>NC_052393.1:22664725-23023588 GCF_009389715.1 Phoenix dactylifera
GCGACTCGGGTTCTTGGTCGTCCGTGTTCCCTCGGCCTACAACGCTATCCTCGAGCGGAATTTCCTGAGGCCTAACCCTCGGATGCCTGGCCTAGCGCCGGAAGAATTTTCTGAGGCCTAACCCTCGGATGCCTGGCCTAGCGCCGGAAGAATTTTCTGAGGCCTAACCCTCGGATGCCTGGCCTAGCGTCGGAGGAACTTCAAGAGTCAGGAGTCGGCGAGGCGCTACCGAGAGTTAAAAAGAGGAAGGATGTCCGCCGAAATCCGCAGACCGCCAGATCAGCGACAACTGCCATACGCCATAAAGAAGGCGGGAAGCTCGGAGCGCGCGCGCCTTTCCGAGGGATGGCGGCAATCTCGAAGCATCACTCCCTTCACCCGTTCCCCTCCTGGTTCCAGGCTCGGGAGTGGGGGGCTACTGTTACGGGAGAATTTAGCCACCATGCCCCACGTGACCGGCACGCGCGCCCAGGAAGACTACGGCTGCCCCTTGATCCAGCAATCTGACCTCGGGTCGGATATCTTCGGCTCCGCAGCCCGACCCCGAGTCGGCTGCCCCTTGATCCAGCAATCCGACCCCGAGTCGGCAATCTCTCGACAACAACAGACTGTTCCTCTGAGGCACGCCGCGGCCCCCTGCTCCACTACTCCCTGCAACGGCCGTATCCGGCGCTGCCCCACGATCCCCTGTAACAGCCGTACAAAGCGGAGCTCCACTATGCCCTGCCATGGCTGTACCCAGCGCTGCCCCACGACGCCCTGTAACGGCCATGTCAGTGGCAGCCCCATCGTGCCACACGATGACGAATCTCCGGAAAAACCCCCCAGCCTGATATATATGAGGCTGGGGGGGAAGGGGGGGTAAGATATATCTTCCAGAGTATCATCTCACCTGCTACCTTCTCCTTCTCCTTCTCCTTCGATCTCCTCTGACTTGATCGTCGGAGGGCCCCCACTACCCCGGTGGTGGTGCGAGGCTTGCTTGCAGGTTTCACGGCGGAGGGCGGAGCGCAACCGAAGCAACTCAAAGGGAACCCCGTTCACACCGCTGTGCCAATCGTTCTCGGTTTGGACCACCAGCAACAATATCTATATACATATATATATATATCTATATACATATATATATATCTATATACATATATATATCTATATACATATATATATCTATATACATATATATATCTATATACATATATATATCTATATATATATATATATATATATATATATATATATATATATATATATATATATATATATATATATTGCTTTCTTCTGGCGAAGCTTAACGCACTATAACATAGGAATTCTAGTATGGTAGGAAGACTCTCTCTCTCTCTCTCTCTCTCTCTCTCTATATATATATATATATATATATATGGATAAACTTCGGTTGCCTGTTGGGCTGCATCTATCAAAAAAAAAAAAACCAAATTCTTCATTCATCAGACTGACTTTTTAACCATGCCAAGCAAATGCATGGTTCATTAGCTTGAGGCAGATGTCTACAAATGCAATCTGTGCCTTGGAAGACCGTAGTGGAGTAGTCTACCAACCAACAAGCCTTGCAAGCAAGAAGAACCTCTTCAAGTGGCAACCTCTGGTCAATGGTGGAAGCCCAGGTCAATCTCCTACCACACGTTTTGAATGGGTCTCCCTCCCCGTGATCTATTGAGATTTCCTAGAAATATATCTTACGACCCTTTCCAGCTACAAGCTCAGATTGTCCCGAATAGATGCAGTGATTTGTCCATGATGTGCGGTCCACGGCTTGTGAAGTGCCAAACCAATTGCGCCCCGGTTTCTCCACTTTCCCGCCCTGGATTACTTTATTTTGTTGTAACATTATAACTTTACCTATGTATTATTGTCAAGGAAACTATTTAATGTGTATCTAGTTGACCTGTCTGACCTGGGTCAAGCTAGACTTCATCCCTTATCCTTTTCTTCTTTTTAAAAAGAAGGAATCTGGAATCGTTCATTTAATTTTAGGTTGATATAACTCACAATCATAATCTGGAACTGTCTCCTCCATCTCCAGGCAGATATCACAAAAAGGGTATAAGCTCAAACCCCTCCTCACCAGGATTCTTTGACAAGGAATCTGGTGCCAAGTCAACTTCCAAAGGAACAGACAATTCTAGAGCAAATCCTCATTTTCCATACCCAAGCATACATTATCCTTTATTTCCACAGTTACTAGCTTGTATAGGTTGCATAGATCTTGTGCTCTGACTCTGAGTGACAGATGGGCTCCAAGCAAGCTTATCAATAGTCTCATAGCTACAAACCAGAGTACAGAGCACTCTATCTTCAAGGATGTTGTCAAATAAATGATGGATAGTGGCAGTGCTCCACAACTTCTCCCCTTCAATCAGCAGACCACTAACAATAAGATTTTCCCTTTAATCAACATTGAAAATAGTGGGCATGAGATATAGAGGGGTATCAAAAATCCATGGATCAGTCAACACCCAAATAGATTTGCCATGATCCACAGTCCAACTAGCATGAGCTAGTATAACTGGAGCATAGCCATGATATAGAGTTGTATCAAAAATCCATGGATTAGTCAACGCCCTAATAGATTTGTCCATTGTCATCATCCGCATTCCATCTAGTATGAGCTAGTATAACTGGAGCATATGCACACATGGCTCTCCACATCTGAGAGCTATCACATCAAGGAGTTGGCAAAGAGAGTGCTGACCAGAGATCACCAGGGCAGGTTGATTGCGGCAGGAGGCCGATGCACCCCTAGTTCGACCGTTATTGAGGCGGAGTTGCGGGTAGCCTGGAAGGACGTCTCCTATGTGAGGAGGGTGTTTGGTGCAGATGGGGTTTACCTGAAGGGCAACTCCTCTACGGTGATTGACTGGATACGAGAAGTGAATAGATTTGGAGATGGCCACCCACTGATTCGGAAAACCTGCAGATTGGTTAGAGAGATAGATTCCTTTCATGCAGCACATGTGTATCGGAAAGCAAACAAAGCGGCTGATTGGGTTGCCTTCTTTGTTGCTCAGCATTCTGGAGAGATTATTTGGACTAGGCATATTGATGTCCCTGATGCTCTGTTTTATGTTTTTTTCTGCTGATGTAGCTGGTTGTACTTATTTAAGAGCAATATGAAATGCCGTTTACCTAAAAAAAAATAGTGCTAACTAGGTGCCATACTTCGATCTCATCAAAGTGCTCCATGTGGTATCCGATTCCATCAAAAATTTGGTTGCATGCTTGGCAACTAATTTCTAGTTCCAGAACATTAGGGACGGGATGCCTAAACCCCTTCTCAAGTGGGCTGGCAAACCTTCTCCCAATAAAGTAGATGCACTTTCCATGCATTTCTTAAGATTCCCTACAAGACATTCCTAATCATTTGCTCTATCCTGATTATGACTGATTTGGAGTATTAGACATTAGGTACACTGGGGTGGCACATGCACGAACATTCCCCCCCTCCCCCCCTCGGGGGTTCGGGGGAGGGAAACCATCCCCGATCCCAATGGAACAAAAGCATAAAAAAAATTAGAAAGCCAAATTTCATGCCTTAAAAAGCACTTTTCGTGAAGATTTCTGCCCTTTGGTAGTTTGCTTAGGCCCTCGCCTCGCCCAAGTGGTTCGTGCATATCTTGCTTCAGGGGGTTGGATCTATCTAAATTATCAACAGGTTCCCTAAGAACGTTGAAATTCATCCAAAAGTAGCTCCGCCAACTGGGACACTTAGAGGAGCTCTCGTGTCAATCACTTTCATTCCTGATCTCGAATTCCACCCATCCAATCTATCATAGACACTATTCCAAAAGGAGTTGTAATCAGATCGAGTTGGCCTCCTCCTTGATATGGGGACCCCCATGTACTTCCATGTGCCATTCTGCTCCAAGATGTTCAGTGTCTCCTTTATCATGTGCTTTATATGGGAGCTAATTTTAGAGCTAAAGCAAATAACAGATTTTTGTAGATTTACCTTCAGGCCAAAAACATAGCAATACTCTTGGACAATCCTTTTGAATCTATCTGCATTGGTTGTAGAAGCACTATCCAACAGAAGACAATCATCCACTAATAGTAGATGAGAAATGGATGGAGAATCAGCCTTAAGTTGTTACACTGATATGGTATGAGTTGCCACTGCCCACCTCAACAACCAAGACAATGTATCTGCATAAATAATAAATAGGAAGGAAGAAAGGGGGCATCCTTGATGAAGCCCAATCTTTGACTGAAAAAACTCAATGGGAGTTCCATTAAATAAAATAGCAAAGCAAGGGTTCAAAACACACCCATGGAACCATGCTATCCAAGTGTTGTGAAAGCCTAATAAATGAAGAGCATATATCATGAAGTCCCAACGAATGTAGCTGTATGCCCATTCTATATCAAGCTTAACAGCTATGAGACTCCTCTTTAATGATGTCCTCACCAAGTCATGCTTGAATTATTGAGCAATCAGTATGTTAACAAAGGTACTTCTACCACTGATGAAAGCCCCCTGCTTCAAGCTAATTAAAGTTAGAAGGATCGGCCTCATTCCATAGGCAATGATCTTGGCGACAATTTTATATAAAGTGAAACATAAGCTAATGGGTCTGAAGTTAACAGTTCCATAGCACTTGGTCTCTTCTTAGGCATTAAAGTGACAAAGGTGTTCTTCCAATTATGAGGCATGGCTGCAGTAGTGAAGAATTGGTTAAGGAGCAATATGACGTCCCTTTGAAAGATACTCTAGTTCATCTTAAAAGAAAGTGGGGGAAAGCCATCAGCTCTAAGAGCCCTATTACTAGCCATAGATTTGATGGTCTCAGTTGCCTCCGACTCTATCACCTGTTGGAGAAGGGCTACATTCTCCACATCAATGAGGATTTGGTTTGGTGGGGAAAGGGAATAAACCAGTCCCATATTCTCATTAATAGTCCATCTGGATCAGAAGAAATGAAAGATTGCCCTTCTGATTGCTTGAATGTCATCTATCACATTCCTGTTCTCCTCTTTCAGCATGCGGATCTTATTTCTATATCTTTGAGTAACTGTAGTTTAGTGAAAGATCATTGCCTATGGAATGAGGCCGCGGGAACTTTGGAATACCATGGCAATGCAGGCAACTGTAAATTTCTTCTTAAAGTAGTTGGAAAGAAGGGTTTACCTGTTTCGCTAGTTCTAAAGCATGATTCCCATTAAGGTCTAGTTTTTATAGTTTATATTTCCGAGTGCGGCGACGAGCGGCCCCTTGATCCCTTCCAACCTGCAGTTCAAAGACCAGCAACCGTGTTGAAAACGGCTATCTTTCCTCCCAACTTCTCTCGACCCTAAACTACTGACAACCTAACCTTGCTTTCAGAGTCTCGCCGCGTCGTCTCGGTTAATTTTATTGAGCTCACGGAAAGAGCCAATGGTTTGCCCGTGCTTTCTCGATTCAGGCAGAAAAGGTGCTTTAAAAAAATAATAATATTTTGCCATCCAGCTTGGTGACATCATCTGAATAGCGTATGCAACCTTATCCCAAAACAAACGGCCTAGCCCTTATTACAAGGAAACCCCTAATTTTGCACTCTATTACGATAATCCCACTTTGCTCAGTTTACAACTATCTGTAGCACCGTGGTATTACCGTCATTATAATCGGTTGACCGAAGCATTTTCGTCAAGGCCAAACCCGCGGCGACGCTGTTTTACCCGGTCCGCAGTACCCCTCCCTTCCCTCCTCTATTTAAACTGTGGCCATGCGAACGCTCCCTGAATAACGTATCCCGAATTCTTTTGCAACTTTTATCCGTTCATTCGTCACCGGTCCCAAGTAGAAGAAGAAGAAGAACCGAATCCTTTCCAAATACCATGTCTTTAACTGTCAAGTGTAATCCCTATCTCAGTATCCATGCTATTCTCGGCTATCCCTCCAAACGCCCGAATAAAACTCCTTCGCCTTCGCGCCCATTCGAAGAAATCCTAATCCTCCGCCTCCGATCTCTCCTCCCGATCCCCAAGCCTCCGCCGTCCATTTCCTTTCACTGGCTCTCCCGTGCCGTCGATCTCCTCGCCCTCACCCTCGCCGACGCCGCTGCCCTCTTCTCCGACCCCGCCCTATCCGGCGCCGACCCCGCCGGCCTCGCCTCCCACCTCGACGCCAGCGTCTCCCTCCTCGACGCCTGCAACGCTGCCTCCGCCGAGATCGAGCGTCTCCGCCGCGGCCGCCTCCGTCTTCGCTTCTCCCTCCACCTCCTCGCTGGCGACGGCCATGGCCTGCCACCTTCTCCTGACCGCGTCCGGCGCGCCCGCAAGGCGATCGAGGAGTGGGAGACGCTTCCGAGGCGCGTGATCCGAGGACACGCCGGTAATCTGATCCGGCGGCTGGCGCCGGGGGAGCCGCCGCGAGGCAAGTTCTCCGCCGTACGGAGGGCGTTGTACGCCGTGGAGGGGGTTGCGTGCCTGGTGATGGCGGCCATCGTGGCGGTGCTTAGCGGCGGGGAGCAGGGGGCTCTGACCGGAGTCAGAATGTCCGATGAGTTTCCGTGGGGGGAGGCGTTTGACGAGGTGAGGGCGGCGGTTTCCGGCCATCTCGGGGCGGGGTTCTCCGGCGAGGTGGAGGCGGTGGAGGCGGCGGTGAGGGCGGTGGTGGGCGTCATCGACGGGGAAGGTGACGAAGAGAAGCCGGCGAGATTAGGGAGCGCTGTCGTCGAGCTCGAGAAAGCGACGGAGGAGTTAACGTATGGACTCGATCGGTTGTCGGACGCAGTCAATGCGTTGTTCCGTGCGGCTATGAATACGAGGGATGCCGCGTTGCATTGTTTGCGGATTTTGGTCCCAAGAAGTGTAAACAGATGAAGAAAGAATGCACCCTGTGTTAGCTGGATTGCGTGTCAAAGTGTGCCTGCTTTTTTTTTTTTTTTGGGACAAATAAGTTTGTGGATGCTGCTTGTTTGTGAAAGAAGGTTGTCTTATTTGACAAAAAAAAAAAAAAAGTTTGTCTTATTCATATATTTCATGCTTAAGTTGATGTCTTATCATGTTAACATATTAAATTGTCATAATAGCTAATAAAATAGCATGTACTTTATTCTACTATAATAGCTAATAAAATAGCAGCTATGACATTATAAATGCAATATGATGACCTGCAACTGTTCAGCCACGCCATGATCTGAAAAAAAAAGGCCCACCATTCTAATAATGTTATCATTGAAGCTAGTCTTAGCACATTGTCCTCATCTATTTTATCAACCAAGTAAATTCTGACCTATGCTATTGCTAAAATGAAAAATCAACATCTTTCCATTGTCCATAGGGAAAATGAAGTATCCCTTATATAAATCAATTGATCCTCTCCAGCCCTATTCCTCATTGATTAGTTGCACATGTAACAAAGACATCCTATTCCTCATTGATTAGTTGCACATGTAACAAAGCCCTATTTGGATTGAGAAAATTGGAGAGAAGGGAAGAGAAGAGGAAACAAAGAAAGAAAACTATAGATCCCCTATTTGGTTAGGAGAGAAGGGAAAAGAAATTCACTTTCTCTTATGTGGTTAGAAAATTAAAAGAAAGAAAAGAAAATTAAATTCTCTTGTTTGGGTAGTAAGTTAGGAGAAAAAAGAAGAGAAATGAAGAGAAACAACTACTCTTCAAACTCCCTTTTTTAGTCTCTCAAACAATGATGAAATTTAGGAAGAAAGGAAAATCTCTTTTTTTTTCTTTTCCATTGTGCCCCAAGTTCTTTGCTTTTCTTCTCTTCTTTATATATCTAAATATAGCCTATAAATCTGTTAAATTGGATTATTTGATTTCCATATTTTGCCATCATTTAATGATTGAACTAACTTTTGGTAAATAGTAATTTTTTGATCATGGTTGCAATTACTTACCTTCTCTTTTTCTCTAAAGGAAAAATTGCTTATATTTTCCTTGTACGCACCTTTTATCCTCTTTATTCATTCTTTCCTTTGGAGTCTCATAGGCACCAAAGATACTATACCATAGTAGTTTGTCTAGAATGATAGATATTGCTGCTCAAAATCCGATCTAATTGGCAGATGAGCTAATTGGCAAGCCTCTCTGCTTGGTTGAGGTGGAGAAGCATAGCATGATGCTGGAGCTAATCTACAAGTTGTCGCCAAAATATATCTCGCTAGGAACCCTCCAATGCCTAAATCGGGCAAAATTTTGAGAGAAACTAGGAGAGATAAGAGAGATAGAAGTATGAGAGTATGAGCTCATCCCTAGGGCTCCTCTGCCTGGTATTTATAGAGGAGAGTGCAAACCTGCACGATTAGAATTGCGTGATTCGCAGAGAAGTAGTTGAGCTCTTTCCATATCAGCTGGTTGGAGCTGTTAGAATATTTCTTTTCAGATGCATTATAATCGAATGCTTTCTTTATTTGCGAATCTAGTATGTTACAATATTCTTTTTCGGATATGTCGAGATCGCGCTGAGCTGTAACCAATCATGCTAATTATTCAGAGATTTGATTAGCCAGTGTTGTCGTTTGGTTGGGGGCTAAGTTGTCAGGCGAGATTTTAGAGATGGTGAATCATAGCCATATCACTTACCCCAAACATCTTAATTCTTGGCTCAAGTAAAGAAAGTAGTCAAATCATTCATCGGTTGAGCTAGGCGAGCTGAATTCGAGTTCTCAGATCAGCCCTAGGTGCTTCTGCAAACAAACAGAATTTAATGGTTGGCATAATTTTTATAAAGTCGGTTCCATTTTTGAAGCATCATGTAGACAAACAGAATTTTTCTACTGCAATTATTTCTTCTTGTGGTGCTGAAAAGGATCGATTCATGAAAGCCCACAACCTCCAAATGCTGAGCTTGCTCATGGTGGCCGATAGATAAATGATCAAATGGATGATGAGATCACACTATTAGAGGCTATATACAAGGGGCGGAAGCTTGAATCAGTTTCTTCCACTTGGCAAGTGATTTTCCGTCTCTTAGAGTTCTTTGTCCGGTAAAAGCTTCAACTCTTTTTCTTCTTTCCTTTCTCCAACATCCTTACATCAGTTTCATCCTTCTGTTGGTCTCTCTTTCCGATGAACCTCTATAGGTTGGCTTCTTCTTTTTTTCTTTCTTCTCCATTTTCTTCAGTTGCCATTGTTGTTGTGGGCACAAGTGTGGTGCATCCAAAGCAAGGAATGCAAGAAACTGCAGTGAAAACAGTGTAAGGATCGACTCATGCTGTTCATGAGTCAACTCCTAAAGAACAAGAGTCGACTCATGCTATTAAAGAGTCGACCCCTGAAGAGCAAGGGTCGACTCATGCTATAAAATAATCGACTCCTAAAGAGCAAAGGTCGACTCATGCTGTTAAAGAGTCAACCTCTGGTCTGTTTCAGATTTAGGTAGAAACGAGAAATGGTCTTCCATCTGCTTGAGACTTATTTGGGTCTTGAGGGAGCTAACCATTATTGGGCTAGGTTGAGGCTCAAAGGCAGAGAGAGCATGCAAGTCATTGGTGTAAATGGGCTTGGGTTGATTGCTTTCTCACGTGGTTTAGCCTAGGAGAGTTTTTTGGATTTGGGTCATGATTAACTATGTATATATACACTCATGTATATTGTGTATGAAAGGAATGAAATCAGATGATACTCCTTTCTCACTGAAAATCCTATTCTCTTCTCTTTTCTTTCTCTCATGCACGTAAGCTGCCGTCCCTAAGAACCCTAGGCCATAAGAAAGAAGAGTCAATTTCCGCTTGGCTCTTGTTCTCCTCCACCATCAAAGAACCAGTGATCCACGCCTCTAACAGCGAAAGAAAGTCTCCAGGTGCTATGGTTTGAGGCGATTCATCTTCTCAAGATTGAGATCAGATCCGTAAGGTCTCCTACAATTGGTATCAGAGTCATTGGTTGCTGATTCGGTGGAAAAAATCAAAATCTGTGGTAAGTCTTCAAAATAGAATTTTCTATGTTCATTAAATCTCTATTTGGTGTTATGGCTTCGAAAAATCTCAAAGCAGATTTTGAGAAGTTTGATGGCAAGAAAAACTTCACCCTATGGCAGCAAAGGGTGAAGGATTTGCTGGTGCAATAGCGGATCTATAAGGTCTTGGTTAGGGAAAGACGGAAAGGATCAGTTTGGAAGACTAGGAGGAATTAGAAGAGATTGTTTTTAGCACGATTCGTATGTGCTTGGCTGATCAGGTGCTAGCTGAGATTTGCTCAGAGACAACGGCCAAAGGGCTATGGGAGAGGTTAGAGAACACCTATATGGAAAAGAGTATGACTAATAAACTGTGGTTGAAGAAACAGTTGTATAGTCTGCGGATGCCAGAGAGAAGAGATCTGATTTCTTATATTCATAAGTTCAATCAAGTTTGCTCGGAAGTCATGAGCCTTGATGTGAAGATTGAGGAAGAAGATAGGACCCTTCTACTGCTATGTTCTCTCCCATTATCATATGATGGGTTGATCACTACCTTGGTGTATGGAAAAGACCCCTGAATTATGAAGAGGTGATTGGTGTTCTGCGATCTAATGAGCAAAGAGAGAAGATTTGCAAGGAGAGTTCTAACTCAGAGGTTCTTCTGTTAATGAGAGGCAAGAAGGCCTCGAAAAAGGATTAGAGAGAAGTCCAAGGGCAGATCTAAGGCTCAGGGCAAGCAGAAGTCTTAGAAGTGCTACAAGTGTCATCAGATTGGTCACATAAGGAGAAATTGTCCTTTGTTAAAATCTGAAAAGAAAAAGAACTCTTCCAAGGTTGGTTCGCCCAGTCATGGTGGTGCTTTTACATCTGAAGATAGTGGAGATGATATCCTAGTTGTTTCAGATGGTCACATGAAGGAAGACATTCTGTGGACATTGGATTCAGCATGTTCGCATCACTACACTTCACATCGGGAGTGGTTCGATACCTATGAGAAAATCAATGGAGGGAGTGTGAGTTTAGGTGATGATCATCCTTGCAAGGTTGCTGGGGTAGGCACCATTAAAGTGAGGATGTATGATGGAGTCATCAGAACATTGACCAATGTCAAGCATGTCCTAGAGTTGAAGAAGAATTTGATTTTATTGGGCTACTTGGAGAAGCATGAGTGTGCTTTTGGTAGCCAACCGGGCAGTGGCTGTTTAAGGATCACCAAGGGGGCCTTGGTGGTGATGAAGGGCAGAAGGATAGCCAATTATCTCTATGAGATGGAAGGCTCAGTGGTGACAAATGGTGCAGAGGTGTTGGCAGCAGCACATGAGAAGCAGTTGGTTTACAAACTGTGGTACTATCGGATGGGTCATATGAGCGACAGGAGGCTCACGGAACTTAGTAAGAGAGGTTTGATTCTAGTTGTGAAAAAGGAAGAAAATGACATATGTAAGCCTTGCCTTATGGCAAACAGCATAGGATAAAATTTACCAACAGTTTCAAGTGGAGTGAAGGCATTCTGCAGCTAGTTCACTTGGATGTTTGGGGACCGGCACCTGTTTCAGCTAGAGGTGGAGCAAGGTATTTTTTGACCTTCATTGATGACTTCTCTAGGAAGGTATGGGTCTATCTGATTAGAAAAAAATCAAAGGTGTTTGCTCGGTTTAAATCCTAGAGGGCTGAAGTTGAAAAGAAAATAGAGCAGTCAATGAGGTGCCTAAGGTCGATGGAGGGGAGTACACAAGCTCTGAGTTCAAAAGTTACTGTGAGAAGAATGGAATCAAATGCCATTTCACAATGAGAATGACTCCCCAACAAAATGATGTGGCCGAGAGGATGAGCCGTACATTGACAGAGAAGGCCAGGAGTTTGAGGCTGCAGACATCACTTCCCAAAACCTTTTGGGGTGATGCGATAACTTTTTCTTGTTTTCTTGTTAACAGGTCCCCCAATAGAAAGGTTGATGGAGGCATTCCAAAGGAGATCTGGAGTGGGAAGAATGTAGAGCTTGGCCACCTAAAGGTATTCGGTTGCCCGGCCTATGCATTAGTGGAGGTAACAGAAAGAAGCAAACTTAATCCGAAATCGCAGAAGATGGTCTTCATCGGATATCCACAAGGGATCAAGGTTATTTGTTGTGGGATCCTTATTCACAAAAGTGTACCATCAGTAGAAATGTTATTTTTGATGAAGAAAGCATCCTGAAGAGGCCGGAAATAGTAGATGAAGTGCAAAAAGCTGGACAGGGCAGCAGTGGACAGCACTCACTAGCAAGTGATATTCCTTCAAATTCTACCTCGAAACATATTTCTTTTGAGATGGAATTTGGTAAGCATGTTCCCACACGAGTGGAGACCAGCTAGGAGGGCCATTAGTCCAGGAAGAGGTGCAGATAGAGCCACAGAGTTCCAGTTTGAGGGACCTTGTCAGGGGAGTTGCACCGCACAGGTAAAAGTGCATCATCTTTAAGCCTGTCAGGTATGGCATTGATGAGACCATCTCCTATGCTCTCATCACTGCCAATGGAGATCCAGAGACATTTGAAGAGGCCATGGAGAGCTCAGAAAGGGAGTCATGGATTCAAGCCATGATGGAAGAGATGCAGTCTCTTGAGAAGAATAGGACATGGCAGCTTGTGGATCTACCGGGAGGTGCTCGAGCCATTGGTTCTAAATGGGTCTTCACAAAGAAAGAGGTGCCTTCAGAGCAAGTTGGAGTTAGGAACAAGGCAAGGCTAGTAGCCAAGGGGTATTCACAGAGAGAGGGAGTGGACTACACAGAAGTATTTTCTTCGGTAGTGCGACATGCTTCAATTCGGGTGTTGCTGTCTTTGGTAGCACAGTATGATATGAAATTGGAGCAGATAGATGTGAAGACGGCATTCTTACATGGGAGCCTAGAGGAGAGGATATACATGCAGCAACCAACTGGTTTCAGGCAGCCGGGGTTGGAAGAAAAGGTGTGTCTACTGAAGAGATCTCTCTATGGTTTGAAGCAGTCACCTTGACAGTGGTACAAGAGGTTTGATACCTTTGTTCTTCGTCTTGGATTTTCCAGATGTGAGCATAATAATTGTGTCTATGTGAAGGATGTGGATGAGGAGAATGCTCTATATTTGCTTCTATATGTGGATGATATGTTCATTGCCAGCAGGAGTATCAATGCAGTGAATGAGCTGAAATCTGCATTGTCCGAAGAATTTGAGATGAAGGATTTGGGTCCTTCCAAGAAAATTCTTGGAATGGAGATTTGCGGAGATAGAAGCAAGGGTGTCCTCCACTTGTCATGGGGAGGATACATTCAGAAGGTCTTGATGAGGTTTGGGATGGATAAATCCAAACAGGTTGGAACACCGCTTGCAAGCCACATATCTCTTTCGAAGTTGCAATGCCCCCAGACAGATGAAGAGAAAGAGTACATGGATAGAGTTCCATATGCCAGTGTCGTGGGCAGCGTGATGTATGCTATGGTGTGCTGTAGGCCCGACATAGCACATGCAGTGAGCCAGGTAAGCAAATACATGGCAAACCCGGGGAAGGAGCACTGGCAGGCACTGGAGTGGATTTTGCGGTATCTACAAGGAACTCGGAAGCTTGGTCCAACTTTTGAGCAGCAAGATGGACATAGGAGGAACTCCAATGCCTCAAGGGAGTTTTCAGGTCCACTGGAAGGGTTTGTGGATGCAAATTTTGCAGGTGATCTGGATACGAGGAGGTCTACTACAGGTTATGTGTTCAGCATGTTTAGTGGACCGGTTTCGTGGAGATCAACCCTTTAACCTATCACGGCCTTGTCCACCACAGAGGCCGAGTACATAGGAATCACAGAGGCTGTCAAGGAGGCTCTTTGGTTGAAAAGACTCATTCAGGAGATGAGGGTGAAGCAGAGTACAATAGTGCTGCATAGCAACAGTCAAAGTGCACTGCAATTGGTTCAGAATCCAGTCTATCATGCTCGCACGAAGCATATAGACGTGAGGTACTACATGATCAGAGAGTTAGTGGAGGATGGTGAAGTGATGCTGGTGAAAGTTCATACAAAGAAGAACCAGTCGGATGCACTTACAAAGATTCTTCCACGGGATAGTTTTTTCTCTTGTGTGGGGTTAATGGGGTTGACGAACCAGGTGGAGCTTGCAGAGGCTTTGGAGCACCAAGGTGGAGATTGTGGGCATAAGTGTGGTGCATCTAAAGCAAGGAATGCAAGACACTGCAGTGGAAACAGTGTAAGGGTCGACTCATGCTGTTCATGAGTCGACTCCTGAAGAGCAAGGGTCAACTCATGCTGTTAATGAGTCGACCCCTGAAGAGTAAAGGTCGACTCATGCTGTTAAAGAGTCGACCCCTGATCTGTTTCAGATTTAGGTAGAGACAGAATTTGGTCTTCTACCTGCTTGAGACTCAAGTATTTGGGTCTTGAGGGGGCTAACCATTATTGGGCTAGGTTGAGGCTCAAAGGGAGAGAGAGCATGCAAGTCATGGGTGTACATGGGCTTGGGTTGAGTGCTTTCTCACATGGTTTAGCCTAGAAAAGTTTTTTGGATTTGGGTCATAATTAACTATGTATATATACACTCACGTATATTGTGTATGGAAGGAATGAAATCAGATGATACTTCTTTCTTCCTGAAAATCCTATTCTCTTCTCTTCTCTTCCTCTCATGCACGTAAGCCGCCGTCCCTAAGAACCCTAGGCCATAAGGAAGAAGAGCCAATTTTCGCTTGGCTCTTGTTCTCCTCCACCATCAAAGAACCAGTGATCCACGCCTCTAACAGTGAAAGGAAGTCTTCAGGTGTTGTGGTGTGAGGCAATTTATCTTCTCAAGATTGGGATCAGATCTGTTAGGTCTCCTACAGTTGCTTCATCTGAAAGTGAACTTCCTACCAGCCAATCGACCCAGGCAACTTCATCCCTATATTCTAATGGCTCTAGAAGTGCTGGATCGGAGACCTTCAATTTTAGCACTGAGGAGTGCATTTTGGACCAAGATGACTTAGACTGATTCTAGAAAGATTACTATGTCTTGACCGGCTTCTCCTTTAAGCTTCCTAGGGTGAGGAGAGGGCTAATGCCTATCATCTAGAGTTCAGGTTAGCCTTCGTGAGGATGCTTTAAAGGATGGGTTGAGGCTTTCTCTTCCTCCTTTTGTTGTTCTTAATAGTTTCCAATTAGTACCTGCCTAGTTGGTTCCCAATATGTGGCAGATTATCATTGGTTTTTTGTCTCTTCTTCCTCTGTACAGTATATAGCCCACTGATGAGCTATTGCATCCATATTACATCCCCAGGGAATACCCTACGGAGCAAGGCTTGTGGTACATCTCATCTTAGAAGGAATTTTGGCTAATCCAAGATTGTCCTTCTTCAGTGCATCGCTGAAAGGGCCACTTCTTTTTTGTTTTATCTAAGTAGCATTGGTGGTTTAACACCTTCTGAGGCACCCCCAATAAAACTTTAAACCAACTCCCCACTCTCTCCGTCGCCAAGTAGCAGATCTTGGAGTCCTTGTGTAACATCAAGTCTCCTCCTATTCGGAAGTTGTTGGACGAGTAGATTTTGATCAATACTGAGATAAACCTTGTTCAACCTCAGAATAAAAGTTCTTCCATTTTTCGATTCTTCAAATTGCTAGTAACCTTTTCTAACTTCATTTTTGACTTTGCAGACATGGTGGACAAGTATCTGGTGAGAACGACAGTCATCGCCAAGTATAAGGCGGCAATGGAGGATGTTTCGTCGACATTCCCTAAGAGGCCGCATGAGGCCTCACCTTCTCGCTTGGGTTGAGGTATGGCCTCTTACGCCAATCGGGCTACAGACGGAGCCTCCTTAATGAACCCTAAAGTGGAGATCGTACTGACTCCTCAGTCCATCCCTATTGAGGCACTGCCACCTCCCTCGTTCCCTACCTCTCAGGAGGAGGTCCACCACTCTGTCTAGATCATGAAGTTCTGTACCTATTTTGATCGATCCAAAGGTGGCCCGGAAACTAATTAGGAGGATTATTATGTTAGAAATTGTATCCTAAAAGTCAATCGTCATCTTGTTGATAATTGAATTTGTATATAAATTGATTAATTAATAAAATATTATTTGGTATTATTCATCATTTTATTTGTACATCTTCAAATGAACTCTTATTATGAGATGAAGTTCTTAGGACTCCTTTATGATAAAGAAGGATTTATCTACGAGTCCTTAAAATAGTTCACGACCAAATGATATGCTGTTACTAGGACAACAACATTATCAAGATTAGGTCGTTGTGTGCCATATATGTTGGTTGTTCTCTTAACCAAGAAGTGTGGAGACACTGATATGTCACACAGGTGAAGTATAGGAGTACACTTCACTAAACATGACCATTCCGAAATGCTCTGCTGTCAAGAGATGTTTTGAGTGGATATGGATATATATGTCCCTAAGACCTAAGATCACCATGGTGATTAGCAAGCAACTTACTGTACTTCGGTACCGGACCAACTGAATTTCTAATTCAGGGATGGAAGGTCACTGGGTACAGTCAAGTACTTGCAAAGTCGGTGTATGAGTCAAGATGAAATTGACCCCTCTTGATGACAGAAGATAATGCCTTTGTGTTCAATTTAGCAAAATCTTAGCCCGGGTAATCCTTGTGAGAAGTTACAGGATTTCTAAAGTTAAATTACAGAGTGGATGTATTATTACAGAGTTGATAGAACTCTAATGTCATCCAGGCATTAGAAGTCATAGGGATGAATTATACGGTAACCATAATCAAAGATTCCAGAATATTGCTTGGCATATATTCGGCCTATTCGAATGTCAGGTACCATTGTTAGATGGTCACATCGATTAGTACAGAAAATTGTTCATATGCTCTGGCTTAGGTCAGAATCTATGGGGTCATATGCATAGAAGTTTTCTAGGTTGATCATAAAGGCTGATGGACGATTAAGAATCATCCAAGGATAATTTGGTCAATTCGATTGACAAATTATCATGAGTAAAAGTTGCTAAAAAATAATTAAAGAATTATTGAAGGATTAATTGACAATTAGATTGCTGATTGACTCAATTTGATTGAGTGATTGAGCTTGGGATGAGCCAAATTATTAAGATTTAATTTGGATTTCATCAGGGTTTGACCTAATTGGATTAAGCTCAACCTAAATCAATTTAGGCTTCAATCATGGTTTGACCTAATTAGATTAGGTTCAACCTAAGTTAATTTAGGCTTATGATTGGTTCATACCCTGATTAGATCAAGGAATTAACTTAGAGAATATTCCTTTAGTTGTAATCACATTATGTGAATCACAAAGACCACATGTCACCACTTCATCTTGGCGCCATAACTAATTCTGATTTGATCAAAATTAATCCCTGATCAATTCGAAATTAATTGGGATGTTTACTGATGTGATTATGAGAAAAAGGAAGCACGTGATGCATCCTTTCATGCACCATAAGAAGGGCTCTAATCATATTAGAGTGGATCCCTTGAATCAAGGATTGGATGACACATGTCATTTTCTCCTTGCATGGCATCATGGATTGGTTTGATCCTAATTTAGATAGGATTTAAAATTCAAATGCTGATGGTGCATGGTGACACGTGGCAAGCCTCAAAGATGGGGCGCCATATGAAGGAATTATTCAAAATTTATTGTGTGCCAAATTTCCTAAATTGTGAACTAACCAAATGAGGTGGTATGAAGAAGATTTGGTCGATTGAGATTTGATCAAAGGATATGATCAATCTTTTGGGATTTGATCTTATCATTTTGCTTCATCCTCTCATACGCCCAAGCATAAAAAGACATCAGAAGATGGTGTGAATAAAGAAGGTATCTTGATGAGATTTCAATTAGATTGAAATCAGCCCACACGCCTCTCTTCATTCCTTTTTCATTCTCACGCCTAGGGTTTAATAGTCATTCCTTTAAGGCGTCCAAAGGCATCTCTGATTTTGTGAAAATCAGAAAGCTCTTCTCCTCCTCTTCATCCTCCATTCACCTCTTGTCTTGGTCTGATCAAAGGTTGATCAATCCAAGAAAGAAGGAAAGAATTCAGTCATAGCAGGGTTCTGTGCAAGCTAGTACTTCCGCGAAATCAGATCAACCCGGAGCTTCGCATGGACGATCCATAGAAGCCGGACACGTGTGCGGCTGCGAAACACAGATACACAAAGTCTTCAAATTCGAAAGGTAAGAGATTCGATCTCTTTTTCATTCTTAGTTAGGTTTAGAACTTGACTAGGGCAGAATTTTCAGATCATGTAATAAATCATGCGCAAGTTGTTTTACATAATGTTGTTTAAAATTTCTGGACTTGTTTATTTCGAGATATAATCTCTTGCATGCTTAGAATTAAATAGTGTAATTCTATATTTTTGCTGCATTTTAAAAAAAAAATCATGCATGCAAAAACTAGCACGCACTATCAGTGGTATCAGAGCATCCAGGTTGAATGTTTTTTGAGCTCCGACCAAATACTCAGAGGTTTGGATAACCTGCCTCTTCAGTCGAGGGAACAAGGTACCAAGATCGGAGGCCAAACTACAAAGAAACAATAAAGTGCGCATGACCCACCGACATAAATTTGACTATAAGTAAGGGAAAGGGTTTGAACTGACCATGAATGCACCTCTAAAAATTTGCTTATAAGCTCCCGACCTTATCCCTGCCTTCTTGAAGTTTTCCTCTTTATAGGAGGTGGTGTGGTAGTTACACGCTATCAGGCGTTATGGCGAAAATGTCGGACTGAGATACGTTACCTTAATTGGCCTGGGAATTTGAATTAGCTGGCCCTCGGTGGAGAACAGAAGGATTTGAATTCGATAGCTGTCACGGCGTAGATTGCGGGGGTTGATCCCAGATATGGAGAACGTGGTAGCCGTTTCGATTCGGAGATCAACTTGATTTTTGGTGGAGTCGGCTGTGGGCTTTGACTAGGTCCTTTCTAGCCTCGAGGTCGAGCGGGCTATGCTCGGTTGGAGTGCGCTTGCCGAGCTCACATTTGACGAGCTCATGGTTGCCGAGGCCATGTATGCTGAAATCAGGCTTCCTGAGGTCGGTTCTGCCGAGGTCGCGTTTGTCGAACTCGTGCTCGCCAAGCCCATGGCTACCGAGACCATGTCTATTGAGATCACGTGCGTCGTCGGATTTGGGTTCCTCAGTCACGTGCGTTGGGGGGCTCACTTTTCTCCCCATCAGTTTATAATATATGTCTATGGACTGGCTAACTTCATATATGGTTCCTTTTCTTTGAGAACTCGGGGGTGCTTGACGAGCAGAGGAAGCATGGTGGAGAGAATTTTCATTAAGGTTTTCAAATAATTGCCATGCCTCATGGTCGCTTTTAAGCATGAAAGTACCCCCGCATGCGGCATCGATCATCTGACGGTTTCGTTCAGTCAATCCGTCATAGAAACATTGCACTAATTGCCATTTGGGTATTTGATGATGCGGACATTTTCGGAGTAAGTCTCTAAATTTTTTCCAAGTTTCATGAAATTCTTTCCCGTCAGATTGGGAGAAGCTCGTGATAGCACGCCTAAATTGGTTTGTTCTTCCTATGGAAAAATATTTTTTTAGAAATTCATGTTGCATTTGAGCCCATGAAAGAATGGAATTGGCTTCTAATGAATGAAGCCACTGCTTAGCTCTATCCTTAAGAGAAAAAGGGAATAGCCTAAGTTTCAGAGCATCGTCAATGAAGTTCTGAATTTTGACAGTAGTGCAGATTTCAAGGAACTCAAAATGTGCAGCAGGGGTGGTATCAGGTAGTCGAATACAAGATGGAGAGGTATAAATGGAAGGAGTAAAGTACTCCTTTAGCAGTTTGGGTTGTTCTTCAGCCATCTCGACAGGTGGTGTAGATCATATGGTTCTATAGGTGCGGATTTCGGCTCGAAGCGCCCCAATAGAACGCTCTATTTCAGAATCAAAAGGTACTAATTCAGGAGATCTGGAACGACACCCTAGCATACACTAAAGCTTGTTGGATCAGTCAAGTACAGTCAAGCATGCACTAAAGAAAAAACAAATCAAATCCTTGTGTTTACCCTAAAATCACTAGACAGCTCCTAACTGGTTTGAAGAGGGCACCTAAGCCTCCAATCCGGTCTAATGAACTGAGTTGACCAGGTAAGCTCCCAGGTAAATGGGGGGGTCACGATGCGTTGCAAAGGTCCCACTTAAAAACCACTTGCCTCGAACAGATGAACTGTCTCCCTTGGGACAAAGCTTGCCTAGACATCAACTGAGCCACAGAGCGAAATTGGTGCAACTTTCGGTGATCTTCGTCCTATTGAGCTCGAATGTCCCTAGGGGCCAACATCTAATTGATTTTAGTCAAAGTGATAACTATGTGAAAATTGATTCACCTAATTTGGGCAAGAATCTGGTGATGAAATTCAGTTCTTATCTTGTTGGGGTGATTGCCCTTACTATGTGCGGATTAATTGGCGTATGTGTATCAAGCATGCATTCACACTTTTATTGAAATTAAAATCAAACAATCACCACAATATTTCAGGCTAATTGGGAATCAATTTAAATAAGAAAGGTTCAGATGTTACCAAAGGAAATTTTTCCAGCAATTTTTAAAGCAAACCTTTACCGTATTCCTTTTCCAATAGTTCCTTTTTTTGATCGCCCCAGATTTTCTCTTCGATTCCTGATCAAATAATACCAAAATAAAAATCAAGAATTAGTAAGAAAGAAGAAAGGGGATAATTAAAGTATCAAAAATAGAAAATATTTTTATTTTATTTTAGAGATATATATATATATTATTATTTTTTTTTGAAATTTTTTTTTATGAAGAGAAAAACAACTATGCTAACAATCCCCGGCAACGGCGCCAAAAATTGATAGTCAACTTTAAAGACCACGCAATAGCACGTATCTAGTAGGATAGTGATTACGGGTATCGATCCACAGGGATTGGGGTATAGTTGTTTTCTTAAAAATAAAAATATTTAAAAGGATGAGTTTGTGAAGACTATTAAACTAAGCAATTTAATAAAAGAAAATGCAATTAAAGGGATATCAGTTTAAGGAAACCTAGGGCAAGGAATTCACCACTAACATCAAAACAAGGGTTAATTGTATTTTTAATTTATTCTTGGATTATTATGCAAATTGGCTACAAGCCTAATAAGCATTTGAATAAAATTTTACTAAAGTAATTTTAAGAAAACCCATCTTCAGTAGGTATGAAATGTCTACCCTAAAATAAGGTGGAAGGACACTGCATCTTTTTTTAGCATGGATTATCTTCTATTAACTTAGTGATCATGAAGAACAGTTGTATAAACGTCATATTTAAAATCACAGACCCTAAGTATGAGGTAAAAGGATATTCAATAAGATCAATTGAGTTCATACAATCCCAAAAACAAAATAAAAATACAAGAACCGTTGTCGCCTTTGTTAGGGCTTCATCCAGCCCTAGTTGGAAATTTAAGCTTCCATGCAGTGGCAGATACAGGTAGCAACGGCAAAACAGAGGACATCCATCACTGCAGCCTCCTTTCTCCTGTTTTATTCTCCCCTCTCTCGCTTCGGTGGAAACTTCTCAGGATCTCGGATCATCCCTTCCTCTGGCTACCGTGGGAACTTAGTGTGAGAAAGGAGAAGAAGATGGCATGATGACAGTGGGAGCACTGGATGGAAGAAGTTTGCTGAACCTTCGATGCCTCTTTATGCCAAAGGCTGATGGCCTTTTATAGCCACTCTTCCTCACTGCTCCATCCCTGATTTCAAGCAGAGGATAACTTCGAATCAAAGCTGCTGGGATTCTGGAGGTTGGAATCAAACCGTGAACGAGAGACGCATGGAGGAGATGAAGGTTGGATCCACGTGGACGGTGAATGGATGCTTAAGCTCGGAAGATATTGCTGTTAATCCGTATGCTGGGAGGCTTGAGAATCCGGCTGGGATGCGGAATATCTGTAGCTGATGAAGTCTTCGCGAATGGGAGGATAGATGGAACCTATCTGAGCTTCTGTTCCAAAACAGGGGAATCTCGGGATGCTGGGATTCTGTTCCGAAGAAGAGATAAGGATGCAGAGCCATTGCGAACGGGAAGAAGTTGGGACTCGTGGACACCTTGCAGACCGCTGAAATTGGAGCTAATTCGGGCTGAAGAAGATCTCAATGGGATGAGTTGGAAAAGATATGGATTGGCTCATGGAAAGAAGGAAATGGCTGGGAGATCATCCTTGAATCGCGGACGGGAGAGAAGACACGCGGATGGAATGCTTGTCTTGGACGCGGAACAGGGGAGGTGATTCGGAGTGCTGGGAGATCGTGATCTAATCCGGAACGTGGAGTAGAAGCTGGATATGGGAGAATCAACATGGAGGAGATGAGCTGGACTTTGCTCAGTTCCGTGGATAATGGAAGGTTAGATTCGGAACAGGGGAAGACGTTGTTGAAGCTTAGAATCGGTGGATACGGTTGATAATAGGGAGATGTGAATCTCTTTGGGATTGGTCGGTTTGGGATGCAGGGGCTTCGGGTGAGAGAAATCCGGAAGAATGAAGCTTGGGAACAGAAAAAAAATAAAAAAAAACTCTTCCGTGATGCTCGGCATAGCTGGAAAATAGGGGATGAAGCTGGGATCTGTTCGTGAACGGGATTGGCTGGCAGTGATTCCGGAACAGAGGAAGCCGTGAAGATGGAGGGAACGGTTTTGGCTGGGAGGAGAACGTTTGAAATGCTCACAGGATGAGGATGAAGATTGATAGCGGGAAGAGGATGAGAGGATAAGCTTGATGGTTTGGTTTAGTTACGGAATACGGAAGCTGGGGAGATGGTTGGAGCATGGGATTTTAGTTGAGGAGTGAATGGAGCTTTAGGATTTGTGCAAATATGTTGGTATGCTTTGGGATCCATGAGACAAATAATTGAAAGGATTTTATTGGTTTTTTTGAGATTAAAATAGGGAAATTGGGTTATGTGGAAAAAGAGTTGGAACGAGTGGGAAGAAATTTATGTGAACTTTGAAAAGCACTGAATTTTGGAAAAGAACTCTTAGAGTCGACTCTGGAAAATATAAAATTGTGAAATGATGTAGTGTCCGTTTAGGCTTTACCCAATTGAGTTTGACTTGACCTGCATGCATTAAATTTAATCGATAAATAATCAAATCAAACTTGAATTACCTTTGATAATTCATTAAAATGCACTGGTGAAGGTAATATATTTTTTAGTTGAATTTACAAATATGTGAATTAAAATAATGATAAGTGCTATGAATAAGATATTAATTTATGCATTATTTAGCACTTATCAGTGTCTCATTGAAAGAGTGGTATCTTTTTTGGTTGTTTGCAAATAAGTAGGGCCATATGGAGTCCTATGGTCAGAAAATTATATATTCTACTGATATTTGAATAAAATCCTTCAAGTTAGCAAATTTATTCTTCTATAAGTTCTGTACCGTCTATTTTCTTCTTCCAACAATTCTATTGACAAGGAACCACCATTAAAAGGCTTTCACAGTAAAATTCTATAATCAGAAAGTTTTGATGGAAGAATCCTGCCAATAGAAGACTCAAGTCTAGGAGTGCAACAGCGATGTTTTAATGGCGAAGAGCTGCTATCAGAAGACTTTCACAACCTTCTAAAGTGCCCGAGGGATGGGGATGCAAATCTAGCATGGATATGCATAATTTAGTGGAAGCCCATATTTTGGGATATCATATACAAAGACGTGAAGTGTGCCATAAGGTGTCTCTAGCTATTAGAGATCCCAAATCGCTAAGTTTGCTTTGGCTCATGTCGTTGTTGTGTTGCATAATCATTATAAGTTTTAGATTTGACCTATCATGGTTTGCTTGGTATTCGGATCGGATCGAATTGGGTCACGGGTCAACCTGACCGATTTGCAGCATTAGCAATTAATGTCTCTATCACCTATATACCCACATACATTAATATAAATATGGATGCTATGGTACTTCTTTGTAATATTTTATAAAAAATTAGGAGATATCTGGACTATGTAATATAGATTAGGGTATTTCTTCTTAACAGGTTAAGAGCATGTTAGCTATAAGTTACCGGATTCCCCACTATTTTATTATTTTTCTAAAAAAGAATATTTTATTATTTTCTATTCCGACTTGGCTGAACCAAGTTAGAGGAGAGCTGGCTCAACCTTTTCTCTTCCCAGCCTCCGTTTTTTTGTTATTTTTGAAAGGAAAATATTTTAATATTTTTTTCTAAAACCTTTTCTTCCTCGAAGGCAAAGGAGGAGGCAGGCGAGGGCAGCTGGTGGGAGCTGAGGGTGAGGATGATCTCGGGGACGACGTCAGACTTGCGGCTGCAGAGCGAGAGGAAGCAGCGTAGATGGAGGCGGCGAGGAAGAAATCCATGAGCTTTATCTCTTGGCCAAAGAGGAGGGCATCGTAAAAGACGGAGACGAACCCACCGCAGGTGAGGCGACGATACAAGACCAGCACATTAGTGGCGTGGGCGAGGAAGGTAAGTGTGGCCGCCGCAGCCACCAAGGCGACCAAGATGGGGTAGTGGAGGTGGTGGTGCGGGAGAAGAGCAGAAAAATAGATGCCATGGCACCAAGCAGCTCTCCCACCCGAGAAGACCTTCCTTGTTTCCATCCTCCTTCTCGCTCCCTCCTCCGCCACCTCTGCTCCCTCTCCGGCGCTGCCGCCACCCACCGCATGCCCCAGGGTTTCAGAAGCTTTACCGTACCAGCTACTGTTTTCAATTCCAAAATAGTCTCCATGTTCAAAGGCTTTGCCGCACCAACCACGCATATAACCAGCTACACCCGGTTACCGGTTGATAAATCAAAGCTGTCCAGGTCAGATCGGACGACCAGGATTTTGTAGAGGTGACAAGAACTAAATAGCCTTTAGGAGTAGTGCAGAAAAACCCTGCTTTTTTTTTTTTTTTTTTTTTTTTTTTTTTTTTTGCTGAAACGGGTGCTTCATACAACCGTGTGTGAATACACCCAATAAAGTCAGAATACAATATCTCTCGGAGTGCCAGTGGCAACTCCCCCTCCCCTGACCAAAGGGCGTAACCCGAATGGTGGGCCGCATAGGCGGCCACCCAATCAGCCGCCCCATTGGCCTCCCGGAATACATGCTTGGCCTGGATGGCCCCCCCATCTCTCATCATCCTGACTATATCACGGATTAAGGGGTGGTCTGAGCTCGCACCCCTCAACCCCTTCTGAATCCATCCAATAACAGTAGCTGAGTCGCCCTCCAAAATAATCGGACTGGTCCGCGTCATCATCCGTGCAAGTCGCAGCCCCGCCCAGGCAGCGCGCAGCTCTGCTCCCGGGACTGATGTAGCAAACAGCTGGCAACCACCTGCGGCCACAACCCTGGAATGCATGTCCCGTATAACAAAACCTGCACCCCCTCGCGAGCCGCCATCCAACACAGACCCATCAAAGTTGACCTTGAGGAAACTCGGGGGTGGGGGCTCCCAGGTGAAGAACACCATCCGAGGAGCTGCCGGAGCAAGGGGGGAGCCCCAGGTGTCCCGAGCTATCAAAGGTCTAACTGAGGAAGGGATATGGCTGATCTCCGTGGCCTGTGCTCGAGCAGACTCTGCTGCAAACCTCGGTGATACCCTGCGCTGGCCGATGGTACGAGCATTCCTTGCCAGCCAAATCTGAAGGGCTGTGCAGGTCGCTCGGATGCCCTCCTCATGAGTCTGCGGACTAGCTAGCCACTGCCGCGTCGCACCAAGGAACTGTGTCCGCGCACATCGGGCCCCCTGCGGGATCCCTGTCCACTGCCATGTCGACATCGCCCAAGTACACTGAAAGAGCACGTGGTCCACTGTCTCCTCAGCTCCACACGTCCCGCACTCCGCAGGGATCCCCCAGCCACGCCTACTCAACACTGCTCTCGTCGGAAGGCGGTCCCAGAACACCTTCCACAAAAAGAGAGCTGCCCTCGGGTGGAGACCGGATCTCCAGATCCAAGCACAATCTGGCCCCGGCTCGTGCTCTGGCTGAATGGCGCGGGAGAGGTCTCCCAGTCTAACACCGGCCCTGCTCGAAGTGCCCCAAACTCTAACATCCGGCCCCCCACATCCTGGAAGCGGGAGGGACTGAATCCTCACAGCTAGGTGTACCCCGAAGAGCAGTCGTAACCGGGCCTCATCCCACTCGGCCCCTCCTGGTGCTAGGAGATCGCACACCCGTAGCCCCTCCACTGCCTCTGTATCAACCATGGTCGGCCAGCGACTCAGAGGGAGGGTGTCCACCCACGAGTCCCTGGTCACATCAATACTCCGACCGTCGCCGATCAACCACCTGGTATGTGCTGCAACTGATGGCAGGTACCTCCCGATCTCGCGCCACATGAAAGAGACTCGACGACCGGTCCGTGCTGCTGCTGAAGCCCCCTGACCATATCTAGCTGCCATCACCTGACTCCAGAAGCTGTGTGGTACTAACATGAACTGGGCCGCGTGCCGGGCAATAAGTGCCTCTCGCCTCTCCATGAGGGACTGCACCCCTAGACCACCCTCGCTAGTGGGAAGGCAAACCTGCTCCCAAGCTACCAGGTGCACTCCATGGCCTCCACCATATGACCCCCACAGAAAGCACCGAAGAAGGCGCTCGATCCTCAGCAGAATCGTCTTCGGTACTACTGTGTTGGCCATAAGGTACACCGGAATAGACCCCAGCACTGCTCTGACCAAGGTCACTCTCCCCATCATGGATAAGGAGGATGCCCTCCATCCCTCCAGCCTGCTCTGAACCCGCTGCACCAAGCCCAAGCACTCGGCCACCCGTAGCCTCCGACCAGTGATAGGGACGCCAAGGTAGGTCAGCGTCCCCTCCTGCTCCGGTACCTGCAGTATCCCTCTGATCTCCTGTCTGACTCCGCTCTCTGTACTGGGGCTGAAGAAGACGGCAGACTTAAGGAAATTCACTCTTTGACCAGATGCCACGCAGTAGTCTGCCACCACCCTGCGTAGGACCCGTGCCTCTGGAATCCGTGCCCTGGCCAAAAGAAGACAGTCGTCAGCAAAGAGTAAATGGGAGATAGGGCGGGCCCCCGGGGCTGGCACATAGGCCTCCAGCTCCCGGCTGGCACACGCTCTCTGCAAAGCACGGGATAAAATATCAGCACAAATAATAAACAAATAAGGGGATAAGGGACATCCCTGTCGTAATCCCATCGTGGACTCGAAAAAAGTTGATGGAGTACCGTTGACCAAGATAGAGAACTTTGGCCCCCGGACACACCCCATAATCCACCCAATCCACTGCCTGGGGAAGCCGTGCACCTCCAGTACCTGCTGGAGAAAACTCCACCTGATCCTGTCGTAAGCCCGCTCCATGTCCAGCTTGACTGCCATCAAGCTGTGCCGCTTCGAAGCCCGCCGAAGATCCCACATCATTTCCTGGGCTAACATAACATTATGAGAAATATTTCTACCTGCAACAAAGGCCCCCTGTTCCTGACTAATGATGCCAGGTAAGAGGGGCTTCATCCTGCCCACCAGAATCCTCGCCACAACCTTGTATAAGGTTGTGCATAGGCTAATGGGCCTAAAATGACAAGGCTCAGCCGCATCCTGGCGCTTAGGTATGAGCGTGATGAAGGTGGCCTTCCAGTCTTCAGGCATCGCTGCCTGGGTGAAAAAGCACTGGATGGCCTCCACCACTGCTGGTCGGATAATACCCCAATACCGCCGGAAGAAGAAAGGGGGAAAACCATCGGGTCCCGGGGCCTTGTCAGCTGCCAAGGCCCAGACCGCCTCATGCACCTCCTGTGCCATGACCGGCCGGATCAAGGAGGCACACTCAACCTCACCAATACCCACGTCCACCCTGAGGGGGTAGTGACCATCATGGGCCTCCTCATCCTCTGTCCATCTGGCGCGGAAGAAATCAAGCAAAACCTGCCGAATGGCAGGCTCACCCTCCACCGAATGGCCGGACCCATCGCGCAGGGAATGGATCAAACTCCGTCGTCTACGGATGACTGTCGTCCGATGGAAGAAGCTAGTATTACGATCACCCTCGCTTACCCACTGCACACGAGATTTCTGTCTCCAGAAGACCTCATGTTGCCGTAGCAGCGAATGGTGAGTCGCAAGTAGGCCCCGAAGGTCAACCATATCGTCCTCCGGAAGCACGCCCCCTAGGTCTTCCTTCCTTTGCAGCTCAGCGATCGAGGTCTCTATCCCCTCCAAACGCCGGAAAATATTACCCACAACTTCACGATTCCAACGGCGCAAGCGCCGCTTGGTCAACTCAAGTTTGCGTGAGACCTGCTGCATGGCATCCCCGTGCATCGGGATCCGCCACGCGTCGCGGACAATATCCCAAGACTGGGGGTATGACAACCAAACCTTCTCAAAGCGGAAGGGGCTGTGGTGGGTGGGACTCGATGAGGTAGAAAGTAGCAGAGGGCAGTGGTCCGAGGCAATCCGAGGGAGGTGAGTGACCCTACTAGTGGGGAAACGAAGGATCCAATCTGGGGACGCAAAGGCCCTATCTAATCTCTCCCAGACCCTAGCACTACCACGCTGATTATTACACCAAGTAAACTGTGGTCCCGAAAAACCTAAGTCTACCAGGCCATTTCGTGACACAAAATCACGGAACTCCCTCCTGTCCACTCTGTCAGTAAAGACAGTGCCCCCCCGCTTCTCATTCTCACTCAGGATGCAATTGAAATCACCAACCACAACCGTCGGGATACCCTGAGCAGCCAGGTTGGTGATCTCCCGCCAAAGGACTCTCCTTACCCTGTGGTCCGTGCTCGCGTACACACCGCACAGCACCCACGGGGGAACATCAGGTCTCGACACAACCATGACTACCTGTTGGGGGCAGTTGTGAAAAACATCAACTGTCGTCACCCCACGCCTCCACAGGACCAAAATACCTCCCGACAGCCCCCGAGAGTCGATCGCATAGGTCTGCCAGTCCCTCTCAAGGCGCCGCCTCAATCGTCCGAGCCCCTCGCCAGATAATCGGGTCTCACATAGAAAACAGATCTCTGGACAATGGACCTGCACTAACCGTTTGAAGGAAGTCATGAAGGACGGCTTAGCCGCCCCCCTACAATTCCAAGCGAGAATCATCATGGGTCACAGTCCACATAGTCGGCCTCAGACTCCTCCTCTCCTAGAGTCGCGGAAACATCCGCGGGCTCGGCGCCCAGGGTGTCTCGCTCCTCCACATCGCCAGTCGTGGGTATAACCCCCATAACTGCCGCCCTAGCATGCTGCAGGGCAGTAGAGTGATCCATGCCCCCTCCCGCAGCTGCCGTACTCTCCTCCAGGTGTGGGGTGGGGTGGTCCCCCACACATCTACCTGGGGTGGTGTCCTCCAGCACACCCGGGGTCAGGGATGTAAGGCCAAAACGAACGACCCCATCTAGGCCCGCACCCAGCATAGGCAGGTCCTGGCTAGCGGCCAAGGGAACCCCCAGCCGCGAATCCAGCTCCCGACAGGGTGGGCTGTACTGGAAAGGCCCTGTGAGTGTCTCAGGGCCCCTGACCAAAGTGCGCTCGCCCTGGGCCAAAGTGTCCAGCTCAGGAGGACCCAGGCTGCACGCGCCCTGGCCCTGTAGACCCCCAGTAGTGTGGACCAGAGGGATCTGGGCTCGCAGGCTGTCCCCTTGGCCCAATACAGGGTCAAGAGGCTGCCCCGTCGCCGAATGGGCCTGTTGGCCCCGCGCATCCGAAAGCCCCCCCGCCCGGTCGCAATGCGCGGGCCCATCCTCACGCACGCCCCCGACGCAAGTCTGAGGCGCTCCTCCGCTCGCCTCCTCAGCGCGTGGCGCCTCACCGGCTTGGAGCGCGCCGGCCGCGAGTGGCGCGCCACCGGCTCGGAGCGCGCCGTCCGTGCGTGGCGCGCCACCGGCTCGAGGCGCGCCCTGGGCTGCACCAGCCGGCCCACGGCCCCGCCGCCCGGCCCTCTGGGCCCGGCCGCGCTGGGCCAGAGTGCGATTGGCCTGCTGGGCCAATTGGGTCACCGCGCCCGGGCCCCCTTGTGGGCCAAGGCCCGCTGGGGGCCTGGGCCTTTTTTGAGTTGGGCCACGGGCCTTGCCCACCCCACTAGGCCCCGGGTCGGCCCGCGGGGGGGGTGAGTCACCTCGCTGGGTTAGCTCCGGGTCCCCGGACTCGGCCGAGCCGACTCCCGGTTCATCTCCCGATTCATCGACCAGGGCAAAACGATGGTGGCTCATGGGGAGTTCCGGGGGCAGCCCTTCCCCTCCTCCGGCCAGCGGCGACCGGCGGCGCGCGACCTTCATCGGCTTCTGCCAGCCATCAGTGTCCGCCGGGGATGCCGGCGAGGTCGGGCGGGCCGCCGGGGGGGGCGGCTGAGGCAAAGATGACCCAGAACCCGGATCGGTGCCGTTCATCTCCCCGGCCGCGGCGGACGGTTCTCCCGCGGGATTTTCCTCCGCGTCGCCACCATCCAAGGGCCAAAAATTGGCCCTTGGTTCTCCACCGGACCAGTTGGTGGCGACTGATCCGACCCGCCCCCCGGGGCCGCAGCCCCCGAAGCCGGGCCTTCCGCAGCACGGCCGGCCACCGGAAAGCGACAGGTCACCTCCCCGTGGCCCATCCGCCCGCAGCGAGAACAAAGCGCGGCTATATTTTCGAAGACGAAGGGCTGCCAACGCACCTTCGTCTCCCCTTGAATCAGAACCCCCGGTAGCAAAGGTTCGTTGACATCGACCTCCACTTTGATCCGGGCAAACCCCATGGACTCCCGTTGCTCGGTGACCCCGTCAACCGCTATCGGCCGGCCCGCCCGAGCCGCAATCTGGAGAATGGTCGAGGTCGACCAGTACTCCGGCGGCAACCGGGGCAACCGAAGCCAGATCAGGGCCGTCTTCACAGTGCCGTCGTCGGGCTCGAAGTCGGGGACCCATGGGCTCATGGCGAGGAGCTGCCCCGCCACCACCCACGGACCCTCGCTCAGGGCTCGATCCCGGTCCTCCGTCGACCGGAATCGCAGTGCAAGGTGGTCGTCCGCGAGCGGGACGGCCACCACATCCTTCAGCTTAGCCCGGGCCGCCACGTCTTTGGCCACCCACTCCGCCGGGACGCGGCGGCCAAAACTCCGAGCCAGCAACGCCCGCCCTTGCCATTCACGCCGGGCCGCCGCTATCGGTTCCTCCGGTAGTCGGAGGACGTCCGGGAAGCGGCGGCTCAGCCGTTCCACCTCCGCGGCCGTGGGCCATTGAGTCACCCACGGCCCCGGCCGCGACCAAGCGCCAGTGCGCTCCCCTCGACCATGGTCGGGAACCTTACCAGATCCTCTCGCCGCTCCCTCCGATGTCTTCCCCATCGGTAGCTTTCCCTTCCGGTCCATAGCACCTGTAAGAAAGGGGGTTAGCCAAACAGAGCTGCTCAGAGTTAACCTCGCCGGCCACGGGATGTCTCCTGCTCACACCACCGGGACGCAAGCTGCCGGAGAAACCGACCCCCTGCCCTCCGGCTTCAGAGCCAGGTGCCCCGCCTCTTACCTCCTCCGTGCACCCGAGCTAATCGCCGACTGCACCGAGGATCCTCCCCAACCGTAATGCTATCACACTGCCCAGGCCGCCGCGGTCACGCGTCACACACCGGACAGCCGGAACAGACTTTCCGCCGGCCAAACTAGCCGTTGTCTCTCTCTCAAGAACCAGAGCTTCTCGCTCTAAAACTAGCCGTTCCGTCCCTCAACCTTTCTAGGTAGTTGAAAAACCCTGCTTTTGTTGGCCGGTTTTGATGCAGGGCAGCTGGGATGACCAGGCCCTGCGGTCAAACATTGTATTTGTAATATTCTTTTGTCCTAGGAACTCTGCCCCAGTTAATATGGGTTTGGAAGCGTGACATTCTGGGGATTGGCGCAGCAAGCTTGGCCTTCCAGTTCCAACTTCCAACCGCAATCATTGATGCCGACTCACAATATCATCGTACGGCCACAGTAACATCATACAGTTGGAAGTTGATAGAGCGCACTCACGTCCTCCGCCGCTTTGAGATCCAAGATCCCCAAGATCAAGAAATAGAGATAGATGGCGGAAGGAAATCAGAGATAGCATGACTATACTACTAGCGGAGAAGGGGAAAGAACGCATGGATAGGCGATAGGTGGAGGTCGTCGTCGTGGAGAAGACACAAACCCTAAACGGCTAAACCGAAGGAGAAGTAACGCCTTAGCGATGCCTTTACGATCCAATCAACCTCGCGGTGAAAGGCTGAAAGCAGACGGTGGACCTCGCGGTGAATGCGGGCCGAAGTAGGGAGTTGGGCCGAGGCGGTGAAAGCGGGCCGAGGCAGGGAGTTGGGCTGGCCCTTATCTATCAACCCAACAATTAAACAGGTTAAACGGGTCAAGAATTTAAAATCTATATCCGACCCAACTAATAAACAAGTTAAACGGGTCAACCTGTTTACGACCCGAACCTGTTTAAGCCAAACCCTAACTTGTTTACGGCGGGTCGAACACGGGTCAGGTTGGCGGGTCGGATCATATTTTGCCGCCCCTAGTTATATGGGAAAGCCTCAATGAAAAGGTTTCCAATTCTCACAAGCCTAATTTTGTTGCTTGGGCCCCACACCCTCAATAATTGATCAGCAGTGAACATTGCCGGTCCCTTCGATCCAAATGATGAGACAGCCCAGGCTAGTTGTGGTTTTTTTTTATTTTTTTTGCTGAAGTGGATGTATCATACATATCGGGTGCAAATTCACTAAAAAAAGTCAAAAGATAACAAGTTCGGGAGTACACCGGGTAATCCCCCCTCTCCTAGCCATAGGGTCTCCCCAGAGTAGTTAGCCACATATAAGGCTACCCAATCTGTTACTTTATTGGCCTCACAATACATGCACTTTGCTTGCAAGCCCATCCCACCACTGATCATAGCCTGGATGTCCCTGAGTAGTGGGTGGTACACGCCCACCCCCCACACCCTACTGAATCCAACTAATAACTATGGCTGAATCGTCCTGAACACGACAGCATGGGCTCGCACCTCATGCCACGCATAGCACACGCTAGTCCAGGTTGCTCGTATTCCGTCCCGAGAACCGAAATGTCGAAGATTTGGCAACCTCCAGCTGCTATCACCCTCGAGTCCGGACCTCTAATGATGAAGCTAGCCCTTTCCATACTCTCTCCATCCAGTACACGTCCATCGAAGTTTATCTTGAGGAAGCTCGGGGGTGGAGGCTCCCAGGTGAAGGACACCGTGCAAGATGCTCCATGAGCAAAGAGGGAGCCTCAGGTGTCCCAAGCTGTCAAAGGTACATCTATCTTGCCTCCCATCGGGCTCTCTCCACAACAAACCTCGGGGGTGGGGGGGCAACTCTCTCAAAATTTCCAAGCATTCCTAGATAGCCAGATCTAATACGCTACACAGGTCACCATAGTGGCCTCCTACCTAGAACGGAGAAGGTGATCGCCCACAGTCTGGTCACCCGTAAAAAAGATGTCGAGTCACGCTAAACCCCGGATGGGATTATGGCCAGCTCCCAAATCCTTCTCGCACGCTAGCAATGGAACAATGCATAGTCCACGAACTCAACCACCTAGCACAAGGGGCACTGGGGATGGATATCTAGGCCCCTATCACTCAGGACAAGTCTCGTTGGGAGCCGGCCCTAAACGATCTTCCAGAGAAATAAGGCCACCCTCGGATGCACGCCAAATCTCCAGACCCAAGCACACTTAACCTCCGGGCGACTCACACTCTGTAAGAGGCCATAGAGGTCGTCTACCCTGACCTTAGATCTGCAAGTCGAGCTCCACACCCTCACATCAGGACCGTCACACCCTGAAACTGGCACTGACTGCAACCTCTCAGCAAGCTAGTCTCCAAACATCTGGGCTAAGTGGGTAGTGTCCCATCCTGCCCCTTCGGGCTAAAGGAGGTCACATACCTGCAGACCTCTTGGGATATCGACATTGACCATGGTCGGCTAGCACCTCATCGGGAGCGAATCAACCCAAGGGTCTTTCCCCACATCCATGCTCTGCCCGTTGTTGATTAACCACATGCAAGTAGACACCACAAGAGGCACATACCTGTTGATCTCCCACCACATAGGGGAGCACCTCCGTCTCCTCACCGATATCTCACTCATCCGAGCAGGACCGTACCGAGCTGCCATTTCTTGACTCCAAAAACACTGGGACTCTAGGATGAATCGGGCCACATGTCGGGCAATTAGAGCCTCCCTCCGCGTCAAGAGAGACTAAACCCCCAATCCACTGGTACGGGTCGGCTAGCAGACTGACTCCCAAGCCACGAGATTTACCCTCCGCCCTCCCACCCCGGGAGACCCCAGAGGAATCCTCAGAGAAGCCACTCGAGCCTCACTAGTACCGTCTTCGGGATAACGGTATGAGACATGAGGTAAACCGGCATCAACCACAAGACTGACCTAACCAGGGTCACTCTGCCCATCATGGAGAGTGAGGCCGCTCTCCAGTCCTCCAGCTGCTCCTGCACATGCTACACCATATAGAGACACTCGGACACCCATAGTCTTCACCCGGTGATGGATAGGACAAAGGCCCCTCCTGCTGAACCCGCAGCTCCTGCTGAACACTCAGATCTCCTGCTAAACCCGCAACTCCATACTTAGACTGAAGTAGGTTGCCAATTTGTGGAAGTTCACCCTCTGACTAGATGTCTCGCAGTACACCTCCAGGACCCTTTTAAGGGCCCGAGCGTCCCGCCTGAGAAAACACTACCTAACTCTATCATATACTCGTTCCATGTCGAGCATAACCGCCATAAAGCAATGTCGCCTCAGAGCGCGGTGCAAATCCTAAATCATCTCTTGGATGATCATAACATTGTTGGTGATGCTCCTCCCGCCGACAAAGGCTAGTTGTGACAACTTATGGGTTGCCTACATGAGTAGAAATGCAGGTGGTGGCGAGTTCCAGCCCATTGCTGCCTCAAGCTTGGGCGGCACCTGGGTCTTTAAACTTTGAATACTACCATCAGGGCATCTCCAGACTTGGGTTCAAAGTAATTCTCTCTTAATGTTCTTGATTTTTGAATCAAACCGTTGATCAATTCAATCAGATGTGCTCAATATTTATGGCATGTTTGGTTGAAAAAATAGTTGAACATTGAAATGGAAATAGGAATGAGGGAATTCTGTTCTAATCATAGTTGGAAGAAGCTCCATTGTCATTCTGATTTCACAAAAAATTAAAAAAAAAAAAATGTCCTAATTCTCCAAAATTCGATCCTGATTATCCTCTATTTTTTATTTTTTTGATCAAAAACAAGAATTCGTACATGTAATACAACGTCTCAGGAGAGAGGATACATCTATCTATCAGTTTTATTTAGGACACATGGTATTGAACATATGTTCTGTGTAACGAGATTAAAAGTTTAAGACAGCTAAAGAGATTACGAAGTCGTGTACATATATGCCATGTTCTTGATTTTTCAAGTCTATTTTACTGAGTAAAGGAGACACCAAGGCATGCTTTATCCGCATTTGGATACGAATAAATGACGAAACCAATAATAACATTGCTTAAACCTATAAATATGATTATTCAGGCAACATTCAGTGGCTGAACTAATATCTAAATCTATCTATCTCCTGAATAGTTAAACATCCCTACTATTTGAATGCCCAACATTAGATGACCAAAGTAATCTAGGCCGATGGAATTTTCCTTTAATAAAACCAAAATGCCTTCGTGCCGCGAGACCAGGTTATCTCATTTCCAATCCTCTAATGTTTCATGCATCTAAGTTTGCAAAACCAGGTGATCATACGTCAAGAGAAAAATATACAAGCTGGTAATCATAGTACAACAACAGAATAGCAAAACTCAAAGGATAACATTAACCAAAATCCATACCTCCCAAACTGATAATTAACAAAAAGCACCATCCATATAACCAAGACTCTTAAACCGTACTGATGCAACTGCACAGTATAGACTATATCGACTCCACTGCCAACCAGTACTATATATAAGTAGTAGTTGTAGCCATGAATCCATGGTAACGTTACTTTTACCTATACAATTTACCGCTAGAATCCCCGTTACAGATAGAAGCACCCCTTTCCACCCTTCACGTGCGGCGCACACGGGGCCCACTCGATCTTCCACACCCGGTCCCACCACTTCCCGAAACCCCCATCCTTCTTCTTCTTCCTCCTCCTCCGCTTCGCCCGGACCGCCTCGGCCTCCTCCCTGAGCCGGCGGTTCTCCTCCCTGAGCCGGTCCAGCTCGAACATAACGTCCCCCTTCTCCTTCTCTCTCTTCGCCATCGCCTCCAAGCACTCCCGGCTCCGCCGTTCCAAACCGAAGATCTGACCCTGGAGGGCCTCGATCTTCCGGCCGAGAAGGCACACTCGGTGATCCTCCCGGAGCTTCACCACCAGGCGCGCCAGCTCCGCCGCCTTCCGCCGCATGTACCCCAGCTCCGCCGCCACAGCCCGCCCCTCCTCCTCTGCCGCCGCCGCCCGGAACCCCAGCCTCGCGTTCTCCCCAAGCAGCACCATCCTCTCCGACTCCAGCACCTCCAGCAAGCTCCCCTGCAGCTCGATCTTCCTCGCCGACTCCGACCACCGCCGCTCCACCTCCGCCGCCTCCGCCGCCAGCAGATCCCTCTCCACCGCCGCCACCACCAGCTCCGCCACGATCACGTCCAATGCCCCCTCGGCGGAGGGCGAATCTTCGGTGAGCACCGGCGCCGGCACCGGCCGGAGGGGTTGGAACGAGAGGGAGCTCTCGGCGTCGGAGGAGGCGGAGTCGGGGTCGGAGGCGCGGAGGTCGTCATCGTAGTCGAAGTCGGAGTGGACGGAGGAGATCTTGCGCCGGTGGAGGGGTTTCAGGAGGGATTGGGAGTAACGGTCGGCGAGGTAGAGGTAGCGGTTGTGGAGGTCTTGGAGGAGGGCGAGGAGTTGGGGCCGTTTCTGGTAGTAGTTCTCCGCCCGCTCCGCGAACGAATGCGATTCCTCCTCATCGGGTAAGCTCACCGCGAGTGCCTGCACCCTCTGCTCGATGTCTGAAATTCATGTAAAATGGCCAAAATACCCCTAAGAATTTATATAGAGAGAGCGAGATTTAAGCAGGGGCAATAATAGCTCGTAGGTAAGGTTCGTAAATTAATTGGGCAAATTTAAGGGAATTGATTAATTAAGTTTTAATCCTTTCCAAAAAGAAGATTTTTTTTTCTTTATAAGAGGAAGGAACATTTATATCTTGGTCAAAAATATAAAGGAAAATAATGTCCTGAAATCAAGGGGGAACATTATGATGGGGTGTAATAATTTTATCAACGCAATAAAAGGCGAGAGTGGGATGTAATAATAAATAATGAATGCAATCCAAGGTACTAAAGGGCAATTTAGTCAAAAAAAACCTCGCACGCCCTCTCCTACTTCTTTATGATTTTTTTTTTTTTTTTTTTTTTTGCACGACATCACATCCTTCTTTGCGCTAATAACGGCTTAAAACGTTGACATGAACTCAACCGCCCCAGGCCACCATTCGTTAAGATTCAAATTTCAAATCTCAAATATAAAAGCTTAAAAGATACAAAAACCTCTTTTAAACAAAAGAACAATAAAACAAAACCCAGCTTTATCTCTTTCCCTTTAACATGTCCCATGGAGAATTGACCCACCAGCAAAACCGGGCTTTCCAGTCAAGACGGAACAATGAATGCAAGGGACCGCAATAGAGAGAGGCACCACGGAGCTACATCAATGACTGCATCTCATTAAATGGCATGATGAACAACTATTTCCTATTAAAAACAACAGAAAAATCCTATTACAACTCACCTGTGAAGAGGCTTATTTTCTCCAAGTAAAATTCAGTAAATGGCATTAAAATCAACCATATTTCCTTCACCAACATACAGACAAAGCTATTATATTCCCATTTGAGAGTAAATTAGGTGATTTCGTCCAGAAATCTGAAAGGGAATCTGAAAGAGAGAGAGAGAGGGGAGAAGGAGCTCTGTTGCTCACCTGCAAGAGCCGCTTGAAGCCAAGGAGGGCACGCGATGGTCCGACACAGCTGGTGACAGCTCGTTGTCGTTGCGGTCGTCGCCATCTCCGGAAGCGAGCCCACAGCCGACACGTAGGGAAAAGATTCGGGCGGAGATCGATGTATATCGATCGTATCAGAGGGGATGGAGTCGGCAGCGGTCACTGTACCCCCCCTGCAACGATCCAAAAACGCAGCAGGCTCATTTATTGAACGTGACGCGATATGGGCCAAAGTTTCCGGCCGGTAAATAGTAAAAAACCAGGGAAGGAAAGGGATAACTCGTGCGGGAATCCCGAAGCCTCAAATACCGCGTTTAGCCGTGTACAGCACGGTAAAAAAGGACGCGCTAATGGGAAATGACTCTTACCCGGTGGTCGATGGTAGTCACAGGACGAATAGAATGGTTTGGGGTAAGCACACCGAAAGTGAGACGTAAATAGGGAACAAAAAAAAAAAAAAAAAGAAGCTACCGTACCGAGCAAGGAAACTGGGGAAATAGATAAAGAATGTTATTTCAAATTCCTACCGTAGCTATAATTTCAAATTAGAATATAAAATAAAATAAAATAAAATAAAAAAATGGGAATAACTGGTGAAGGGATTTACCACGAGGTAAATTCTTAAAATTACTAAATTACTGCATCAACGGTCCGTCGGTGAGGTTATTGGAGCGTTAGAGGTCAGAATGGCCACAGTAAAAGTGAATAAAAATTGGAGGGCACAACAGTAACCCTGAAACTTCCCGGCGAGCTGAACCAGTCATCAACTAGACGGTAAAAAAATAATTTAAAGGATGAACATGTTAAAAAAAAAAAAAGCTTGTGTAGTTCTTAGCGGATTGTAAAGGATGAGTTTGGAATTAAAACGGCAAATAGCAGAAAGATAGTAACAAAAAAAAAACAAACAGAATAATGGGAAATCAAAAAGAAAATGGAGAAACCTCACCGGTTTGAGGAAAAGCGGCTATCGTCGGAGATCAGAACGCCGCCGGCGGCCGGTCGTAAGGCGTCGCCGAGAAGCTCATCCGTCACCGGGTAGCAACGTTTAGAGAGAGGGAGAGAGACTAGTGGGAATGAGTTGGTGCTGTTGACCCGTGTAGTGTTAATATTTATATATACATGGCTGCGAGGGCCCAGAGATGAGGACGAGTTCGCTACTATTCTTCAAACAGCGAGGAAATACTTGACTCCATCACGACCGTCCACGACGTACGTTTTTTGCAATCAAAGTCAATGGACGGTTTCCGCGGTCCCAACAGGTACCTCGCTGTTCGCAAGTGATAGCAAAACAGCGACTCGGATGGAAGATAGGGACCTGTGAGGAGATGGAGGTTGTCTGAGGCCCGTCCTCTTACCTTGTATTTACGAGATGGCCATCATTGTCGGAGTAAAGTTTTTTATTGAAAACATCTAAAAGGCCACGAGGATTTTGGTGGCCTTTCTCAACAATACGCCGAGCAATTGGAGAAGTTGGTGTACCTAAGAACTGGTTTGGCCGTGTTTAGAAGTAGGGTTTTTGAAAATAAAGCGGCTGAAAGAAAAAAATTTAAAAGTAGAGTTTTTATAAAAAATTATTTATTATTTAAAAATTATATTTCTAAAATACTGTTGGTTTGGTAAACAAACTGAAAAAATAATTTTGTATAACAAAATTATCATACAAAACATTGAAATAGTATTATACAACAGAGCAGAGCATAGTATTATACAACAGAGTATAATAAAACATAACACGTATTAATATATAAATATATGATATAGTATAATATTACTGTAATGTAATATAATATTATTATAATATAATAATATAACATTTTATACTATAGCATAATTATTTTATATAATATTAAATTATTTAACATAATATATAAATATATTATGATATAATGTAATATAATATTATATTTATATATAATATAATAATAAAGGTACAAAATATTATAATTATTAGCACACATTAATTTTCTATAATATAACATAATATTAAATTATTTAACATAACATATTAATGTATTATGATATAATATAATATAATATAATATAATATTTATAGTATAATACAATAATAAAGATATAAAATATTATAATTATTAGAGTAAAATATTATATTATATTTATTTATTATTTAGATCAGATTATTTGCCACTCACTCATTATTTTTCTTTTTATTTTTTTATTTTTTTATTTTTTTATTTAGTTATTTATTTAATATTTTATTTCATTGAAATATATTTATTTTATTATCTTATTTATTTATTTATTCGTTCATTTATATAAATATTTATTTATGCATTTATTTATTTTTTTTTCTTTTTTTCTTTTCTTTTCTTTTTTTTTTCTTCTCTTTTTTTTCTTACCTTTTCTTCTTTTTTTTCTTCTCTTTTTTTTCTCTCTTTCTTTTCTTTTTTCTTCTCTTCTTCTCCTTCCTTCTTCTCTCCCCTTCTTCTCCTCCCGCAAGGACGGCAGTGCCGGAAGGGAGCTGGGCCGCAGCAGCCATGGGAGGAGGCCCAGGAGGGGGCTCGGGAGGCGGCCGCCGCCGGAGGAAGCTCGAGAGGGGGCCGCCATAGGGGCTTCGCTGTGACTCGTGTTGCCCAAGAAGACAACCCAAGAGAGGGGGTGAATTGGGTTTTAAGTAATAATTACAAATTAAAACTTAATGAATAACTAATTAATATTATTGCAGGCTGATTAATTAGATTACTAGTTGTAGTGAGTGGAGAGGATGGAAGAGACAATGAATCAATTACAAACACAAGAGGTTTTATAGTGGTTCGGAGCTAACCCTTGCTCCTACGTCTACTCCCCAAGCTTCACTTGGGAGTTCACTATAATTCCTAAGATTACAGCCAGTTGTTTTACAAGTTCACAACCCAACTTGTTGTTTTCATGAGATCACAACGAACTCGGTCGGTTTTCACAGGCTCACCGACTAGAACCACCCGATTGTTTTTCCGGGATCACAATCGAACCCTTACACCGTTGGTTTTAACTTCGGCTCACCAACAAACCTCAACAACCTTGATTCAATCCCCTGATTGAATCAAGTAACAAGAAAACAGTTTGTAAAGAGTACAGAAAAAGCTTCTTAAAAGGCAAATATGAACAATGTAAATAATGTAGAGTTAGAAGCCCTCAAACAGATTTTGGAAGAGGAAGAAGGGGCTTCTCGAACTCTGAGTCTCCTCTTTGAATGCACTAATGATCTGATGTCAGAGGAGAGCCTTGAATGCGAAGGAAACGTTTGTTGGATGGAGTTCAATGCGCTTTTTCCTTCTTTCTCTTGTATTTACTCTTGAGAGCCTTTGGTAGGTGGAAATCCTTTTTTGTTTGAATGGAATAGCTCTCTTAATGTCTACTACTGTTCACTCTGGCTATTTAATCAGTCCACTTTGAAAACTAGCCGTTAGACACCTTTTTGTGGCCGTTCTGCACACTCTGCAACTCCTGACAGTGTATCCGTTGGGGTTGGAGTCGACTCGCTCGATCTGGAGTCGACTCGGCTGTTGCTGGAGTCGACTCACACTTTACTGGAGACGACTCGCCCACTGTTCAGGATTTGAATTAAAGTGCTGTCCCATTCTGGAGTCGACTCGGCCAACCCTGGAGTCGACTCGCCAATGTCTGGAGATGACTCGGCCCTCCGGAGACGACTCGTTCTCAGGGTTCCAGAGATCTGTTTTTCTGTATTTCTTTCTCGAGTCGACTCGGATCATCTTGGAGTCGATTCGGCTCTCAGAGCCCGAAAACTGATCCTCTGTGTTTGGAGTTGAACTGCCTCGGAGTCGACTCGGATTTTGTTGGGGTCGACTCGGCTGACCTGGGAGTCGACTCGGGAGTACTTGGAGTCGGCTCGGCTCTCAGGATCCGAAAACTGTTTCTCTGTGTTTTGAGTTGAACTGCCTCGGAGTCGACTCGGCTCTCAGAATCCAAAAACTGATCCTCTGTGTTTTGGCTTGAACTGCCTTCTAGTCTTGCTTTCCTCTGAGAGTCGACTCGTACTTAACTAGAAGTCGACTCGCCAAACTTCGGAGTCGACTCGTAACCTTCTAGAGTCGACTCGGTTGCAAGATCTGAAATACATTGTTCTGTCTTTCTTCTGTTACCTTTTGGAGTCGACTCGGAAACGTCGGGAGTCAACTCGGCAACCATCGGAGTCGACTCGAACCCTTCTGGAGTCGACTCGCTGACAGGATCTGAAAATCAACTTTCTGTCTTTCTGTCAGTTCTCAGTCAGAGTCGACTCGTAGTGTATCGGAGTCGACTCGAGCATGTGTCAGAGCTTCTGAAACACTTGGAGTCGACTCGTAATCTTCCGGAGTCGACTCGAGCTTCAGACTTTGGTTCAAACTGAGTTCCATACTTAGCCAAAATGTATTGAACCAAAGCTAGAGACACTTAAACATAAATTCACAAATATTTGGCTGAAACACTAGATTGAATTCATTAGTATAAGATATACTCAAATGCTTTGAGCTCATCAAAATCAAATAGGGTTATAATCAATCACTCCACAATCTCCCTCTTTTTGATGATGACAAAATATTGAGTATTTATAAAGTGAATTGCTCAACCAAAAGGAGATTTATGATAAAGTTTTGAAATGAATTCAAGTGTCTAGTCATTTAATTTATCCAAAATTGAAAGGTGTGAAACAGTAAATCCTGAAGTTAAAGCTCCTCCTTTCATTTGGAATTATATAAGCCTTCATGTCATGCAATCAATTGTTTGGCTTATATGTGTTTAATGAATTTGCTTTCTTAAGATTTCAGATTCTCCCCCTCAACATATGCATTCAATTTTGTTTAGATTCTCTGAATTTTCTTTTAATGTCTTGAAGCTTTTGAGCTTAAATTTTTGGTTTTAGAGGGAAAATCTGCCAATTTGTTCTTGAGTATGATTCAACTAATCTCCGAATATCCCTTGAATGGATTCTGGAGATTACTCCTTTAGGAGCCCCAACAGAGAGATAATGAGCCTCGAGGTATCGAATCCACTTAGAACAAATTACTTTGTGCTTTAAGAATTTTTTTTTTATTGATTCTCTTTACATTTCAATTCAATATATTTTCTCCCCCTTTTTGTCATCATAGCAAAAAGGCAGAAAGCACAGAAAAGTACAAGAACTCAAGAATGCACAATTTTGTAAAGAAAATTTCTACTCATTGTATTAAATTTAAATTTGAGTACAAGTGTGATTACATATCAAAAGAGTCCTCAAGGGACTGTACATCATAAAAATAGATAAAAATACACTAATTTTTCTTGGTAGTGGAGGATGTGGCTCCCGTTTTCAGTCTACTCATTTGCATGACTAAGTTTATCCTCTCAGAGATGTTCCCTAGCTGCTCGATGATCTCCGAGGTGGCACTAGACTGTATCGTGGTGAGCTGGGTCACACTTTCTTGGAGGGTGTCAAGCTTGGAGATCAGCGCATTGGTTAACCGCTCTGCACCCTGACTCTGGTTGCCTAGCTCATGTCTGATGCTGTCTCGCATCTCCCTTGTGTCGTCCTTGACGTCACTCATGTTCCAGTATTGAGCTTGAACTAGGCTTCGCACATTGAATATTTCCTCCTTCAGATTTGCAACCATCTCTGTCACGGCTGCTAAGGAGGGAACTAAATCTGTGGAAGGAGCAGTCTGAGAACCTCGTAGCTCTCTCAGGAGATCATCCCTCAGCTCCCTCACTATCTCCTGCCTCAACTCTCGGAGCTACTCAGAGGATATCTGAACCTCCAGGGGCTGCTGCTGAGAAGGTGGGGCAGTGGAGGTGGAGGGCTCAGTATAGGTAGGAGCAGAGGTGGAAGAAAAGGTGGGAGGAGCTATGTCATGGTCAGGGCTAGGGGAGTGGTGAGTGGTAGGGTCAGATAGTGTGATAGTGGATGGTCTCCATACCCAGACTCCCTCAACTCTATGAAAGCCCATACGATGAAGAGTCCCCTCACCCATGCGATCTGTATGACGCAGTGAGCGAGAGGGTTCCCCCTTAGGAATAGGAACCTCTAACTCCCTAAAGATGAGAGTGAATAGCATACCACAAGGGAGACTCAACCTAGGCTTATCTAAGGGTTCACAGATATATTTGTAGATGAGTTTAGGGAAGTTGATAGGAGTGTCCTGGAGTATGTGGAACATCAGTGCTAGGTCTCTCTCTGAAATAAAATCAAACCTACCCGTTTTGGGGAAGAGAGTCCTAGAGATGACACTTAGGAGAAGCCGCATTTCAGCCGAAAGCTGATTTGCGAACACCTCCTCTATGGGGGACTGAGGTGGACATCCTAAGATGGCCGCAAGGGCCTCTATCCTATCGGAGGGGTGTGTGGGAACAATCCCCTCACTCGAGAGATAGAGGACTCGAGCAATGAAGTCCTCCGAGATGAATACAGGGACACCCGCTACGGTTCTCTGGATACCACCACTACCTCGGGCTACAGTCCCATAGAATTTCCTAACTAACCCCGGGTAAGTAGGGAGGTCTAATGAACAGAATAACTCTAACCCTTGAGCCCTGAGACGATGCCCTAGGGTGAACCCTTCCCGAGAGAGGAAGTCAAAGTCGACTTTCCTCCCGGTGGAGACTGCCCTCCCGGCGTACGGACGCGAGGGAACCGGCCTAGGCGGGGAAGGAACCGGAGGTGGTGGCCTCGCGGGTTCGTTCCGAGCCTTTGACCGCCGCTCGGCGCCGCTGGCGGCGAGGGGTCTCTTTCGGCTTGGGACAACGACTTTCCTAGGCATTTTTGACCTAAATACGGGAGAAGAACAAGAAAAATGGAAGAAAACTCGACGGAGATGACCTAAAATGGGTCGGAGACGAGGTCGGAGACGGCTCTAGGGCTTTTGAACAGTGGCGGCTGAAAATAGAAGTGAAGAGAAAAACATTCCGCTTAGGGTTAAAAGTCGGATTCCCGACCTCGAGTCGACTCCGATATGTCGCGAGTTCACTCGAACTCGAGTCGACTCCCAAATATGCGCGAGTCGACTCCCCCATGAGCCGACTCTAAAATGTATCCGAGTCGACTCAAACTCTGGCACACAACCAAGAATCTTGTTATTTTCGTGCCAAAAGAGAGAGTTATGGACTTATCTAGGATTTAAGAACTGATTTGATGATCATAGGTAAGAAATCCTATGTCCAACATAAACTAATCCTCAAAATCAATGAACTAAAGGACAATATCACTAGAATGGATCAATCACTCCTAACCCTCTTCTTAGTATGCAAAATCGATCTTCACTCAAAGGTTTTGTGAAGATATCAGCAAGTTGATCATCAGTACAAACAAATTGAAGCGTCACATCACCATTCAGTACATGATCTCTTATGAAGTGATGTCTTATCTCAATGTGTTTAGTTCTTGAATGCTGAATTGGATTTTTAGTTAGATTAATGGCACTTGTATTATCACAGTTTATGAGAATTTTATCTTGTTTAATGCCATAATCTTCAAGTTGTTGTTTAATCCACAAGATTTGAGCACAACAACTCCCGGCAGCAACATATTCGGCTTCCGCCGTAGATAGTGCAACCGAGTTTTGTTTCTTGCTAAACCAAGAGATTAAATTTTCTCCTAAGAATTGACATGACCCGCTGGTGCTTTTTCTATCAAGTTTACAACCAGCAAAGTCTGAATCTGTGTACCCTATTAAGTTTATGCTAGATTCTTTAGAGTATCATAAACCTATATTTTTTGTTCCTATTAGGTATTTAAAAATTCTCTTAACTGCAATTAAATGTGATTCCTTAGGATTAAATTAATATCTAGCACATATGTATACACTAAACATGATATCAGGTCTACTTGCTGCAAGATATAGTAAAGAGCCTATCATACCTCTATACAGCTTTTGATCTATTGATTTACCTGATTCATCCTTATCTAGTTTGCATGATGAGCTCATGGGTGTGCTGATTGGCTTGTTTCCATCCATATCAAACTTCTTAAGCATCTCCTTGATGTATTTAGCTTGATTGATGAAGATCCCCTCTTTAGATTGTTTGATTTGGAGCCCGAGGAAATAGTTCAGCTCTCCCATCATGCTCATTTCAAATTCACTCTGCATTAAGTCAGCAAATTCTTCGCAGAGGTGATTGTTAGTAGCACCGAAAATAATATCATTTACATAAATCTGCACTACTAACATTTCTTTATTTTTGTTCTTGAAAAACAGTGTTGTATCAACATTTCCTCTAGAGAATTCATGGTCTAATAGAAATTTGCTAAGTCTTTCATACCATGCTCTAGGGGCTTGTTTTAGACCATAAAGTGCTTTGTTTAGTTTATATACATGATTGGGGTATTGATGATTTTCAAAATGAGGAGGTTGTTCTACATAAACCTCCTCCTTAATATACCCATTCAAAAAGGCACTTTTTACATCCATTTGAAATAGTTTGAAGTCTTTAGAGCATGCAAATGCTAGTAATAATCTAATTGCTTCAAGTCTAGCCACAGGAGCAAAGGTTTCATCAAAATCTATACCTTCTTCTTGATTATAGCCCTTTGCTACTAGTCTAGCCTTGTTTCTAACCACAACTCCATTTTCATCAAGTTTGTTTTTATATATCCATTTAGTTCCTATTATTGAGTATTCAGCGGGTCTTTCTACTAAATTCCATACCTTGTTTCTAGTAAATTGGTTTAGTTCCTCTTGCATAGCATTTATCCAATTTACATCATTTTCAGCTTCTCCAATGTTTTTAGGTTCTAAGTGTGAAACAAAAGCTAGGTGATTATTTAAGTTCCTAAGAGAAGCTCTAGTTCTAATAGGTTGTCATGGATCATCTAATATTAATTCTTTAGGGTGACCGTATGCATACCTCCAAGCCTTTGTAAGCCCATGATCATCAATTACCTCTTGGCTTGTTGAGGTTTCTCCACTTTGCTTCGGTTCATCCTCTTGTAATGTCATATCATCTATTTTTTTCTCAAGTATTCCTGCATCATCATCAAGAGCTACTCTCTTGCTAGAAGAGACATAATTAGTATCATCAAAAACAACATGTATAGACTCTTCAATAACAAGGGTTCTTTTGTTGAAGACTCTATAAGCTTTACTTGATGTAGAATAGCCCAAAAAGATACCTTCATCAGATTTAGAATCAAATTTACCTAAGTTATCTTTGCCATTATTATGAATGTAACATCTACACCCAAAAACATGAAAATAATTTACTTTGAGCTTTCTATCTCTCCAAAGTTCATAAGGTGTTTTCTTTATAATTGGTCTCAATAAAACTCTATTTAATATATGACATGATGTGTTAATGGCTTCTCCCCAAAAATACTTAGGAAGATTACTTTCACACAACATGGTTCTAGCCATTTTCTCTAGGGTTCTATTCTTTCTTTCCACAACTCCATTTTGTTGTGGTGTCCTAGGTGCAGAGAAATTATGAATTATTCCCTTTTTACTACAGAATTCATCAAATAGATGATTTTCAAATTTCGTTCCATGATCACTTCTAATAGCTATGACTGAAGCATTTCTTGCATTAGTTACTTCCTTATGAAATTTCTTAAATACCAAAAATACTTCATCTTTATGAGCTAAAAATATGACCCAAGTATATCTAGAAAAATCATCTACAATAACAAGACCATATTTGTTTCCACCAAGACTTATGGTTCTAGTTAGTCCAAATAGATCCATGTGTAGTAGTTCAAGAGGTCTAGAGGTAGAGACACAATTTATGAATTTAAAAGAGCTCCTAGATTGTTTGCCATATTGACATGCTTCACAAATTTTATTTTTCTCAAATTTTAGTTTTGGCAAACCTATTACAGAATCTCTTTTAACTAACTTAGATATTATATCCATACTTGCATTACCTAATTTACGGGGCCATAACCAACTTGCATCATCAACCTTAGTATCACTAGCTACTAAGCAAGGACTGTTTTTAGCAAGGTCTTCAAGATCTACTACATAGACGTTACCACGTCTAATTCCTTTAAATACTAATCCATTGTCAATTGAGTTGGTTATGATGCATAAAGATAGCTTAAACAAAACATCAAAACCTCTATTACATAATTGACTAACGCTAAGTAGGTTATGCTTAAGACCATCTACAAATCGTACATTATCAACGAAGGTTGAAGAGATGATTTGTACTTTACCTATACCAACGATGTGACCTTGGTTATTGTCTCCAAATGTCACAGCACCTCCCTTCTTAGGCTCTAAGGTGAAGAATTGCTCCTTGTCACCCGTCATGTGTCTTGAGCAGCCACTATCCAAATACCAACAGTTTTTGTCGACTTTGGCTGCAAGACACTCCTACACAAGGAAATCATATAATTTTAGGTACCCAAGTTTTCTTGGGTCCTTCAAGGTTAGTAATGTTGGTTCCTTTTGGAACCCAAACTTTTTTAATTTTTCTTTTAGCTTCTGCTTTCCTATGGTCACACACATTAGCTTTATGTCCTACTTTTCCACAGCAAAAACAGGTTATATTCTTAGTTTTACTTTCCCCTGTTTTCACAAAGAAATTTTTAAGGAGCTTTTGCTTATTATTAGGTTTATACCCTAAACCAGCTCTATTAAACACAGCTCGTTGATTGTTAAGTATCATTTCCAATTTTTCAGAACTATATGTAAACTTTTCAACAATAGGTTTGTATTTTTCAAGCTCTTGTGTTAGCTTTTGTTTTTCTGTTTTTAGTATGTTTAAGTCTTTTGTGAGATTATCTTTTAAAGTTTGTTTACCATTTTTAAGTTCTGAAATTTCCTTGGTTAGTTTTTCGTTATCTTTAATTAAGGTATTAGTTTTTTGAATTAACATTTAGTTGCTTGTTTTAAGTTCTAAATTTTTTTTAATGATAAAATCCTTGTCCTTAATTAATTTATCATACTTATGGAAGTGAGATTGATTAGTTAGTTTTAGTTCTTTATTCTTAAGATTTATTGTCTTATATTCATCCATTAGTTCATTAAAAGCATCATACAAATCATCAAAGGTAAAATCTAAATGTGTTTCAGATGTTACCTCATTTTCATTTGCCATAAAACAGAAGTTGGCTTTTTCCTCTTGTTCCTCATCCGATGATGATGATGATGAATCGGAGTCTGTCAGGGTGGTGACAAGAGCTTTCTTCTTCTTGTGCTTGATGCTCTTCTTCAATAATGGACAGTCGATTCTGAAATGTCCCGGTTTCTTGCACTCATAGCAACCGATTCCCTCACTTTCCCTTTCCTTATCTTTGTCCTTGTTGTAGAAATTTGAGGGACCTCTCCTCTGATGAAAGGACTTCTTCCGGGTGATGAACTTTCTGAACTTTCGCACGAGAAGAGCCTCATCATCATCTCCCTCATTGTCTTCTTCTTCGCTGTTGCTACTGCAAGATGGATCTTTGTTAGAAGAAGTAGATTTGAGGGTTATTACCTTTTTCTTATAAAAGGATTCTTCTTCGCTGTGTTGTTTCATTGTGAGCTCATGCGTCATCAGGGATCCAAGAAGCTCCTCGAGTGGCAGCTTGTTTAAGTCCTTGGCTTCTTGGATTGCCGTTACCTTTGCTTCCCATGACCTTGGCAAAGATCGAAGAATTTTTCTGACAAGGTCACTGTTAGCATAACTTTTGCCAAGGCTTTTTAGACTATTGACAATATCAGTAAATCTAGTAAACATGCAAGTGATAGTTTCATTAGAATCCATTTTAAATAGTTCATACTTATGAACTAGTATGTTTATTTTGGATTTCTTGAGTTGATTCGTGCCCTCGTGGGTCACTTCAAGTCTGTCCCATATCTCTTTTGCAGAACTGCAAGTAGAGACTTTATTGAATTCATTACGGTCTAAGGCACAATAAAGCACATTCATTGCTTTGGCATTTAGTTGTGCCTTCCTTCTATCATTGTCATCCCATTTTTTTTCAAGCTTGGGAATAGTAATGTTATCTACAAAAATAGAAGGAATGTATGGTCCATTAACTATGATACTCCAAATCTCATAGTCTTGGGCTTGGATAAATATTTTTATCCTAGCCTTCCAATATGCGTAGTCGGTTCCATTGAAGAATGGAGGCCTATTGGTGGATTGTCCCTCAATAAGTGAAGATCCAAAAAGGGTTGTCATTTTGATCTTTTACACTTTTGATAGAAGAGCTCCTGCTCTGATACCACTTGTTGCCCAAGAAGACAACCCAAGAGGGGGGGTGAATTGGGTTTTAAGTAATAATTGCAAATTAAAACTTAATGAGTAATAATTAATATTATTGCAGGCTGATTAATTAGATTACTAGTTGTAGTGAGTGGAGAGGATGGAAGAGACAATGAATCAATTATAAATACAAGAGGTTTTATAGTGGTTCGGAGCTAACCCTTGCTCCTACGTCCACTCCCCAAGCTTCACTTGGGAGTTCACTATAATCCCTAGGATTACAGCCGGTTGTTTTACAAGTTCACAACCCAACTTGTTGTTTTCACGAGATCACAACGAACTCGGTTGGTTTTTACAGGCTCACCGACTAGAACCATCCGATTGTTTTTTCGGGATCACAATCGAACCCTTACACCGTTGGTTTTAACTTCGGCTCACCAACAAACCTCAACAACCTTGATTCAATCCCCTCATTGAATCAAGTAATAAGAAAACAGTTTGTAAAGAGTACAGAAAAAGCTTCTTAAAAGGCAAATATGAACAATGTAAATAATGTAGAGTTAGAAGCCCTCAAACAGATTTTGGAAGAGGAAGAAGGGGCTTCTCGGACTCTGAGTCTCCTCTTTGAATACACTAATGATCTGATGTCAGAGGAGAGCCTTGAATGCGAAGGAAACGTTTGTTGGATGGAGTTCAATGCGCTTTTTCCTTCTTTCTCTTGTATTTACTCTTGAGAGCCTTTGGTAGGTGGAAATTCCTTTTTGTTTGAATGGAATAGCTCTCTTGATGTCTACTACTGTTCACTCTGGCTATTTAAGCAGTCTACTTTGAAAACTAGCCGTTAGACACCTTTTTGTGGCCGTTCTGCACACTCTGCAACTCCTGACAGTGTATCCGTTGGGGTCGGAGTCGACTCGCTCGATCTGGAGTTGACTCGGCTGTTGCTGGAGTCGACTCACACTTTACTGGAGACGACTCGCCCACTGTTCAGGATTTGAATTAAAGTGCTGTCCCGTTCTGGAGTCGACTCGGCCAACCCTGGAGTCGACTCGCCAATGTCTGGAGATGACTCGGCCCTCCGGAGACGACTCGTTCTTAGGGTTCTAGAGATCTGTTTTTCTGTATTTCTTTCTCGAGTCGACTCGGATCATCTTGGAGTCGACTCGGCTCTCAGAGCCCGAAAACTGATCCTCTGTGTTTGGAGTTGAACTGCCTCGGAGTCGACTCAGATTTTGTTGGGGTCGACTCGGCTGACCTGGGAGTCGACTCGGGAGTACTTGGAGTCGGCTCGGCTCTCAGGATCCGAAAACTGTTTCTCTATGTTTTGAGTTGAACTGCCTCGGAGTCGACTCGCACTTTGTTGGAGTCGACTCGCCTCTCAGAATCCAAAAACTGATCCTCTGTGTTTTGGCTTGAACTGCCTTCTAGTCTTGCTTTCCTCTGAGAGTCGACTCGTACTTAACTAGAAGTCGACTCGCCAAACTTCGGAGTCGACTCGTAACCTTCTAGAGTCGACTCGGCTACAAGATCTGAAATACATTGTTCTGTCTTTCTTCTGTTACCTTTTGGAGTCGACTCGGAAACGTCGGGAGTCAACTCGGCAACCATCGGAGTCGACTCGAACCCTTCTGGAGTCGACTCGCTGACAAGGTCTGAAAATCAACTTTCTGTCTTTCTGTCAGTTCTCAGTCAGAGTCGACTCGTAGTGTATCGGAGTCGACTCGAGCATGTGCCAGAGCTTCTGAAACACTTGGAGTCGACTCATAATCTTCCGGAGTCGACTCGAGCTTCAGACTTTGGTTCAAACTGAGTTCCATACTTAGCCAAAATGTATTGAACTAAAGCTAGAGACACTTAAACATAAATTCACAAATATTTGGCTGAAACACTAGATTGAATTCATTAGTATAAGATATACTCAAATGCTTTGAGCTCATCAAAATCAAATAGGGTTATAATCAATCACTCCACAACTCGCCTCCCTAGTCCTGCGGCTAGCGGAGGCCCAACCACCTCACGGTCGAGCCCAGCCGCTCCACGGGCCGGTTGCGCGCCACGGGTGGCGTCGCAACGACCTACGGAGGGGTTCTCGGCCATGGGTGGCGGCCCACGTGGTGGCTGCCACAATGGGGAGCCACGTGCTGCCTCCCAAAACAAACAAATAAAAAAAGAAATAGGCGGCGGCCTTGAGAGGAAGAAGAAGATAGAGTGGGAGAGGGAGGGGGATGGGTGAGAGAGGAAGAGGCAGATAGAGAATTTTGAGAGAAAAAAGGGACTTTTAAATGAGGGTATTTTGGTCCAAAAAACAGCTTCTCGACAAAGCTCAAAACAGCTTTTTTGAAAAGCTCGAAAATACAACTTCTCCCAAAAAGTTATTTTTAGCTTTCTAGAAAAGCTAAAATAGCTTTCCAAAATTTTTACCAAATATTTTTTTTATCCAAAAGTATTTTTGGGAGACCAGAAAGTGCTTTTTGGCCCTCCAAAAGGCTCCCCCAAACGGGGCCTTGGTCCTCAAGAAAAGAAGGAGAAAAGATACAATTAATCGAAAAAAAGAGAAATCTAGTTGATGCAAGATAAAAAATAATAATAATTTTCATCAAATAGAAATTAAGATAATTTTTTTAAAAAAATATTTTTAAGCATAAAATGAGGTTAGATTTTTTTTATTAAAATTATAACAAATATTTTATATAATTTTTGAAAAAAAGGGAATGCTCAACCAAAGTAAGCTACTTTTGGATATAATATTTTTTTGATCAACTTTTTAGGAAACGCATTCCAACGAAAAGAAATTTTTTTTTTTTTTTGAACGAGAGTCCAAAATTGCAGCCCAAGAGGAAAAAACCAATACCAGTCTAGATAGGCTAGTAACCATCGCTCGGGCTAATCTATTATACTTTTTTAAATATAATATAACAAAAATAAAAATAAAAATAAAAAGGAGAACACTATGAACTCACTAGTGCGATGTTGGCAACCCTGAGGGCTAATCCTTTCCAACCTGGACTATCGTTTGTGGCGAGGACACTGCGATTCACTTCATTGAAGGGTAGGCAAAGATAGTTGGTAATATGGAGCCAAGCATGAACAAAATGGCGGATGGAGAGAAAAAGGAAGCAAAAGGAGGGGGACCTGTTACCTCGGATGGCCCCGGCGATGCAACCAAGCACTTCACAGAACTGCAACTCTCCCATGTTTTGCAGATAATAATTTAAGTGGTTTGGGTATACAATTCTAGTGTCCAAAATAGCATGGCCTATAAGTTTTTTATTATTAAGCCTGAGATTAATGAATTGTCTACCAACATTATTATAGAATCCCATGATGCTACTTCTTTGAATCCAACTTTCCTTCAAACATATAGAACTAACTATAGGGGATATTCTATTATTTGGTAAACCATTTAGTAGACTGACAATTCCTAGACATCCTGAACACCTAGAATAACCTGGAAGAAGCAAGAGACATAGGATAAAGAAAAATCTAGATGATAACTTCATTGCACATTGCTGAGGACACCACCGCAACCTTCTCAGAGGCTATATCCTCAATGGATGCTAGCTTTTGAAAGCAAGCTGTTAGAAGTGAGATGGATTCCATCTTCTCTAACTATACATGGGAACTAATTGATCTATCTCCTAGGGTGTAAGTGGCTCTACAAGAAGAAGCTTAGACTTAATGGAGCTTTTGAAAAGCTTAAGACCAAGCTCATGGCTAAGGGGTATGGATGGATAGAGGTGGTAGATTTCTTTGGCACTTATGGCTAGGATTTCAACTATCCATGTGCTTGTTGCACTAGCTGCCTTATTTAGACTCGATGTCCATCTAATGATGCTAAAACTATTTTCCTTAATAGAAAGTTGTGAGAGGAGATCAATATGGAACAGCCAGAGGGATTTGTGGTTCCTATCCGAGAAGACAAAATCTCTAAAATTGTTAAGCTCTTGTATGGAGTAAAATAAGTCCCTATACAATAGCATAAAAAAATTTGATCAAACTATGTTATCCATTGGTTTTGTAGTAAATAAAACAAACGAGGGATACAAAATTAAAAGAAATTGAGGTGGTGATCCTGTATTTGTATGTAGATGATATCTTATTTTTTGTGATAAATCTAGATCTAACAAATAAAACTAAGTTTTTTTCGAGTAATTTTACGATAAAAAATTTAAGTGTAGCTAATGTCATATTTAATATTAAATTGATTAAAAATGAGAATGCCATAATTTTAAAACAATCTATTTTGTTCAACAATTTGTTAAGAATATTTAAATATTTTGATTGTAAATCTCAGTCTACTACTATTGATCCATGTGAAGTCAAGTAAGAATAAAGGAGGAGGAATTAACCAAATTAAATATTATTGACTAGTTAGGTATTTCAACTACCTAGCAAATACTGCAAGACCTGGCATTTCTTATACTTTTGGTAGATTAGCTAAGTATAGTTGCAGGCCTAGCGAGAGTCATTAGAGCACACTCGAGATATTGATGAGGTACCCCAAAGAAATTATTAATTATAATCACCATTATGTAGGCTTCCTTATTGTTCTTGAGGGATTCAATGATGCCAATAGGATCTCAAACTAAATAAGACCAAGGCTACAAGTGGATATGTGTTCACTCTCAGAGGAGCTACCATCTCTTGGAAATCCTCAAAGCAGATACTAGTTACTCATTCCACCTTGGAATTTGAGTTAAAAGCTCTTAAGACTGCTAGTAGAGAAGCGAAATAGCTATGAAATCTTCTAATTGATACACATTTATTAACTAAATCAAATTTCGCAATGCCTAGTAACTATGACAACCAAGCTATTGTAGCTAAGGTTAATAGAAAGAAGGACAACTACAAAACTAGCAGATTTATTAGACTCAGATAGGGGTACAAAGGGTTGGGTTGCACCAAATCATAAATGACCTCAACCTGACCTAATTTCTTGTTCAGGTTCTTATATTGGATCCAGACTCAACCTAATAGAAGATCAGATCGGCTTAGATCGAATTCATGGTTAAAATTTTTAACCCAACTAGTCATTCAGATTGAGTTGATCCATGTATAATCCAGTCCCAACTCAAAACGTATAGTCGAAAGCAAGTTCGGATTGGATTCGAATCATATTTATGGAGTTCTAAAGTGAAAGAGTTAAAATTGAACAAAAGTAATTCTAGCTTCATCATAAAATATGAATAGCTCTTTGGAAGCATGTTATAATACATACAGCATGACAATATTTTCAACAAAGCTCAAAAAGCAATTGAAAAGAGTTCTAAAAGTCAACCATCCCCAATGGATTATACAAGTTATTATATTTAAAGATATCTAATAGACTAAAATAGAGCATGATAGAATGCCAAGTCAGTCGCAATATCAATATGCAATCTAAATGTCAAACTTTCCATCTAAAGATATCACTTAGCTATCTAGTTTACTACAAGTCTACAACTCTCCTATGTCATGCAAAAAAAAATCAAATCAAGAAGCTTGGATTGGTGGGATGATGACACCATTCATTTCAAACCAATTAATTGATGATGGATGCCACCATTAAATGGTTCTACAAGTTCTAGCACACAATTCCTATTGCTTCCAAGCACTATGCTTTCATTTCTACCATATTGTGTGTAAATGAAGTTTATAAATGTAGTTCACTGATTTTCTACATGCTAAGACCTGTATGTGGGTTAAACCATCAATTAAAATTATCTTGCATAACCTATTCTCTGATTAGTGCTTTATAAATCATTAAGTAAAATAAGGAACACGGTCAAGGAATCTAACAATAAAGGTAATTAAAGATTCTATCATTTATGGTTTTTAGTTTTTAACCTACTTTCCCTACTACATAATTCCGTAATTGCAGTTTGTTCAATTATGTGCTAACACAAGAATCACATAACTTGTGTTGGATTAGGTAATAAGTCGGATGATCTAAATTAGACACATATAACAATTGGGTCGAGTCAGGTTATAACTTAATAAACCCAAACCTAATCCAAAATGTAGAATAGGTATAAATTTGGAACCTGACTCGACTCCATGGATCCTTAAATCGGGTCAGAGTCGAGTCTAAGCAAGTCAGGTTAGGTCGGGTCCCAAGTGAACCCAACCCTTTTGTAGCTTTTGACTCAAATGTAAGCATGTTAAGCATCTAGGGGAAGTTGATATAGAAACCATAGAATATATTAAGTCTGCCAAAAATATGGTTGATCCATTTACTAGGCAAGCTACGAGGAGGCTGGAAATCCCATGAAATAGATTCAATAGATTTGATTGGTAACCTAATTAATTAGTCATCCGTTGTGGCAACCTAATCTATCTAAGTGGAGATCCAATGAAATAGATTAAATAGGTAATAATAAGCTGCAAATGTGACTATTAGGAGCACTAATGCATGAGAATATCAGTGCTCAACAAAAACAGTTAAAGGAAGAGCTTATGCTCCGAATGGGTTCAAGGCCTAAAGGGTAGGGTGTCTGTCACAAAACACCCTTGAAGCGCTCAAGTGTGGTTGTAGTATCACAACCTATGAAAATTAAGGCTATTCTCTAGAGCACTCTTGAAAGCCAAGACACCGGCGCATGATTATAACGTGCTACCTAAAAGATCTTGATTTTGTAGCCTAGTATTATGAGCTTGGCTTGATAAAATACCAAGGTTCAAGTTCAAGACCTAATTCACTTAAGATCCCATGTGCATTGAAACCATTACAACAAAAGATATTATTAATGACAAAATTTTGATGACTAAAGAAATTTTGTCAACATAATTATAACTTTGGTGATGAAAAATAGCTTTCATCATGCAACTAGAGTTAATGACTTTTACATGGCAAAAATTATTTTTATTGAAAAATTATGTCACCAAATATATGGTGCCAATTTCCGCCATATGGAGAAAATCTTTTTGTTATGACCTCTACTATATCGTGACAAAATTTATTATCACAAAAAATTCATAAATTTTGTGACAAAAAATCTTCAACACTAAACATTTATCCTTTTGGCGACCTAAATTTTTCATCATCTATTCTAGTTTCATTTACAAAAATTGAAAAATATCTATGATTGCTTTTTGGGACAAAAATAATAGCATCACCTAATATTTGGCACCAATTTTCACCATATGGAGGATTATTTTTTATAACAACCTCTACTATATCATAATAAAATTTATTATCACTAGAAATTCATAAATTTCATAACGAAATATCTTTCATCACTAAATATTTATACTTTGTAAAACAACATGCTATGTGGAGTAGATCGATCGTTCCGGCCCAAGATTCAAAACAAACACCAAACAAAAAATAATAGAAAAGGACACCAAAAGAAAAAAAAAGTAGGAGAGAAGAAAAAATATTTTATTAAAAAATTGAACCATACAAAAAGGCTCTCTCTCACTCCTCACCAAGAAGGACAACTCTCACTCTCTTCTCTCTCTTTTCTCACACCATACTAAAGGAGACACCAAAGATCCTTTTAAATAGAGCATCATATGGATGGGATATTTGATTCCTACCTAAATTCAAAAACCAACACCCACTAAATGATGAGACCTAATACCACTAAAAGATAACGATAACTATTTTAGAAGGAATAACTAAATAGAATAAAACTAGAAATAGAATTCTAACATAAGTAGGACAAGCAATGATTCTTAACACTTCTCTATTATAAAGTCCATGTTGACAATATCGAGCTTGATGCACAAATCTTCAAACTACTCGACCGCCAATCCTTCGGTGAAGATATCTTTGGTCTTTCATAAAAACTGAAAATAAATCAACCTCTTCATCTACAATTTTTTTTCTAATAAAGCAATGATGAATTTCGATGTGCTTTGTCCTTGCATGGAATACCAAATTCCATGCCAGGCAAATTGCACTCTCATTATCACAATAAAGAGGAACAATATAGTGAGGGTCATGATCTAAATCATCGAGCAATCTCATGAGCCAAGTCAATTCCTGAACTGCCATCGCAGCCACAATATACTCTACCTCTGTAGAAGACAACACAATAGTAGGCTATCTCTTATTGCACAATTAAACAATAATAGATCCCAAGCTAAAAAGATAACCAGTGGTAGACCTATGTGTGTCTATATCACTAGCATAGTCTACATCTATAAAACCTCCTAACTTAACTAAAAAATTATTTATATATAAAATGCTATAATCAATAATCTTAATAATATACTTCAGGATTCGTAAAACCATATCAAGATGTGGCACCAAGGACATTGAATATATCAACTGATAATGCCAACTACATAAGAAATATCTAGCCTTGCGATAGTCAAATAGATCAAATTGCCCACAACCTATCTATACATGGTAGGATCATTAAGAAGTTTGTCATGATCTCTAGTCAACTTTAAATTTGATTCAATTGGTGTCCACAAATTCTTGCGATTAGCCAATCCATACTTATTCAATAAATCAAGAGCATATTTTCTTTGGCAAATAAAATAGCCTTTCTTAAGCTTAGCTACTTCAATGCCCAGAAAGTATCTCAATTTACCAAGTTCATTCATCTCAAACTGTATAGATAGCTGACCACAAATACTATAGACCTCATCAATGTTATCACCAGTAACAATCAAATCATCAACATAGAGGTAAAAAATTATTGTACCTTTACTAATATTATTCATAAATAAGCTAGAGTTTGCATAAGATGAAGAATAACTACAAAATAATAAATATTCTGTAATTTTTCCATACAATGCTTTAGGCACCTATGTGAGACCATACAAAGCTTTTCTAAGATTGCAAACAAACTCAGGAAGAGAAGAGAAAACAAAACCAAGAGGCTACGACATATAAATATTCTTATCAAAATACCACATAAGAAAGCATTCTTGACATTCATTTCGACGCCATTTCGACGTCATTTCGACGATATTCGACGCCATTTCGACGACAATTCGACGCCAATTCGATGTCATTTTGACGACATTCGACGCTAATTCGACGCCATTTCGATACCATTCGATGCCATTTCGACCCCAATTCGATGCCATTTCGACCCCAATTCGATGCCATTCGACACCATTTCGATGACATTTGACGCCATTTCGATGACATTTGATGTCATTTCGACGACATTAGATGCCAATTCGATGACATTTCGACGCCAATTCGATGCCATTTCAACAACATGTCATTTCGATGCCAATTCGACGACATTCAACGCCATTCGATGCCTTCTGCGACAACGCGCCTCGATCAGAGTGGGAACGCCCTGCTGAGTCGACCACAAGCTAAAAAAGGCCGCTGAAGTCGACCTCAGAGCAGAGTCGCTTAGCTCGGCTCAGAAAACTAGGCCTAAAACAGTTAACTTCGACGACACGAGAGGTACATCCTACTCAGCACATATATCTTCACAAATATTTGACTGAATTACAGGACGATCAACGACTCGGCTACTTTCTTCGCTTGAGCCAACAAACCACTCGAACTCGAAAGTCGGGGGGCAATGATGGGAGGCAAAATGGATCGTCCTATTTTCGGCATGAAGTCACCCAATTCTGGCCAAGCCGAGCTCAGAAAGCCAACCCCAGAAGGCCGAACCAAGCCTAGAAAGCCAACCTCAAAAGGCCGAGCCGACCTCAGAAGGCTGACCCCAAAAGGCCGAGCTCAGAAGGCCCACTGCAAAAGGCCGAGCTCAGAAGGCCGAGCTTACAAGGCCCACCTCAGAAGGCCAACCCTAGAAAGTCGAGTTCAGAAGGCCAAGCCAAGCCTAGAAGGCCGAGTCGATCTTAGAAGATCGATCTCGTCGTCCACATGCTGGGGTCATGCCCTGCAGTAGCCTCACCACACTATACTTTGCTTGCTAGCCACGCCACGACATATCAATCATGGACCAAGTCCTGCTGTTCTAATCATGCCCTACCACACCTACCAACGCCTTACCGTTCAAAAGAACGGCCTATGCCGTGTGCCTCAAATGAACTCTAGCTACGCGCCATCTGGCTAAAAGCTATCTCCTCCTATGATGAGGACGGATCATATCTCTGCCACCAGGGCACCTCTATGAGGACTATAAATAGCCCCATCAGGTAACACCTAGAAAACTTTTGATCCATCTGAGATCCACTCTAACTTGAGCGCTAGAGAGCCCTCACCGGAACCACCGGTGAGGCTTTGTGCAGGTATGCCGTCGCATGAAAGGTGGCTCTCCTTTCTCCGTTCTGGCCGGCAGCTCCCTCGACTCCCCCAGCATGGTCACCCTTGGGCCAAATTTGAACCACAACAGGATCTATCGATCTTGATAGATTAGGAGAGATCTTATGTAATTTATGAGACTGAGTTCCAAAGACCTTGGCCAGGGCATTTTGGAAAAGGAGTTTTTCAATTTCGAACTTGAGTCAAATAAATTTTGACATATGACAGACGATGGAATTTGACGAGTTATCCATGACCTCCGTCTTATCAGAATCTACGATAGAGGGACTGTATCATATGCTAACTGCACCTAGAGGTTCATATATTTGTTCTGTTGAGTTGCCACTATATGCTGCTAGGTGTCACTGGTAGATTGTGAGACTCGAAGGCATTCACTTGATAATTAGTGAACCCTGAAGATAAGAGTTGAAATTGTTTCAACCCATTGAAAGAAGTTTGAATGATATTGTGATGGAGATCATAATATATCTTACTACCAGACAAAATAGAACCTATGGAATCATCCACATAAGAGGTTTTGATCGTTCCGACGGTTGAATTATGATTTGGAATCATAATAGATTATGATTATCAATTTGATTGATAATTGGTTTAAACCACTAAGAGTTAGTGAGTTGAAGAAGAAATAATTTCAATTGGATTGCAATTTGATTGATTCAATTGGACTAAATCAATTAGGCTTAACCTTATTAGATAAGGATGGAAAGTACTAATTGATTAGAACTCCTTATTTGATAAGGAACTTAATTCATAAAGTCCAATTTGGATCCTAATTGGATTGAAATTCACATGAATCAAATTGGAGGACATATTGGGTCCTAATTGGATTGGAATTCACATGAATCAAATTAGAGGACATATTGGGTCCTAATTGGATTAGGAAATCTAAAGCATGAAAGGAAGGGACTCTCCCTCCTTTCCTTCCTCGGATGAAACAAGGGAGGGGCGTCCACCCCTCCTTCTTTTCTTGGCCTTCCACATGGCATAAGGAGAGGCCATGTTGCCTCTCCATGATTCTCTCCAATCCTTTTTAAGTAAGGGATTGGGAGGGGTGAAACAAGGAAGGATTTCTCCAAATCCTTTTTCTTGTTTAAACTAGGCATGAGATGCCTATATAAAGAGGAGGGAGGCGTGAGGGCTATATATGCATTAGAGATTATTGAATTTAACCTTCTCTTCCTCTTCTTCAGCCGTAAGGGAGTCCTTTTCTTCTTCCTTCTTCTTCCAAGAAAAAGAGAAAGTGTTTCTTCTTCTTCTTCCTTCTTCCTTCTCTTGGAAGCAATCAAGAGTTGATTGCTTAGAGGAGTTCCAACCTTCAAGAGAGGATCTCTGCAAGGGAGCTAGCACCGCAGTGAGATCAAGGTGCTTGGAGCGATCTGTACCTTGTGTAGATACCTGTAGAGGCCGGATACTTGTATGGCTTCAAGCGAAATCGAATTCTTCGATCATCAAATAGCGGTGAAGATCTACCCGCTCAAAGATAAAGATAGGATCTTTACAATTCTTTATTATAGAATTAAATTAATCAAGTTTTAATTTTAATCTTTTCCTTTCAATTCATAATTTTCTGAGTTTGTGAACTCAGAATTTTTTTGAATTCTACCTTCCTTGGGACGTTCATGTGATGAACGACCCCGTGCGTGTGTTTTCGCTGCGATTGTCGCAACGCATACAGTGGTAACCCGACAGGTTCGTGGTGATACCATAAGAGGGTTTCGCGCAAATTGAAGTTGACCAAGAGACGGCTGCGCCGTTGCAACCGTGAGATTGTGGACGATATTTTTAGAAAGTTGGAGAATGTGGAGGCCGCTATTGCCGACCTCCAAAGAAAGGAAGATCAGGTGGGTGTGCTCCCTGAGGCAGACATGCAGGCCTCCGGGGGCTACTTGCCACATACCACTCGATCCTGCGACAACATGAGATTGGAGACTGAAGTCCAGAATCCGGTGGGTCAGAGAGGGTGATCGGAATACTAGTTTCTTTCATTGGACCATGGTCATTAGAAGTAGAGATGGATATCGGACCGGGCCGGGCAGGCCCACCGGGCGACAGACCAAATGAGTCGTGCCTGGCATGGCCCGCTTAACCTAAAGGCTAAGCTCGGCACGGTCCTAGGCCCGTGGGGTGGCAGGCCGTGCCAGGCATGAGACGGGCCCTAGCATGGCCCATCTGTCCAAAAAAACAGCCATTATGGGTGGCCCATAACGGCTATTTTTTGGCCCATAACGGCTATTTGTGACTTTTTACCCATGTTTTCCCTTCCAACAGCCATAAAACGGCTAATTTGAGGGGTATTTTGGAGAAAAAATGGAGTCCTATAAATACCCCTTTCCTCTCTCATTCTCACCACACCAAACCAACTCTTCTCTCCTTCTCTACTACTACTATTTCTCTCTTCTAGCAATATTTAGCAAGTGCTTTAGGCTTCTAGCAATTTAATTTTTAGTTTGCATTTAGCAAGTGTTCAAATGCTACACAAGAGGAGGTTCTTGTTGAGAAGTTAGAAGTACAAGAGAAAGAGAAAGTCACTCCTTGTTGAGAGCACAAGAGGAAGCTCACAAATCTCGGCTCTATCTCTGGTCCTCTACTCAATTTCTTCTTGTGGTTAGTTTTTATTTTTTGCAATCATCAATTTAGATATGCCATCTTATGATGAAAGTCATTTTGGCATTCCTCCTATTTCTGAGGGAGAAGAAACTAATCCCCAACCCCATATTCCTAGTTCCTCTAGAACTAGTGAACCGAGTGAAAATCAAACCTCTTCTCGTAAGAGGACTAGTGTTGTATGGAATGAATTTGATAGAATTATGGTTGATGGAGTCTGAAAAGCAAAATGTAAAAAATATGCCAAACTTTATAGTTGTAGTAGTAGTGGGGGAACAAGCCATTTAAAAAGACATCAAGAGAGTCATAGGATGCGTGATTCTCGCCTTCAAAGTACCCTTAATATACAAAGGGATCACTTGTAGGTAATTTTGCATATAATCATGAAAATCAAAGAAAATCACTTGTAAAATGGATAGTTAAGAATGAATTACCTTTTAGTTTATGTGAATCTTTTAATTTTGAAGAATATGTTCAATTAAACCTACAACCTGCTTAGAAAAGAACTAGTAGGCATACATTTAGAAGAGTAGCTATGACTAACTTTTTAGCAATGAAACAAAGTTTAATTGAAACACTCTCTACTTTAAATGTAAAAGTTTCATTAACTTCTGATATTTGGTCAGCATCTGTAGGTAGTAATTATTTTATTGCTATTACTGCTCATTATATTGATAATGATTGGCAATTAAATAAACGTATTCTTGCTTTTCATGCTTTTGATTTTTCACATTCTGGGCAACAAATTTCAAATGTCATTTATCAAACTGCATGTTCATATAATATTAATAATAAAATTATGTCTATTACATTTGATAATGCATCTAATAATAATTCTGCTGTTACATTATTAATGGACTCATTGCATCCCATATTAAATGGAAATTTATTGCATATGATATGTGCATGTCATATCTTAAATCTTTCTGTTCAAGCTGGCATGGGCATGATTCAAGATGTCATTTCAAAAATTAGAAATGCAGTTTCTTTTATTCATGCTTCAGGATCAAGACTTCAAGAATTTAAGGAACTATGTATAAATCACGGAAAACGTTTTAAAAAATTTAAACTTGATGTAATTACTCGTTGGAACTCAACATATAGCATGATACATGATGCATACCCATATAAAAACTTATTAAGTGCATATATTAATGATCGTGGATTAGGCTTTACATTGACTAAAATTGATTGGAATAAAAGAAAAATTTTGAAAGATTTTTTGGTTAGTTTTTATAATGCTATTAATGTTCTTTCTGGTATTTATTATCCAACTTCATGTTCATTTTTACAATAAGCATATATGATTAGTCAAAAATTTGCGGAACATAGATATGATGATGTTTTAATGCCTATTATTAAACAAATAGAATCTAAATGGAATGAGTATTGGGACAAGATATGTCCTATACATAACTTAGCTGCTGTATTTGATCCAAGAGTTAAATAGAATGGCGTACTAATTTTACTTGATGCATATTGTGAAAATATGATTCAAAATTCTGAACCTGCTAAAATTGAGGTAACACAACTTCTTTATGATATTTATGCTATATATGATGAAAAAATTCGTGGATCTAGATTCTCCGTACAAAGCTCTATTTTTTCTTCTAGTAGTTATCGTTCGTCATCTATTTTTTCATCCATTGCACAGAGAAAACACACACATGCTTCAAGTTCATCTTCATCTTCTTCATCTTTAAGTAGTGAACTAGAATTTTATTTACGAAATGATCTTCAGTCTGCATATGATGAAAATCAAATAGAGAGTCTAGATGTATTATCTTGGTGGTAGAGTGTTAAAAATCAATATCCTGTTATGTCTGCAATTGCACGCGATATTTTAGCTGTGCCGATGTCCACAGTAGCATCGGAATCCGCTTTTAGTGCAGGTCGGCGTGTTCTTGATGAAAAGAGAAGTAGGATGACTGGCAAAACGGTTGAGATGCTTCTCTGTTTCAAAGATTGGTTGGATGCTGAGGCGAGACTTCAAGATAAAGGTGGACATGATACAACATCCTCTAATAATGATGATACAAACACTACTGAATCGTGAATACTGATGATTAGTAAGATTTTGATCATTTATTTTTATTTCTTAATTTTTTATAATTGTATATTTTTATTTTTTTAATTGTTAAAGTGAGTCATCTCTATTTTTTCTTCTTTCTTATTATATTCTGGAGGTCAGTCCAAACCTTCCTTCATGTACCATTTTGATTTAAATTAATAAACTGGTTGAGGTCTATGCCAAACCCCCCACCATTAAGGTGGCTTTATATTAATAAATTCTTAGTTTCCAATATTTATTAATTTATTAAAAAAATTTATAAATAAAAAATTTTATTTCCATTTATTTTAAGGGGGACGAGCCGTGCCTGGCCCGACCCAGGCCCTTGTGGGCCGTGCCGGGCCCGGTTCAAGCCCTTATGGGCCGTTCTGGGCTAGCCCGCGGGCCGTGCCGTGCTTGGCCCACGAATCGTGCCAGCCCATGCCCTTGTGGGCCATGTCGGGCTTGGCCCGCGGGCCAGAAATCCTTAACCCAACCCGGCGCTCTTTTATGAGTCGTGCTTAGCACGACCCGTTACTGTATCAAGCGGGCCGTGCCAGGCCATGGGCGGCCCGGCCCAATGCCCACCTCTAATTAGAAGGCGGAGAAATATAATTCGGTCTCTGCGGGACGGGGGGGTCACCGGGCGGAGGAAGATCCGGTAGTCAGCCAGATCTTGCTTGATTCTTCCATTCTCGATGGATGAAGGACAAAGGGGATGACACTGTCGGCTGACTCCCGAGGGCCGACATGGGAGTTGGCACTATAGAGAATGCGTTACTGGTTCGACTAGTGACGGAGGAAAAGGTGCTGGAGGCGGACTGAGCCCTAGGAGAGGATAAGGCTTCCGGTCTAGATGGGTTTCCACCCTTCTTCTTTTGGAGATACTGGGGCATCGTCCGGACGACTATGGTCGAAGCGGTCCTATGTTTCTTCAGTCGGGCAAGGATGCTTGATGAATGGAAGGCCACTTTTGTCATTCTGATATTAAAGCATCAGGATATGGCGGAACCGAGCCACTTTAGGCCTATCAGCTTGTGCACAACTTTATATAAAGTTGTAGCAAAAATACTGGTGGAACGGATGAAACCCTTGCTCTTCGGCATTATCTGCCAGGAGCAAGAAGCTTTTGTGGAAGGTAGGAGTATCTCCAATAATATCATGTTGGCCCAAGAGATGATGTGGGATATTCAGCGGGCCCCAAAGCGATTTGTGAATCCTGCCTTCAAGGAAAGATGGCCAAATTATCCTTTGTAGGACACGGGGGAGGTGCACTGAAATACTTACCCTAGTACACACAGATGTGTGTGGCCCATTCGATGTGCAGGCTAGGGGTTGTAATTTTTACTTCATTTACCGATGATTTCTTTTGGTATGGATATGTGTATGAGACACAAATCTGAAATCTTTTGAAAGGTTCAAAAAGTTTAGATATGAAGTAGAAAAACAAACAGAAAAACTCATTAAGGTTCTTCGATCGGATCGAGAAGGTGAACACCTTAATATAGAGTTCCGTAATTATCTCAAAGAGAATGGTATAGTTTCATAATGGACCCCTCCTGGTACACCTCAGCTCAACGGGGTGTCAGAGAGGAGGAATCAACCCTATTGGATATGGTTAGGTCCATGATGAGCTTCACTGATTTATCCTGGTTTCTTTAGAGAGATGCCCTACTTTCAGCAATTTACTTATTGAATAGAGTTCCCGCTAAAGTCCGTTCCTACCACACCATATGAGATATGACATGGTAAGAAGCCGAGTCTTGGTTATCTCAAGATTTGGGGATGTCCAGCTCAACTCAAGCGACAACAGGTAGACAAGTTAGAGGATAGGACAATTAATGCTCGTTTTATAGGATATCCTAAAGAGTCATTAGGATACGACTTTTCATCCCAAAGGATCACAAAGTGTTTGTGAGCCTACATGCTATCTTAATGGAAAATAGTTTATCCTTGATAGAGACAGTGGGAGAAAAATTGAGCTCGAAGAGAAAGTCTCTAAAGAACAACGAGCCATTGTGCCTATAGAACATATTCATATTAAGCCAATACACGTAGTACCTCCTCCACCTCATAAATTTAGTAGGATCTTCCGTCCGCCTGAAAGGTACTTAGGTATGCTTACAGAGGATGTAGAGAAAGTGTTCCTCATGGGAGATAGAGATCAAGGTAAGGATCCCAATACCTACAACAAGGCGATGTTAGACATCGATTCCGAGCAAGAGTTGGAAGCAATGAAGTTAGAGATGGACTCCATGCATTCCAACCAAGTCTGAACCTTAGTAGATTCACCAGAAGGTATAGTACCTATTGGGTGTAAATGGATCTACAAGAGAAAATTAAGTTCGGATGGCTAGGTAGAGACCTATAAGGCAAGGCTAATGGCGAAAGGTTATAGTCAGTGCGAAGGCACTAATTATCAGGATACCTTTTCACCTGTAGCCATGCTGAAGTCCATTCGAATATTGCTTGCTATTGCAGCATAATATGATTATGAGATATTGTGATGGTGATCACAAGGTCTGCAAACTGCAGAGGTCCTTCTATATACTAAAACAAGCATCTCGGAGTTGGAACACTCGTTTCAACTATGTAATCAAATCGTTTGATTTCATCAAGAACGAGGAGGAACCATGTGTTTATAAGAAAGTTAGTGGAAGGGCCATTGCATTCTTCGTATTGTACGTGGATGATATCCTTCAAATTGGGAATGATATTCCCATACTAACTTAGGTCAAGGTTTGGTTGTGTAAGAAATTCTCCATGATAGACCTTGGGAAAGCATCCTATATTTTGAGAATTAAGGTCTATAGAGATAGATCTAAGAGGATGCTTGTCCTATTACAGAATATATACATAGAGGGAGTGCTGAAGAGGTTCGGCATGAAAAATCTCTAAAAGGGAATTATGACCCCTTAGGCATGGGATACATCTCTCCAAGAAGATGTGCCCCAACATATCTGAAGAGATTCAGCGGATGAGCAAGATCCCTTATGCTTCGGCTATAGGGAGCCTCATGTATACCATGCTATGTACGTGACTTGATATAGTACATGCTGTGAGTGTCACGAGCATATATCGGTCAAATCCAGGCAAGAAGCGCTAGATAGCTGTGAAGAGCAGTCTTAAGTACTTGAGAAGAACTAAGGACATGTTCTTGGTCTTTAGGAGAAGATCAGAGTTGAAGGTAGAAGAATGCACATATATTGATGATAGAAAGTCTACATCAGAACATGTGCAATAGTGGTTTAGTTAATTGGAAGAGTTCCAAACAACCGATCATTGTATATTCTACCTTAGAAGCTGAATGTTTAGCCGTATCTAAGGGTGCAGTGGAAACCTTCTGGTTTAATAAGTTTATTGCTGAGTTAGGTGTAATGTCATCAGATGCCATAACACTCTACTGCGATAACAAAGGCACCATAGCACTAGCTAAAGAGCCAAGGTCTCACCAGAAGCCGAAGCACATAGAGCGGCGGTTTAACCAAATAAGCGACTACCCAGAAAAGAAATAAGTAGAGGATCAGAGAGTAGACTCCACAGGAAATGTGGTGGACCCATTCACTAAGCAGATAAGTCAGCAGAAAACTGAAGCACATCTTGAGAAGATGGGGCTTAGGTTTATGGCTGATTGGCTTTAGTGCAAGTGGGAGATTGTTAGAAGTATGCCCTAGAAGCCAATTTGGCTGACGCATTATTTTATTCTGAGACATAAATTTGTACTTGACCTAATTATGAATTTATTAAGTTGGGCATTCTTTTCATTCATGTTCTTATGTGTCCATGAATCGTCCAAGAAATTAATAAGATAATGATGCATATTCTCAAGAGTTGAGAATTTGAGGCATGTGTCATTGGTGATTAATTTCTAAATTGCTCCTGATCGATGGATCATCACGAGGACGGTGATCGATCCGCTGAGATTAGTGCACAGATCGCTTTCTTTGATGGACGAGTCTTGAGTCCACAGTGTGGCGACACTGGAGCAATTGTGCAAGTGCTTGTTAGAGAACAAGGGTACTGAGCGTGACCATAGCAAGTAGTCACTTGGATGTCTATCCACTCGTCAGTGACTTACTTGATGCTGCAGTTGTATGACTGGTCCTTTGACCTGCGATGCCTCGGCTATTCACAGTGAGGTTGCTGTAGTTTAACGAGCACATAAACATGAGCCCTAGACAATTGGGTTCTTGTGGTGCAGATTGGCTGCAGTAGGTTCATTGTAGGAGTAGGGGTGCATCTAGATGGAATCTATCGATCTTGATAGGTTAAGAGAGATCCTATGTGATTTATGAGACTGAGTTCGTAAATCCTCGGTCGGGGTAGTATGTACAGTGGAAAAGGAGTTTTCCATTATCGAACTTAAGTCGAATAAATCTAAACATATGACAGACGACGGGGTTTGACGAGTTATCCATGACCTCTGTTCTGTAGGGATCCACGATAGAAGGACCATATCATATGATAACTGCACCTAGAGGTTCATCATTTCATTCTGCTGGGTTGCCACTACATGCTGCTAGGTGTCACTGGTGGATGGTGAGACTCACAGGGACTATCTTGATGATCGATGGTCCCTGGTGAGTTGAGTTGGAATTGTTCCAACCCATTGAAAGGAGTTTTCAATGATATTGTGATAAAGATCGCCATATATCTCACTACCAGACAGAATAGAACCTATGGGGTCACACACATTAGAGGTATTGACCGATCCGATGGTTGAATTGTGATTAGGAATCACAAATAATCAATTTGATTGATAATTGGTTAACCCGCTAAGAGTTAGTGAGTTGAAGAAGGAATAATTGCAATTGGATTGCAATTTAATTTAATTAATTAGATTTAATTAATTGGACTTAATTACGAGTCCTACTTGGAGTAGGATTCTTAGAGTCCTAATTGGATTAGGATTTCAAATTAAATTAAAGTCCTACTTAGAGTAGGATTTCTAAAGTCCTAACTAGATTATGACTGAAATTGAATAAGTCCTAATTGGATTAGGAGTTCTTAAGTCCTAATTAATTTTAATCTAATAGATTAAGATGACTCCTAATTGGATTAGGATTGAAGAGTTCAATTGAGTCATGGTTTAATTGAAATCCTAATTAGATTAGGATTTAAAGGGAAAGAAAGATTGGGTTCACTCAATCCTCTTTGGAAGAGGATTAGACCCACCTTGTAAATGGCCCCCATGCCCCACTTAATTGGATTAAGTGAGGCGTGTGTGTGATAGGGAGAAGAGGGAGGGGCGTACCCCTCCCTAGGCTGATTATGTGAAGAAAAAGAGGGAGGGGCTACACCCTTCCTCTTGCCTTATAGGATAAGGTTGGAGCTCCTAAATTTTAGGAGCTCCACACCCAAATTAAAGAAGGATAGGGGCTGCCACCTTAGGGTTTTTTTTTTCCTTAGCTGGACATGAAACGAGCTTATGACAGAATCAGGTGGAGCTTCCTTTGGCAAGCCTTGGAGAGTCTTGGTTTCCACGAGACTTGGATTGGTTGGGTGCTGGGGTGCGTTCGGGGACCAAGATTTTCTATTCTAGTCAATGGCACACCGTCCCCCTTTTTTAAATCTACTATAGGGCTTCAGCAAGGCTGCCCTTTATCCCCATACCTGTTCATGATTTGCTCTGATGTCCTGTCTTGGGCATTATAGGCCGCGTGTGCCGCCGGAGAGTTGGAGGCTTACGTTCTAGCTCTAGGGGCCCATCTGATATCTCATTTACTCTTTGCCAATGACTGTCTCCTCTTGACGAGGGCACAAATAGTGGATGCACGAGCCCTCAGGAGGGTGTTGATCGACTACTGCACTGGGTCAGAGCAGAGAGTGAATGCTCATAAGTCCACCATCTCCTTCAGCCCTAGCACGACCCTAGAGGTTCGACGGGGGATCTAGACTCTGGGGATGCCAGAGCAGGACGGGACCTGGAGCTACCTGGGTGTACCGATCATAGGTAGGAGACTGCGAATATTTGAGTACTCCGGGCTGGTGCAATGGGTCCAGAGTAGGTTGAAGGGATGGCGAGCAGCGTCTCTATGTATAATGGGTAGATTAACGCTGATCAAATCTATACTTGTCTTCATGCCCATCTATCTTATGGCAAACACGGTGGTGCCGAGGACAGTGCTACTGAAGATTGAGCAGCTACTTCGAGGCTTCTTATGGGGCTCACATGCAGGTAGTTGGGGGTGCACTTGGTGGCATGGAAGAGCATCTGCCTCCCATTCAGTGAGGGTGGTCTTGGAGTTTTGTCTCTCCTGGAGAGACGGGAGGTGCTCATTACCTGGCATGCAATCCGGTTCCTTTTGGAGCCGCAGGGGATCTGGAGCTGGACCATGGCAACCCACTATGGGAGGGTAGGCCTTAAGGCACCGGTTTGAGGAGGTACCTGCCTACTGCGTTGGCACATACCAGACGACTGATAGGAGATAGACGCAGTATTGATGTGGCTGGGGACCCGTAGGTAGATGCCCTCCCCTTGCGGCTTTGGTCGACTAGGATTAGTGTCGAGGCTAGGGAAGGCCTGCATGTCGGGGATCTCCTTGTCCCCGAGGGGGTTTCATGGGACGAGTCTAGGATAGTTCAGCTTTTCGGAGGGCATCTAGCAGAGAGGGTCCGATCCCTTCCATTACCAAGGTGTGCGGGCCCAAACGTGTGGGTTTGCAGCACCTCCACCAGGACCAGTGTTAGGATAGGCGACCTTTTTCGCATCCTTCGGCGGCAGTACGAGCCTGGGCCAAACTGCATCTAGATCTGGCGGTTGGGACTCCACCCAAGGGTAGCACTGTTTCTTTAGAAGGTGGTCTGGGACCGTCTTCCAACGAGAGCAGTACTGAGTGGGCATGGACTGGGAATTCTCCCGGTGTGCGGGGATTGTGGTGTGGACGAGATGGTGGACCATGCCTTGTTTTAGTGCACATGGGCTAGGGCGACTGGCAAGCTTCTCGGGGGAAGTTTGGGGCCGGAGGGACCTTTTCTTACAGGCCTTGCACCGATACTTGAAGTCCCCACCACTTCGCCAGGAGGCCGCTCAAGCAATTTGCACGTCCTACCAGATTTGGCTGGCTAAGAATGCTCGAATCTTTGGCGAATATAGTATGTCGTCGAGACACGTAGTGGAGAGTTCCCATGTGCAGGCAGCGGAGCCCAGTCTCATCATACCTATCAAAGGAACCTTAACAACTCGGAACATCTAGGGTTTTCATTCTGCTTCGGCAGCATCCCGTTCAGTGTTTTTCACTTGGAAGCCTCCACCTTCGAGTTTTCTCAAGGTTAATTTCGACGGGTCTGTCTTAGATAGATGTACGAGGGACGGTGCGAGTTTTGTTATTCAGGACCCATCTACCAGAGTTGTGGCTACAGGGGCAATCAACTCTTCGACATATCGGTTTCGGGTGCTGAGCTACGGGCCGCTTGGGTGGGCTTTCGTCACGCCCAGTATATTTTACGGGCTAGGTCCATCATCATGGAAGAGGACTCAGCCACTATTATCAGTTAGATCCGAACGGACTCAAGGGGTAACGGTTGCGTCCACCCCTTGCTCCGAGATATCTGGGCAATAGTGGGGGACAGAGGGGCCTTTTAGGCCAAACATATGTTCCGTGAAGCTAATGAGGCTGCGGACTAGGTGGCTGCTTATGTAGCCAGTCACTCCATAGTACCTTGTGGGCTGGTGATGGAGAACTACTCTTGGCACTCCGAGGTATTTTGTTTTTTGATTTTATTGGATGTATCCATACTCGTCAGGTATGATTCACCCGCCCTAGAAAAAAAATAATGTGCGAGGAATTCATATATAAATCTCTTTCTTTTATCATTAGTTCCATCAATTTATATGTTTCCATAAATAATTTAAATGCAATCGTCCATACCTTTAATTTTTGGAAATTTATGGAACTATCTATTTTGGTTGGGGTTAGTTACTTGTTGGAATGCCCTAAAGTTGAGCATTCCCTCTTGCTCTTTCTCTTCTAGAGACATTATTGGCACAAGAATATTTGTCCAAGAAGAATCTCATCAAGTCAACAATTCCACCAAACATAAGAACTTTGGATCACCCAACATGCTTTATCTCTAGAATGATGACCAACGATTTTTTTTGACTAAGATGAGAAAAGCTCCACACTCTTTTGTCTAACATCAATTTATTCCAATAAGTAATAGTAGCTACATAAATCGAGTGAGCTTTTCTAAAATCAAGCTTTAGTTGAGGCAAATTTTCTCTACTTTGAAAAGGTTTTTAATAAAGTTAACAAGAAGTATCTTCTTTCAGTACTATAAGCAAGAGATTTCTCTGAAAAATGGTTGGCTTGGTACAAACACTCATTTGCATTCTGCAAATAAATCAAGTGCAAGGAAGGTTTGAGTCAAGCAGACCCACTTTTACCTGCACTCTACATCTTGGCCTCCGATGTCTTTTCCAAAATTCTTAAGCAAGCCAGAACCATGGGGATTATAGAAGGCATTGGAAACAATCCATGTTTTAGAAGAATAAAAAAGCTTATGTTTTGCAAATAACACACTTTTATTTTGTGCTGATAAAAAACAGAGTGTGATAGTAGCTAAAGAAATTCTTCTTGCGTTTGAAAGCGTATCTAACTTAAAGATTATTTTTCACAAATATTTGGTCCTTTGCATCAATATTGAGATGATGAGGCAATAAGTTTTGCAGAATTGATGAATTGTAAGCAAGGTACTCTCCTTTTCAGTTATCTTGGTTGCCTATTCATGACAAGAAGATCCATAGGCAATGCTTGATGCCTCTATTGGAGAAAATCAATTCTAGGGTTGCTTCTTGCTTCTTGGAAAGAAAAATTTTCGCTATTTGGAGAAAGGATCACTTTGTTTAATGCGATACTAACAAACTTACTTCCTTACTTCATGTCTATCTTCAATTTGCTTAACTAAGTGGCAAACAATATTTATCAAATGAGACATGATTTACTTTGGAAAGGGATGCAAGTGTATTCACTCCTTTGGAAAGGAGTGAGTGGCTTCTATTGCTTGGCAAACTGGCATAGTGTATTAATGCAAAGAAAGGAGGATTGGGGTTGAAGAACACTAAAAACATTAATTTTACTTTGTTAGCATGGAGGCTCCATAGATGTATTGGATTGATAACACCTATTATGCTAGAGTGAAACTTACCATGCGTGTTTAGCATTCTTTAGTCAATTTTTTTCTTGTTTGGAAGGATATTAGTAAAGATCTAGATGCTTTCTGGAACTACACCTCATTCAAGCTATGCAACTGTTACGGGGGAACTTAGCCACCATGCCCCACGTGACCGGCACGCGCGCCCAGAAAGACTACGGCTGCCCCTTGATCCAGCAATCCGACCTCGGGTCGGATATCTTCGGCTCCGCAGCCCGACCTCGAGTCGGCTGCCCCTTGATCCAGCAATCCGACCTCGGGTCGGATATCTTCGGCTCTGCAGCCCGACCCCGAGTCGGCTGCCCCTTGATCCAGCGATCCGACCCCGAGTCGGATATCTTCGGCTCCGCAGCCCGACCCCGAGTCGGCTGCCCTTTGATCCAGCGATCCGACCCCGAGTCGGATATCTTCGGCTCCGCAGCCCGACCCCGAGTCGGCTGCCCCTTGATCCAGCAATCCGACCCCGAGTCGGCAATCTCTGACAACAACAGACTGTTCTCCTGAGGCACGCCGCGGCCCCCTGCTCCACTACGCCCTGCCATAGCCGTACCCAGCGCTGCCCCACGACGCCCTGTAACGACCATGTCAGTGGCAACCCCATCGCGCCACACGATGACCAATCCCCAAAAAAACCCCCCAGCCTGGTATATATGCGGCTGGGGGGGAAGGGAGAGGGTAAGCAAGATTTTCCAGAGTATCATCTTACCTGCTACCTCTCCTTCTCCTTCGATCTTCCCTAACTTGATCGTCGGAGGGCCCCCACTACCCCGGTGGTGGTGCGAGGCTCGCTTGCAGGTTTTCCGGCGGAAGGCGGAGCGCAACCGAAGCAATTCCAAGGGAACCCCGTTCACACCGCTGTGCCAATCGTTCTTGGTTTGAACCCCCAGCAACAGTTGGTGCTAGAGGAAGGGCTGGATCTCAGAGCGATCGTAATGGCACGGCGAGGTGGTCGTGGAGCTTCCAATGCTTCCGGTCGCGGGGCCTCTCGCGCCTCTGGCCGGAAGGCCGCTGCATCTCCAACACACTCTCAGCAACACTCCACCTCCCCACCGCCCGTTCAGACGGTCGAAGCCGCCCAGTTCGACCAGCTAACCCAGCAGGTTCGCACCCTCGCGGAGGCGGTGCAGAATCTGCAGGGTGCGATGTCCCGGGCGCCGCAGCGGGCTCAGGAGCCGCCGCTGCCTGAGCGTTCGCCTGTCCTCCTCAACCCGCGCTCCTTTCTCTCCCATGGGGAGGAGCGCCGGCGCAAGGAGGATTCTCGAGCACGCTCCATTCTGCCGGGACCTTCCCACTGGAGCTGCGCGGGGTCCGAGAGGCGGGCCCGGGCGCGTTCCCAGACCCCCCAGTCCTCGAGGAACCCGCGCTCCAGTCGGTCCCCCTCTCGCCGCTCCTTGTCTCCCACCCATCGGTCGCGCTCCCTGGACCGGTGGGTGGACGATCTCCACCGACAACTCCAGGTCCTGAAGGGCCATTCCAAAGATTCCTTCGCCGACTTAGAGATCTCCTCCCAGCCGGCGCTTGCCTCGAGGATCCTGCGGACCCCGAATCCGCCGGAGTTCAAAATGCCGGCGATCGAGCCCTATGACGGGGCGGCGGACCCGCGGGATCACGTCGGGAGTTTCAGGACCCTTATGCTCCTCCACGGAGCATCAGATCCCCTTCTCTGCAAGGCTTTCCCGGCAACCCTCCGTGGCCCGGCGAGGGCGTGGTTCGCCGGGCTAGAGGCTGACTCAATCCGGTCCTTCGACCAGTTCACTCGCCTCTTCGTCACTCATTTCGCCGTCAGTAGCCGGCGGCGACTGGTCTCTGACTCCCTCTTTGATGTCCGGCAAAACGAGGGAGAAAGCCTGCGGGATTATCTTACCCGCTTCAACAGGACTACGCTGGAGGTCCGGAGCCTGAGTCAGGAGGTAGCTCTTTCAGCCCTGAAGCGTGGCTTCCGGAAGGGCAGACTCACCTTCTCCCTGGACAAACGCCTGCCGCGGAGCTTCCCAGAGCTGTTGTCCCGGGCGAACCAGTATGCGGACGCCGAGGAGGCGGCCGCCCACCGGAGCAAGGAGGCCGCCGAGATCCCTCCAAAGCTTGGGAAGAAAAGGCGGAAAGAGGCACGCCAGAGGAGGAGCCCGACGCCCCAGCGTCGGCGCAGAAGCCCGTCGCCGGCGAAGAACCACGGCGCCCCACGCCCTCGTTCTCCGCCCCGACGTTTCAACCGGTACACCCCTCTCCTGACTCCCCGGGCCAAGATCCTTATGGAGATCAAGGGGCGGGAGGACCTCCCGGCCCCGAGACAGATGCGGAAGATCCCTGGGAAGAGGCCCTCCCGGGCGTACTGTGAGTACCACCGAGACCACGGCCACGACACAGAAGACTGCTTCCAGCTTCGGGACGAGATCGAGGCTCTCATCCGCCGGGGGCGTCTCGGTCGATATGTGAGCGACCGACGTCCCCCCGCAGACCCGCGTCCGGCCGACCCGGCTCCTCCGGGGCCTCGGGAGCAGAATCGACCCGTTGCGGGCGTGATCCACACTATCACTAGGGGCTGCCCCCGGCCCGTGAGGAACGCAGGGGGCTCAACGGAGGCGTCAGGGGCGGCCGTCGCAAAGAGGCAGAGGGTCGGCAATGTAATCACTTTTTGTGATGAGGATGTAAAGGGGGTTCAGACCCCCCACGATGACGCCATGGTGATCTCCCTCACCATGGCAAACTATGATGTAAGGCGTGTTCTTGTGGATAGTGGAAGCTCAGCTGATATCTTGTTTTACGAGGCCTTCCAAAAGCTGGGCTTGTCCAGACAATTGTTGCACAAAATGTCCACCCCCCTCGTAGGATTCACCGGTGACGCTGTCCCGGTGGAAGGTGTCGTTGAGCTGCCTGTGACTGCGGGCGTCGCACCCGCAGAAGCCACGGTGCGACTCGGGTTCTTGGTCGTCCGTGTTCCCTCGGCTTACAACGCTATCCTCGGACGACCCGGGCTGAACGCCCTTCGTGCGGTGGTCTCCACGTACCACTTGCTCATGCGGTTCCCCACGACGGTCGGGATCGGGGAGGTCCGAGGTGACCAACCGACCGCACGGCAATGTTTCTTAGCGACCCTCAAAGGGAAGAAGCCCGCAGAAGCCCTAAGCGTCGAGTCCCTTGATGCCAGAGACGAGGTGGCCTTGCGGCAGGGGGAGCCGGCCGAGGGTGTGGTCGAAGTTCCCCTCGAGGAAGGCCGCCGGGACCGGGCGGTCCGGGTCGGCGCCAATCTCGACCCGGGAGCTCGGGCCCGGTTGGTGGAATTCCTCCGAGCCAATGCCGATGTATTTGCCTGGTCGGCGGCCGATGTACCTGGGATCGACCCGGAGGTCATCTCTCACGCCCTCAACGTCGACCCGACCCACCGGCCAGTGAAGCAGAAGAAGAGACACTGTGCCCCGGATCGGATCCGGGTGATCGACCAGGAGGTAGACAAACTCTTGGAGGCAGGATTCATAAGGGAGGTGAGTTACCCCGAGTGGCTGGCAAATGTCGTACTTGTCCGGAAGGCGAGCGGAAAGTGGAGGATGTGCGTCGACTATACCGACCTGAACAAGGCGTGCCCTAAGGATAGCTTTCCGCTTCCGCGGATAGACCAACTGGTCGACGCGACTTCCGGACATCAGCTGCTGTCTTTCATGGACGCCTTCTCCGGTTACAACCAGATAATGATGGCCCCACAGGACGAGGAGAAAACTGCCTTTATAACAGACCGGGGGCTGTACTGCTACAAGGTAATGCCCTTCGGTCTGAAGAATGCTGGCGCCACTTACCAGCGCCTCGTCAACAAAATCTTCAAAGAGCAAATCGGCCGGAACATGAAGGTGTACGTGGACGATATGCTGGTGAAGAGCCGCCAGGCAGACCAGCACATCGTGGATCTGGAGGAGACTTTCACCACCTTGCGGAAGTTTCGCATGAAGCTGAACCCAGCGAAGTGCGCCTTTGGCGCTTCGGCCGGGAGGTTCCTCGGTTTCATTGTCAACCAGCGGGGTATCGAAGCCAACCCGGACAAAATCAAGGCCATCCAAGGTATGTCCCCTCCGACCAAAGTGAAGGAGGTTCAGGAGCTCGCTGGAAGGGTCGCCGCGCTCGGACGATTTGTGGCAAAATCGGCCGAACGCTGCCAACCATTCTTCAAGGTGTTAAAACGCCCGAAAGACTTCCTCTGGACGGCCGAATGTCAAGCAGCATTCGACTAGCTCAAGGAATACCTGGCGTCTCCTCCCCTGCTGTCCAAGCCGCAAGAAGGGGAGATGCTCTACCTCTATCTGGCGGTCTCCCCAACCGCGGTCAGTGCGGTGCTGGTTCGGGAAGAGGCAAAGCTCCAGAAGCCCGTGTACTACATCAGCCGGGTCCTACGGGATGCCGAGGCGCGGTATACGAAGGCTGAAAAGATCGCCTTCGCGCTGCTGACCGCGACCAGGAGGCTCCGCCCCTATTTCCAGGCCCATTCTGTCACCCTCTTAACTGATTAACCACTACGACAGATCCTCAGCAACCCCGAGAATGCGGGACGGCTGGTGAAGTGGGCAGTAGAACTCGGTGAGTTCGACATCCGCTACCAGCCTCGACCCGCCATCAAGGCCCAGGTGCTCGCGGACTTCCTCGCTGAGTGCACGATGCAGGTGGCGGAACCTAGACCGCCGGAAACGCCCAGCCTCGACCTCCCGACCTGGATGCTTCACATCGATGGGTCGTCGAACCCCGAGGGTGGAGGGGCCGGGCTGGTCCTTACCAGTCCTGATGGAGTGATAGCCGAGTATGCCTTGAGGTTTGGATTTCCAGTGACCAACAACGAGGCGGAGTACGAGGCCCTAGTCGCGGGACTCAAACTCACCGGGGAGCTCGGCATCCGGCGTTTGAAGGTCTTCACCGACTCCCAGCTGGTGGTCGGGCAGGTCCGTGGGGAGTTCGAGGCCCGGAGCCCGACCATGCAGAACTACGTCCGGAAGGTGCAAGCACTCATTCCCGACCTCGGCAGCGTCGACCTCCAGCAGGTCTCCAGAAGCGAAAATGCCAGGGCCGACAGGTTGTCCCGCTTGGTGGGCGCAGAGGCGCACAACCTGTCGAGGGCAATCTACCTGGAGACCCTGGATGCCCCGAGCATCGGCGAGGCTGGGGCGGTGATGGCGATTGATCCGGAGCCGTCTTGGATGGACCCGCTCGTCGCCTACCTCGCCGAAGGGATCCTCCCTGAAGACGAAGATCAAGCTCGGCGACTTGTCAGGAAGTCCGCCCACTACGTACTCTATGAAGGGAGGCTGTATCGGACCTCGTTCACCGCCCCCCTCTTAAGGTGCCTCCTCCCCTTGGAGGCGGCCTACGTCCTCGGCGAAGTCCACGAGGGCGTCTGCGGATCGCACTCGGGGGCTAGGTCCTTGGCGCACAAGATCATGAGGCAAGGCTATTATTGGCCTACCTTGTTGGAGGACTCAAAGGATCACGTACGGAAATGCGACGCCTGCCAGCGCCACGCCAACGTCCAGAGAGTCCCTTCTGTCCCCTTGGCACCAATCACCGCACCCTGGCCCTTCGCACAGTGGGGAATGGATATCCTCGGACCATTCCCCGTCGCTTCCGCCCAGCGGAAATTCTTGATTGTTGCAATCGACTACTTCACCAAGTGGGTGGAGGCAGAGCCGCTGGCCACTATCACGGAGGCGCAAGTCCGGAAGTTCGTGAAGAAAAACATCATTGTCCGATTTGGGGTACCCCGAGTCCTCATCTCGGATAATGGTCGACAGTTCGACAACAAGCATTTCCGTGACTTCTGCGAGGAGTTCGGGATCGAGCATCGGTTCACATCTGTGTCGCATCCCCAAACCAACGGTGAGGCCGAGGTGACAAATCGGACAATCCTCCAAGGAATTAAGGCGCGAATCGGTCGGACGAGGCAAGCTTGGGTCGAAGAACTCGAGAACGTCCTTTGGGCGTATTGGACCACGCATCGGACCCCTACCGGAGAGACGCCTTTCGGCCTAACCTATGGCACGGAAGCGGTCGTCCCCGTGGAGCTCGGACTCCCCTCGCTCCGGGTGGCCGCGCACCGACCCGAGGCCAATTCGGAGCAGCTCCGAGGGAACCTGGACCTCTTGGAAGAAGCGAGGAAAATGGCGCAGGTCCGGATGGCGATGTATCAGCGGAGGGTGGCCCGATATTATAACTCCAAGGTCCAACCAAAACTTTTCAGAATCGGAGATCTGGTGCTAAGGCGGGCCAAAGCATCTCAACCCGCGGAAGGTGGGAAGCTGGCGCCAAATTGGGAAGGCCCGTATAGGGTTCGCTGGGTAAACCGACCTGGCTCCTACCAGTTGGAGGCACTAGATGGTCGAGAAATTCCAAGGAGCTGGAATTCCGCTAACCTGCAGGTGTATTACCAGTAGAAAGACAAAGCCAGAAAGACAGTTCAAAAAAATATATAGTTCTTTTCATTTCAATAATTCCTGGTTACAATGGCGTGTTCGTGTGATTACAAAGAATTTCCAGAGGGGGATTGGGGAGTAAAGAAACTAAGGAAGAGGTGGAGACTCCGTGGAGCTGAAGATCTGGGATCCCGAACCCTCCGCCCGAAGCAGCTGCAATCCCACTGGCCGTGGGTGCTTCCCCCCGGAGGCGCCATCGACGCCTCACGCAAAAGACGAAGAGCCGGCGCGGACGAAGAAGAAGTTCACACTGCTTCTAGAGGAACGCCACCTCCAAGGGATATTCCGGTCCTCCCCAGGAGAAGGGGAGGAAAGGAATATAAGGGAGAAGAGCGCGAGGAGGCGTGATCCCGGATGAAGCGTCTAGCGCAGAGCTCCATGGGGAGGTGGGGCTGAAAAGAGGGGGGATGTGATCCCGGATGAAACGCCTAGAGCGGAGTTCCACCGGGGAGAATCTTCCCGTTGATCCCAGATGAAACGGCTAGTTGGTGGAAGTCGCGAGGGGCGCGCCTCCCGTTCCTCCGGCAGGGATTTCCCAGCCACACGCCGGAGAGGAGGTCCACGATCCATGGCAACCTGAACAGCTCCGGCTTGGCAGGCTCCACCGCACCTGCGCTTATATTTATAGCCAAACTGTGGCCCCCCGGTCGTTCCGATGCGGGTGGCTCCAATAAATGCGGGCACATCGAATCCGGAGCCGTTCCGGCTCTCGAGGTTTATCCCCCCACGATCTCCTAAGCGTCGTTCTCCTTAATTGCATTCTTCGTGCAGGACACTACGGACGGCGTGTATCCCGCGGCCCACGTATCTCCGCACGCGCCCAGGCCGCATCCGCCTCGAAGAACACGCGTATCGCGGCCGCTTAACTGGCACTCCTCGCAAGCAGCAACTGGCCGGTCCGATTTCTCAGGTAACGCCTCAATTAGCATTTAATGGCCTTCTGGTGTTCCCCAGGTGACGCTTCGAGAGGAGGAGAAACACGATCGCAGCTGGCCACGGAGAAACCCTGTCGAGCAGCAAGTGACAGGCGCGTGGCCAACGAGCGGAATTCCCCGAGGCTCGGCCCTCGGATGCCAGGCTAACCCGATGATCATCCCGGGAGCAGACTAGCCTGAAGCCCCGACCGGACGCCTCGGCTTGCGCCAGCCTTGGCCGACCAACGAGCGGAATTCTCCGAGGCTCGGCCCTCGGATGCCAGGCTAACCCGATGATCATCCCGGGAGCAGACTAGACTGAAGCCCCGACCGGTCGCCTCGGCTTGCGCCAGCCTTGGCCGACCAACGAGCGGAATTCTCCGAGGCTCGGCCCTCGGATGCCAGGCTAACCCGATGATCATCCCGGGAGCAGACTAGCCTGAAGCCCCGACCGGTCGCCTCGGCTTGCGCCAGCCTTGGCCGACCAACGAGCGGAATTCCCCGAGGCTCGGCCCTCGGATGCCAGGCTAACCCGACGATCATCCCGGGAGCAGACTAGCCTGAAGCCCCGACCGGTCGCCTCGGCTTGCGCCAGCCTTGGCCGACCAATGAGCGGAATTCTCCGAGGCTCGGCCCTCGGATGCCAGGCTAACCCGATGATCATCCCGGGAGCAGACTAGCCTGAAGCCCCGACCGGTCGCCTCGGCTTGCGCCAGCCTTGGCCGACCAACGAGCGGAATTTCCCGAGGCTCGGCCCTCGGATGCCAGGCTAACCCGATGATCATCCCGGGAGCAGACTAGCCTGAAGCCCCGACCGGTCGCCTCGGCTTGCGCCAGCCTTGGCCGACCAACGAGCGGAATTCCCCGAGGCTCGGCCCTCGGATGCCAGGCTAACCCGATGATCATCCCGGGAGCAGACTAGCCTGAAGCCCCGACCGGTCGCCTCGGCTTGCGCCAGCCTTGGCCGACCAACGAGCGGAATTCCCCGAGGCTCGGCCCTCGGATGCCAGGCTAACCCGATGATCATCCCGGGAGCAGACTAGCCTGAAGCCCCGACCGGTCGCCTCGGCTTGCGCCAGCCTTGGCCGACCAACGAGCGGAATTCCCCGAGGCTCGGCCCTCGGATGCCAGGCTAACCCGATGATCATCCCGGGAGCAGACTAGCCTGAAGCCCCGACCGGTCGCCTCGGCTTGCGCCAGCCTTGGCCGACCAGCGGAAGAATTTCCTGAGGCCTAACCCTCAGATGCCTGGCCTAGCGCCGGAAGAATTTCCTGAGGCCTAACCCTCGGATGCCTGGCCTAGCGCCGGAAGAATTTCCTGAGGCCTAACCCTCGGACGCCTGGCCTAGCGCCGGAAGAATTCCCTAAGGCCTAACCCTCGGATGCCTGGCCTAGCGCCGGAAGAACTTCAAGAGTCAGGAGTCGGCGAGACGCTACCAAGAGTTAAAAAGAGGAAGGACGAAAGTGAAATGAGGAAACACTTTGTTTGCATTAACTTTCGTTGCATCAGGGCCGAGACCCATACAACATGGCAAAACGCCAACATACAAAGAAAAGAACAAAGAAAAGTACAGAGAGTCAGCTTGGAGGAACCCCTGGGTCGGGAACGGCGAGCACGTCCACGAAGGGTAGGGAGACGGTTGGAGAATCGGCAGGCAATGGCATCGGAGGGGAGTCGAGGAGGGAGACCCCACTCAGGTCAATTTCGGGGTATTTAGCGGACACCCTTGCCAGGCCTTCATCGAAGCCTAAGGCAAAGGAGTCGGACCCCGCGTCCGACATGTCACGGATGAACTCGGCGGACTGACGATAGGCCTGTACCGCCTGACGCCCGATTCCCGCGCTCTTCTCGGCCAGCGCAGCCTCCGCTCGCTCCGTAATCTGAGCTTTCGCTTCCATGACCTTCGCCACAATCCGGTCGTCCGCCTCGGAGGAGACCCTCAGCAGATCGGCCCGAGCCTCCATGTGCCTCGCCTCGGCAGCGACGCGAGCAGCCTCAGCCTCCTCCAGGCGCGAATGAAGCTCCTGGTTGCTCGCACGAGTCCCCTCCAAGGCCGACTCCAATTCGGCCAGCTTGGCTTCAAGAGATCGGGTTCGGTTGCGGGCGTTGTCGGCCGACTGCTGGGCCTTCTCCCACCTCTCCCGGAAGTCGGCAGCCTTCCGGGACTGCTTTTCGGCCCGCTCCTCCGCCTTCCTGATCTCGCTTTCGAGACCTGAGGCAACCTTGAGTTGCTCCTGAGCATCCAACAGTTGCCTCTCGAGGACGGCGAAGCCGAGTGCCCGCTCTTCGGCCACCTGGAGCCTCGTTTCGAGGTTCCTGGTCGTCCTCCCCGCCGCAGCCTGGCCTCCCTCCTCTACAGCTTTCAGTCGGCTCTCGGTCCTCGCCAGAAGCCTCGCCTGTTCCTCGTGGCTCTCCTCCAGGCGGATCATGTACTGGGCGAGCTAAGAGATAGGAAAAATGAGAGCGTCAGACGGGGATCAACAGAGCCTATAAACGACGAAAGCGACCAAAAGAACACTCACCGACATGAGACAGACGCAGCTGGCAGCTCCGACTTCAAGGATGCTCATCTGCCGGACCTGCCTACGGTCCCTCTCCAGCAGCACCGTCTCGACGAGGTTTCGGGCGCCGGCGAAAGTGAAGGCCGACCCCGACTTCGCCCCGGAGCCGGACGGTGGTTCTGCAGCCTTACCCTTACCCATCGCTTGGGAGAGAGTCATGCCGACCGTGCGCGGGGCAGGGGCCGCGCCAGAGATTGACAGGGTCCCGCTCGGCCGGGGCCTCGGCGCGCCCCTCCTTCTCGTATCATCCGAAGCCGACCGAGTCGAAGGTCGGGCTGGGGACCGACTGCGTCCGACCCGGCCGCCTCGGGCGCGCCCGGATGACACCTCCGGAAAAAACGATAGTCTCATCACCGGAGGGCTGATACGGCGTCAACTGTCGGTCCGAGCCCGCGGCGTCCCCCTGATCGGTGGGCCCGGACCCGTCTGTCAGCGTCGGAGTCGCCTGCTGGCGGGGCTTCTTCACCGGTGGGACCCCGCTCGGAGGAGTCCGTTTCTTCCTCCGGACCGCTTCCAGTAGGGACGCCCTACTAACAGCCATTGCCTTGTCCGACTGCATGACGTCGTCGATTTCTGCAAAAAGGACGAGATGGTTAGAAACTGAGAAACCGATGGAAAGAAGAAAGGAAAGAGGAGAAAAGAGCTAAAAAAGAAGAAGTGGTGGCGGGCTCACGGTCGGCGGGGACCGAGCTCAGACCGACGTTCACCAAGGCATCCTCGGAAATAAGGCTAGCCACCAGGGGGAGCCGGCCCTCGGCAACCAACCCCCTCAAGACGGCGACGCCATCGGACTCCTCCCTCGACAACCTCGATAGGCCGATCGGGGACTTCATTGGCGTCTCCCAGGTTGTCCCGATTCCCCAAGAGGGATCTACGTCGATGAAAAAGAAACGCTCCTTCCAGCCATGAATGGAGGAAGGAGCCTCCTTGACGAGGCCGCACCCTCGCCGCGCCACAAAGCACCACCACCCTCTGTCCCGGGGGTGGCCGTTCAGGCCATAGCATTCCCAAAAGACGTTCAGGGTGGCGGGAACCTCGTGCATGCGGCAGAGAACCTGGAAGGCCGTCAGGGTACGCCATGAGTTCGGCACCAGTTGCGTCGGCGCCACTCTTAAACCTCGAAGCACCTGCATGACTAAGTTCGAGAGGGGAAAGCGGAACCCAGCCCGAAGGATGTCCTCATTGATGGCGACCTTCCCTGGAGGAGGATGGGACATCCTCTCCTCAGGCCCCAGGAGCGTAACGTTGCAGGTTTCGGGAAGGTGGTACCGGGCCACGAACCTATCTAGGTCTTCGGGGACCAGCTCCGACTGAATGCGGTCTGCTCTTACTTCGTCCATCCCTAACGGCCAGTGAATCTACGGTCAGGACGGGGTCAAGAGGGGAGAAGGGACCGGAACGACTGGGGTACACTAATACGAAAGGAGAAAGTACGGAGGGCCCTAAATTGTAGAGTGGGGCAACTCACCGGAAGGGAAGGAAGAACGGCTCCGAGGGCGTCAAAGGAGGAGCGAACGAACAGTCCGACGGCAACGGCAGCAGCACAAGGGAGAAACTCGAGGATGCCTGTGAAGAGAAAGGCGGACGGGGGAGGGCCCCCGGTTAAATAGGCGGAAAGGCGGGTGACGCCTCGGTGACGCCAGAGGACGCCTGGCTGCCGAAGGTTCGTTCGCGCCCCAAAGGCGAATCGACGCCATTAAGAAAGGATGTCCGCCGAAATTCGCAGACCGCCAGATCAGCGACAACCGCCATACGCCATAAAGAAGGCGGGGAGCTCGAAGCGCGCGCGCCTTTCCGAGGGATGGCGGCAATCTCGAAGCGTCACTCCCTTCACCCGTTCTCCTCCTGGTTCCAGGCTCGGAAGTGGGGGGCTACTGTTATGGGGAACTTAGCCACCATGCCCCACGTGACCGGCACGCGTGCCCAGGAAGACTACGGCTGCCCCTTGATCCAGCAATCCGACCTCGGGTCGGATATCTTCGGCTCCGCAGCCCGACCCCGAGTCGGCTGCCCCTTGATCCAGCAATCCGACTTCGGGTCGGATATCTTCGGCTTCCGCAGCCCGACCCCGAGTCGGCTGCCCCTTGATCCAGCGATCCGACCCCGAGTCGGATATCTTCGGCTCCGCAGCCCGACCCCGAGTCGTCTGCCCCTTGATCCAGCGATCCGACCCCGAGTCGGATATCTTCGGCTCCGCAGCCCGACCCCGAGTCGGCTGCCCCTTGATCCAGCAATCCGACCCCGAGTCGGCAATCTCTGACAACAACAGACTGTTCCCCTGAGGCACGCCGCGGCCCCCTGCTCCACTACGCCCTGCCATAGCCGTACCCAGCGCTGCCCCACGACGCCCTGTAACGACCATGTCAGTGGCAACCCCATCGCGCCACACGATGACCAATCCCAAAAAAACCCCCCAGCCTGGTATATATGCGACTGGGGGGGAAGGGGAGGGTAAGCAAGATTTTTCAGAGTATCATCTTACCTGCTACCTCTTCTTCTCCTTCGATCTTCCCTAACTTGATCGTCGGAGGGCCCCCACTACCCCGGTGGTGGTGCGAGGCTTGCTTGCAGGTTTTCCGGCGGAAGGCGGAGCGCAACCGAAGCAATTCCAAGGGAACCCCGTTCACACCGCTGTGCCAATCGTTCTTGGTTTGAACCCCCAGCAACAGCAACAATGATAACATTTCTTTCTAGGAGGAATCATATATTAAATCAATACTTTTAGCTTTTTTTCTTGTTGAATAATATCTTAGATTAGTCAAGACCAACATTTCTGTAGTGTTTTAATGGAATTGGAGGACTTTGAAATAGAAAATAAGACTGCCAGGAACTCTCACTCTCCATAAATCAAGGTAGCTTGACATGATGCATGACCTACTCTCAACTGTTCGACCCTCATGAACAGCTAAGGTCTCTATTTGAAAGCTCACAAAAAGGCATCTTCATGGTAGACTTATTACAAGTTCATTAATTAATAATGGTGGTGTTCTTAGTCTTTATTACAAAGCAATTGGGATTGTTGTGGCGCCAGAGAAAGTCAAAGTGTTTATATGACCTGCTTTAAAGAATGGACTGCACATAGAGGTGGTTCTTGCTAGAAAGGGTTGGAGGGTTTGCTTAGGATGCTCGCTATATGATGCAAGGGAGGGGATAGTTATTTATGTATTTATTAAGTTCCTTCCACAAAATGTATTTGGACATCATTGATGATGCGCCTCAACTTGAAGGTGTAGACTCTTTGGATAGTTTGAAGGTGTAGGAAGATCCGCTCTTCAATATGAAGAACTTAGGACCAATTGATAATGGCACTATATTGACAAATTTGGCATGAAACATATATGTCTTCCTCCAAAGAAAATCTTCAATCAACAATGTACAACAAAAATCAATCCAAGCTTTCTGGTTTTGCGAAAATCTGTGTAGGCAGAATGTTGGAAAGGCGTAGGAAATAATGGAACTCTATCTTTCACTTAGCTCTAGTAACATCCCAATGGGGGTATTAAGCCCTTCTCTTCAGTAAATAATTCCTCTTTTAAATACTTTTTTGTTTACATTCTTTTCAATTTAATAAAGATAGGGAAGTGCCTTATTTCCTCCATTATCCATTAAAAAATAGAAACCCAACTTTGGAAAAGAAACACTTACCAACATAATTTTTGGGGACCAAATTACTGAGTAAAATAGTGGGAGAAGTAGCATTTAATGAACATATATTCACATTAGCCTACTTACAACCATACGTGGCAGTAATTAGGGTTAGAATTAGACCATGGTAGGTGAGACCACATGCATGTCGGAGCTGCCATGATTTTTTTTTTTTTGGCTTCATGTTAAGTTTAGTCTCAAACTTTTTATCAAATATTGGCTTGAGTGGCCGAAGTCGAGCCTGCGTCTGAGCCCATTCGAAGCTTACTCAGGCTTGATCCAAATAAGCTTATTTGGGCTAAAATCCTAGGCCCGACCTGAATGGACCTAAAATTCTTGGCATGATTGACCCAAGATGCTGAGAAATTATTAGGTCGACCTAGTCTACCAGCTTAGCAGTAGACCAAACTAATAATCTAGCATTGCATTAACTTAGCTTCCTCCCACTATTCTCCTAATTCCCCGTCGATCACTATCCACCCTCTAGGGTTCCTGAAAGAAGGGGCAAAAAATTCTTGTCCCCTCAAAATCTGCTCGGCTTTCAAAAGCTCAGATTTTTTAATGCTAGGGTTTCAATTCCTTTTCATTTTTCTCAAATTCTACTTCCATACTGCTAATCTCCGAGATCACAGAGGAGGTCACGAAGGAGGAGTGGGAGCTGAAGGAAGGAGATGGAGAGCTAGAAGAGGATAAGATCGAGGAGGGGCCCCAGGAAAAAAAGAGAGAAATCAAGGGAAGACCTCAAGAACTAGTGGGAGGCGAGTTGATTGTGCCTCCAACTGAGGACCCCAAGGAGGTATATGAGGAGGGTAGCCGTGCTGCCCATGGACTTGTCGAAGAGGAAGGCTAGGAGGGACGGATGCTTGTAGCAAATGGAAAGGAAGAAGAGGGAGACAACAATGATAGATTCCATATCACCTAGGTAGCAGCGAATGCCGTTAGAGCGCCCATGGTCAAAGATGTTGGCACAGTAGATTTTGTAACCCTAGGTGGTATAAGCAATGGCAATATTTTAGAAGAGCCGAGCCATAGTTGGAGCCATAGCCGTGGGTCATGAAAACGAGCTCCTTCATGGTGAGGAGCTTGTCGAAGAGGCAACCATGCGGTTGGGCGAATTAAAGTTTTTGTTGCTTTTTTATCATTATTTTATTTGATAGAAATTTTAGCTGATGTGGTGGGTTATTATTGGCCCAATCTACAATTAAGCTGGTAGACCGAGTCTACCTAACAATTTTTCCAAGATGCTTTGATCTTTATAATGAATGGATGGGATCGAATTCCAGCCAGATATCGGATTCTATCTTTGAGCCCAAGGCCGACCCAAACACCCGACTCAGCTCGCCGGGCCGGCCTGAAGCCAGTTCCAGCCCAAGGCATGGTACTTCACTCTACGATGTCCTCCCTCCCTCCGCTCCCCAAATCACGAAAACCCCTGCCACACTTCATAATCGTCGCTAAGACCTCACCCCGACCTTCTGGGAAACGGACGCTAAAGCCCTAGATCCCCTCACCCCTCGCTCCCAACCATCTCTAATGCTCTCATCTCCATGGATTCTATCATCTGCTCGGCGTTGGAGGAGATCTGCGCCCGCGCCGCGGCCGGAATCCTCCTCCCCGACCTGTGGCCGAGCTTGCGGAACGCCCTCTCCACCGCCGGCCTCCATCCTTGCGAGCCCGTCATGAAGGCCATATGGGATCGCCTCCTCGCCCACCCTGGGCTTCGCTTCGAAGCCGATGGCTCTTCTATTGGCTCCCAGGATCCTTCCATCCAGTCGTTTGAGGTAGCCGAGAAGCTGGGAGTAAAGATAGTCGCGGAGGAGCACCTCAGGGATAGTTTTTTGGGGATCTATGATCTCAAAGCTGCTAACCATGACATTTCTCAGATTCAGAGGGCCACACTCGAGCGGGTCGCTGCTGCCAGGTTTCTTTTGTTTCTCAATTTCTCTCTTTTCAACTCTTGCTATTGGTGAACGGTAGTAATAATCTATTTTTTGTTTTAAAATTTATCTCTGTTGTGAGTTATGTGGGCACAGTTGATTTCGATCGATGACTGTGCCAATCCTTCTGCGGGACTCTATAAGTTAGCATAAGCCCTAATAGGATATTCCGTTCTCATTCTACAAAATGCACCGCTACAGCTAGTTATTTTTTGCTTCGAAATGCTGTAAATAATTCTTTCGAGATCCCACTTGATGTTTAGAAATAATAGAGAGAGATTTTCATTGCATGAGAATATCTGGTTTCTTATGTTTATGGCTGCTGCAAGGATCTTTAGAAATTGTTGCATGCTTTCTTTTGGCTGTTATTTGACTCCTGCTATGTCATCTACGTGGTTTGACTCTTAAGAAAGACATAAGCTTCTTGCTTTATTTACTTTTGGCTATGATACATCCTCATTAATGTATTTTGATCTCTGCAGGACTAATGGTGTTACTCAGACTGAGCTTGCTAAAGAATTTGGGATTAAAGGGAATAATTTTTTTTATGTTGTGAGAAACCTGGAATATCAGCAGCTGATTATTCGGCAATCGACTATGTTAAGGGCGAAAGAATTAGCAGATGAGGGAGAAAGTGGGCCAAAAAACACGCAACATGTGACCACCAATCTACTACACTTACATCGTTATGCAAGAAATTTGAATTCAAATTCTCAACAAAAAATTGTGATTACAAAGCCAGGTATTTTAGGAAGTCTTGATAATGCAAATGGAAGTACTTTGAAAGGAGATGGAACTCCTGGGGACAGTGTGAATGATGATGTATCCATAAAAGACTATCTACCAGAAATGAAAGCTATTTGTGATAAACTGGAAGAAGCAAGCGGGAAGGTCAACTATAATTGTAGTATATATCTATTCTCAAAAATATGCTTGTGAACACTGAATAAATGTAATATTGGTTTCTTTTAGGTTCTTGTTGCATCAGATATCAAATTGGCTCTTGGTTATAGGAAAAGTCCTGGGCACAGGGCATGGAGAAGTGTAAGTTTTTTTATTCTGCATCTATGTATATGTTGAATTTGTCTTAGTTTCATTCTTGATGTTTCAAACTTATTCTGGCTTGTGTTTGTCATGAATGCACTAACAGACCTTGAACAGATTGAAAGATGCTCACCTTGTTGAAGAATTTCAAGCAAAAGTTAACAACAGGGTATGTTCCACAAATTGTAACTATAGATTATGCTTGAACCAACCAATTTTATTACGGCCTGACTCTGCAAGCTTTGGGTTTGGCCTGCCTATGTTACCACACCTTCATTTGATCCGATCATTTTGCTTATATGGTCAGTTTGAGAATAAAAATTAGAGTTATTGACATGAGGGAAGCTCTTCTCTTTCATCATTATTAACCTGAACTCCACTGAACTATTGATGAATATTTGTCTTATAGGAAATTTAAATTCTTATTGATGTAAAGGCAGGGCTAATTCCAAATATATATAACTATTTTTTTTGGTGCTAGTGCATTATGATCGCCACAAAACACTTTTGGAGGATAAGAGCTATTAATCAAACTATTGAATCAGCACATTCTATACAATATAAGCATAAATATTTACAATGCTGAGATTCTACTGATAATTGTTGACAAAGAGATTTCCAAGTAAATGTCTAAGTTTTCTTGGCTCTCTATAAAGAAGATTGGGGTAATAGATGAGGATGTTACCAAACAAAAGGGGAAAATTATGAATATGATTTTTCTTTTGAGATGTCTTACTGTTATTTCAGATCCTTTAATAAACTTTTAAGTTTTAGATATTCATAATTAGGCTGAGAGTATTTCGTAGAATCTTTTGATTGAGGAACAGAAGTATAAAATGCTGGATATGTGACTGATGTGATGAGTTTAAAAGCAGCAAGCACCTGATATGATCTGGGGTAGGGAGTTGCTTGAACTTGTATTATTGGTGAATTTTAACCCTATTTTGGAAGAATGGTAGAAGTTACTCAAACAAGTATCAGACCTCAATCAAAAATCCAGATGTGTGGCATGAGGCTTATTGGTTATGTTTTTTCTGTAACTTCTGAAGACATACCTGCTGCTTAACTTTGGGTTTTCTATTGCATTTGCTCCTCAGCACCTTCTCCTTTTCGCTCACAACCATTAAATATCTGTCAGTCCTTCTTTCTTGAATGTTTACTATCCTTATGTCAATGTAGTCTTTTCATCTGTTCATATAGTTCTTGCTTTAAACTATTTGCAGGTTGTCAGCTGTGTACGCTTATTAAAGAAATTTGATCCTAAAGATTTTCAGCCAAAAATAAGCATGAGTGGGTATGATAGTTTTGACTCTGAACACCTGGTTAAACATGGAAAAAGAGGCCAGATTACCGATCAGTTTGTGGATCTTCCCATAGAACATCGTATATACGATATGGTGGATGCTGAAGGACAAAAAGGAATAACCATTGCTGAGGTATCTAGCAACCTCTATTTGCAATGGCCAATTAATTTTTTGGTGAAGTTCTGGTTCTCAATTTTTGTGCTGAAGTTGACATGGTTACTGAAGTTGCTTATTTTTGATTCTTTGGTCTGACTTGCATTCCAGTCTTGTACAGATTGACTACTAATAAAATTTCATGGGCACGAAAACCCATTTTGTTGGACAATGGGATACATATAATTATAGAATGTCAAAATTATGAATTTGCATAAATTTGGACATACATACTCATTTTAGGGAAAACATTTGGTGGTCATACTGTATTCAACTGCTGTTATGTTTATCATGCTGTGATGGTGTTTTGTTGTTTTCATGTGATGTTTGGTTGTTCTTCCAAGATATATAATATGTGGTTTTATTACAACTTGAATTTTTAATATCTAATTGGATTGATTGATACCTTTTCATAAAAGTCATAATGCCTCTAATTACTGATCAAGAAGCTACCTTAAGCCTGATTAATACTGTTATTCAAATGTAGAATTGACATAGGAATTGGCTGATGAGCTGGAATCTTTCAAGGTGGTTAATCTGTAAATTTCTCATGTACAACACTTGTATTCCTTGTAATAACTTGTTTCCAAAGAAGATTGGAGTTGAAAGACTTGATGCAGTCCTTCACTTATCTTCACCCTCCCCTTCTGGATGTAGTATAAGGGACAGTGCTATTAACAATCTTCGGTAGTATTGTACCATGAGTAAAACCGGTCATGTAAGACTAAATAAATACTTCTAAATAAATGAATAATTAGTGAACAATTGAACTGGAGTTCAACTGAGTATATAGCTAAGAAATTGTTGTTTAAGATAAGGAACTAAAAGACTAAATGATGTGCCTGATTATTGTTTGTTATACTCCATTAGAAAATTGGCTAGGCTATGTAAGAAATTTGGGAGTCCTCTCTTTAGCAGAGTGGTCTGTCTTTCCCATTAGTCATACTCTAAAAAGATGCCAAGTTAGTATTGAAATGAATTTAGGAGAGAAATGTTGGAAGGCAACCTCGCAGGAAAAGGGTACCATGTAATGGTCTTAAAATTTTGCATGGTATTTGTCCACTCTGGTTTTTGGAGAATGAAGGCCATACTTGAGCGGCATTTAGAAGTCATAAATGCCAAATACATATATAGCAGCTGTTCATGGACTCTTGTAGGCGAACTATTTCTGTACCTTGATGACACAGATCACTGTTAAAAATTCTATAACTTTTATATTGATCGTAAGTTAAGCATGATTTGGTGTTCTTGTATCCAAGTGATATCTCATGATGAAAATGGATAAGCAAATACTAGTAAGAGCACTGCCTTAGTGTTTTCATGCTAGTAATGATCAAAGCCACTTGTGTTTCTAGTATACACACACACACACACACACATATATATACACACATATGTATATATATGTATACACCAATATATATATATATATGTATATATATTGGAGTATGATTGTCCTAAACAAATTGAAGACAAGTTGATAAAATTTCAGTCTATTTTATTATTGTTTTCCATATTGCTTGTGTTGTGAGTTTTGTGATTAGATTTAGTCACTCAGGAGCTTAAGGAGTTGCACCTATGATCATGGATTTGGTAAAATCTTTCCTTTATTCTTTGTTCTTGAGCTTTATCTAAAGAACCAGATCAGCACTTTTTTTTAGATCTGATTTCTAAGGTTTGATCTATATTAACCATTAGGTATCCATTTGAGGAGATTGATTATTTGGTGTAATGGTGTTGGAGAAACTTATTATGTTCTTTTATTGGTTGGGACTAGGGGGGCTTTCATTAACATCTAATGCTTGGGATTGTGGAATCAGGATAATTGGTGAGGGTATACAAATACAATTCTTTGGCTAAAAGATCATATTTAATCATCATCTGCATGCCTTTATCATTGATTTAAAAACTGGCCATAGCAGCCACTTTAGCAGTTTTGGACCTAAACTGCTATATTATGTGCTGTAGTTGCCTCTTATAGCATTTTGGTCTATACTGCATGATATAGCAGGTAAAAAGCTGCTATAGCAGCCACTACACTTTTGGGTTATAGCAAGCTCTATGTGCCAAAGTGAGTTTATATGGGCATACCTTCAGCCTTAGCATGATGAAAAAGTTCACGAATAAAAGGGATTTGGTGAGACCAGGAAAGATTCAATTTGCTTAATTCTTTTTGAGCTTGCAGAGTATGATGAGTGAGAGGATGGAGTTAGTGATTGAGAGAATTCGAAATGGTATAATAAAGATCAAGGAAAGAAGATCGAAGGCCTAGTTCTGAGCTTTAAATTTTGGAATAATGTGTCATTTGCTTTGAAATTGTGGTAGCCCTTGGTAGAAATGCTTAGGCATGGCCATGAGTTATATATGGGGTGGTTTGACGAGTGCTAAGAGGGAGATACATTTGAATGAAGATGAGACGTACTTTCTAATTTGGGCAATTATTCATTCGAGATGGCATGCAAAACTTATAGGGCCATTTTACAGTACTTCTTGAAACCCTATTCTTCCATGCCAATAAGAATAAACTTGAAAATAATTTATGGAAAAGGTTGATTGAGTGCATTTTGAAATTCTGTCTTAATGATCAAAATTTGCAAGATGAAATTTCAAGGGAGATTCTCTTATACATAAGAGCTAGTAGATCATTTAGATGGCAGATGGCCATTAGAAAAAGGTCTTGGCCCAAGCTTACTAATGTGTTAGTTGTTAGTGATATGTCTTCTGGTCATGTGATATGAATAGTTTATGGAGAATAATTCATGTTTATATATGAAGGTATAAGTTATTATATATAACTTATGATGCTAGCTTTGTGATGTTTTATAGCTTGGTCCTTGACCTTTTTCCTTTTTTTTTTGCATGAAGATGATGTAAAGTATTAATTTTCGATATTAGTAAGAAAAGCTATTAAAATGTTTTAATGGCCTGCAGCACCTATTCAATATCTGCTATGAAACACCCCGGCTGCTATGGGCCGGCTATCCACTTTCCACTTTGTAATACATTGATCGACCTTTACATTTCATATCCTTTTCCTGCTCAGATTATAGCATAATGTTTCGGGTCGCCTTCATTTGGAAGTCACAGAAAGAATTTGTTACTTTTGAAATCTGGAGACGATGAAATTGTGTAAAAGCTTGCTCCTCATTTTTGAGGTATGATTGCAGATTTGCAGTCATAGAGGAAACTATTGTAGATTGTACTTCTGATGGCTTTTATCAGAAGTTCAAAAATTAGCTTGTATTAGTAAATAGTTTGTGAATATTGCAGGATGTATTAGCAGATATTCCTTGTATGATGGTTTTAATAATTTAGTCATTTCACTTCATTTAATTTTATACTTAGTTGTGTAGTCATGAAATGACAGGTTCTTTTACAAATGTGAAGCTTTACTAATTAAAGGATTTTGAATGTTCTAATCTTAATCATATCCAATTCCATTATTTTTTATGTAGTAATGCATTTATCTAAATAATAGTTGTCTGTTTCCTTATTGCAACAGTAGTTATTTTTCTAGGAAAGCGCTTTCTCATCAGTATAGAAATTATGCTCATTGATTGGCTTGTTCACTGAATCAAGTAATTATGCAGGTTGACTCACATGCTTGTTGCTTCTTGAATTACTGAACATTTCTAAAATATGCTTCAAATATTTTGCTACATGCAGATTTGCAAACGACTTGGGTTCAATGCTAAGAAATTATATAACCGAGTTAATGCTATGCGTGGAAGGTTTAAAATGCCTTGGGAGGCTGAGATTCGAGATAGGACACCACTTTATCGCATTTGGACATTCAGAAATTATCCTCACTGTTCAGCTATTGCTGATCCTGGCAACTGCGAAGCGCTTTCTCATAAGCCTGAGATTTCTATTCAAACAAGGGATTCTTTTCCATATGCTGAATCATCTTCAACTGTCCAATTTAAAGATACTAACTCCACTGATGAGTTTTTGCACTCAGAGAAAACTGATGGTAGATCAGTTTTATCAGAACCACCTAGCATCAGTTCTGGATGTACCATGAATTCCCAGGTAATTAAACATGGCACAGAGAGTGAGAATCAAATCCTTGATATTTCAATCATAGGTGATGATCCAAAGCATGGTATGGCACCCAGATTAAATGGTCGTCAATCAGATAAACATGTTTCAGTTTCATCTATTTTGTCCAAGCTGAAAGCAGTAAAGAGGTATCCTTGCCTTACATCAACTTTGGTTGGCAACAGGAGGGAACAAAGGATACTGAAAAGATTGAAGGTTATTGGCCATTTACTTTCTATTATCATAATGCTTTATGCTTATTATTACATTACATGGTGCTTAAACAGTATGTGAGCCCTTTGCTTCATCTAGCTTTGCCTACCAGTTGGTAGAAATGTTTAGGATTCTAACCATATGTAAACTCCCCTTTATTAAATCCATCCATCCATTCATCCATCCATCCTAGTGTGGCTTTGAACAATTTGCAAGACTTAGTCACAAAAAGATATTGGAATGTTGTTCCGTATTAGAACCATCTGCAATGTATGCTTTGTTTAGTCACTTTGTGGTTTGAGAGAAATATGAATCTTGTCATGGAACTTGAAAGAACCAGGGGAATTTATTTTGCTCAATAAACATTGTCTAGTAGATTCTGATTAGGATCTGCAACATCTTTTCCTTTTGAAGTCTTTTTATATTTAAACACAGGCATTGGTCCAGAATATTTTCAAGTCTTAACAAACCTTCTATATATTTTTTTTGGCTCTCTTTTTGGTTGTTTCTGCAAGTTGGTTTGATACAGAATATGAAGCTCAATTACAAATATCATTTCCTCCTTTTTTACTACCCCTGTGACAGATATGGTCAACATTTATTCCTCACATGAAATGACGCAAAGTGGTTTTAGACTCATCTTTTTGGGCAGTACTTCGACCAGAAGCTTCAATTTTATTTCCTTTGTTGGATATGCAAATCTGGTTTTTATTCTTGTGAAGCCCAACTAAGATATACCAAACACTCTTTTATTTTCATTTGCATGTCAACTCTAGCTTACGACAGATTAAGTTAATAAGTATCATATTATCTTATTTTTAGTGGCCTGTGTAAGAAAATACAGAAATACATATTGATAGCTATATCATAATGTCAATACTTCTTTTATATAATTTTAGGCTTTTCTGCTAATCTGCTTTTTTTGGGGGTAGAATGCTAATCTGCCTTTGCTTCCCTGCAGAAAGAGAAGTTCATTTTAATGTCTGAGCTGTATAGGTGGCTTGAGGGATTCGAGAAGAATAAGCACACAAGGATGGATAGGAAAACTCTGACCCGTATTCTGAATAAACTTCAACAAGAAGGGCTGTGTAAATGTGTTCAAGTTAGTATCCCTGGGGTGACAAACTACAGTCGAACTCGTCTAACAGAGGTTATTTTGCACCCTTCTGTAGATAATTTATCATCAGAAATTTTGGCTCGAATTCATAAGAGACACAGAGATTTTGACAAGCATGTTCGTGGACAAGGGTCAGCTAGATCAGAGAATGGTAAATCTGTCATTTCACTAACTAGTTTGAAGCCATCAAATCGTGCAGAGAACAAACCTGTGATATTTGATGCTATACGTGCTAACGGATTTGTTCCTGCAAAGATGATCCGAGCAAAACTTTTGCATAAATTTTTGTGGGGTTATTTGAGTGATTTACCTGATTGGGATAATGCTTTTAATTCTAACAAATATGGGTATGATCTAAAAAATCCTCACAGCACATGCCAGTTGTTTGTTCTGGATGAAGCTGTAAAGACAATGCCGCTTGAACTGTTCTTACAGATTGTTGGGTCTCCAAAAGAGATTGATAACATGGTAGAGAAATGCAGACTTGGATTAAGGATTTCAGATCTTCCTGTCCAGGAGTACAGACACCTGATGGATACTCAGGCAACTGGACGTCTCTCATGTATAATTAATATTTTACTTCGGTTGAAGGTAATAATTTCACGTACACTGCTCCCAAAGGCTTTCACAAGACAATTTATTTTTAGTGCTTTTCTTTATGCATATAATATCCTGGCTTTGCATCTAAATATTTTTTGTTAGTAACTACAACACCACACTTTATTTTGTAAAACTTCAAAAGCTGGTGTTCTGGATTGAAGGCTGTAGACTTATCAGTTAGTTTATTGAATTCAGTTGTAATATGGTTGTTCACTCATTTAATATCCACTCTGCAAACTATATGGAGTGAGTCATCCACAATCTCTTACAAGATAGTTTTACGCTTATTTATGGAGAAATTGTATCATAATATTTTGACTATATTTAAATTCTATTTGCATAAGTCACACTCTTTTACTGTTTCTATGATTTGTACTATATTACTAATATGCTAGTTTACCACTTGCCTCTGTTTTTCTTAATCCACATTGTTAAATCTCTCTCTCTGGCTGTTGTTTTTTTGGTTAGTCCTTAGTGATTTTCTTCTCTTCAACGTGTCAAATCTATGTGCTTGCTTGCCAAATTTCCTTTGTGCAAGTAAATCTTAGAGTATTGGAACCTTCGCTTGCTGCTTGACGCTCAGATAGTTTTCTTGTGGCCTTGGTGGATAATTTGCTGTTTATTTTGCTGGAAATTTCTTTCTGGAAATTTTTGTTTGCTACTATGCCTACACTTGGTATGCATATAATCAGATGCATATTCATTTTTATGGGGGTTGCCTAGGGATGAAGAAGCCTAGTACCTAGTGCCTTTGTGACATTGATATTATATTACCTACTTTAACAGCATTTCAGGAAAGCTAATAGGCTTTTCTCCCTATTTTCTAGTTGATTCAACTAGTGAGAGAAGAATCTGCAAAAGATGCAACTGCCCTTGCACATGCTATCCTTACACATGCTTTGGAGCTTAAACCTTACATTGAAGAACCTTGGTCAACAACCCTCCGATCTTCACATGTCAAGGTTGATCTTCGTCCTAGAATTCGACATGATTTCATCCTTTCAAAGCAAGATGCTGTTGATGCATATTGGGAAACCTTGGAGTACTTCTATGCTGCAGCTGATCCAGCTGTTGCTTCACACGCATTCCCTGGTTCTTCTGTTCGTGAGGTTTGTGATTTTTATTTTTGTATTGTAAAGTCTTGCTATATCAGTTGTGAATATTTCACTCTAGAGAATTTATATTAAGAGATCCTGATGTAGTTTGTGGCACTAATTCCTTTTTATTTATTAAGATAAAACCATTTTCATCCTCATACTTTGGCGTGAGAAACTTTTCTATTCTTATCCACTTGTTGAACCACTGAGCTATGGAACTTTGAGACCTATGAAAGTTGTTGTCAAGATTGTACTTGTGGATTTCTCTGGCCTGTATCAACTGTAGATATATGTATCGAAAACCAAATGTAATTTTTGAGAAGGAAATAAATCTATACAGCAAATCTTGGGCGGTTATTGTTGAGATGTGGTAATGCAAAAAATTCTCCAGTGAGGCAATTACCAAATAATACATATCCAATATAGTCCCTACTGTCTAGGCCTCATATAATGAATGGGTATTGATGTGTATACATTGAAAATCTCTCTCTCTCTCTCTCTCTCTCCAATATTTGATGTGAAAACTTTTCTATTATCAAAAATAGCCCTCTCCTAGAATATCCTTAGAGAAAGTAAATGTATTCTTTTTTCCTTCCATAATACCTTTATGATTAATGTAGAAGATATGTCAAATTCTCGCACATCTCACCATGGAGAGGCTGGAAATAACTAGGATACTCCAGCCCTTACCTGATCCTTTCCCCCTTACAAAAAACTCCTAGAAAACAGGCAGTCGACACTCAGCAGCACAATCTACTTCACCATTGTTTAAACTCCTTACTCCAAATACTCCTTTCAGCATGGACATCACCGTTTCAGTACACCATCTCTTCTTCTTTTCCTATTTATACTCTTTGCCATGCCAGAAATCTTCATTATTGAAAACAACTTTTTATGCCGAACAGCCCAACTCCTTCCTGTGGCCATGTCCTACTTATCATGGGAAAACCAGTTTGCTTTGAAATTGTACTTACTGTGAGTTGTCTCCACCCACTACTCTCTCTCTCTCTCTCTCTCGCGCGCGCGCGCACGTTTGTTCTCTCTCTCTCTCTCACACACACACACACATAGCATACTATGATTTTAAGTAATCTTATGATAGAACTCGAACATGTGGAGTCTTTGCAATAGTGAACCACTATCAAAGTTTTGCTAAGGTAATGTATATAGTTATAGCTGCTGTCACTGATACACATTTCTATAATTTAGATTTTTATGGTAGATTTTTTTCTTTCCGAGCAAACTTACTATATGATAGCTTATTGTCTAACATCCTAAAACATACCTTAAATACAATTAAAAAATGACGATTGATGAAAAAAAAGGTCTTTTGAGATTACAGATACTGAAATTCCACCTCTTTGACATAGTAAAAATAATGATGACTAAACAATCACAATAAAAAAATGGTGTTTACTGTTCCTCAAAAAGTAGTGTTTTTAAAATTATACATATCTAGGAAGAGAGAAATCTCAAAGGAAGATGTTCTGGCTAAGAGCAATATGGTCAATGTTTTTGTCTCCAGGCTTAAAAAAAATCTATTTCTTCATATTCTAAACTTCATCTTTGCCTTCTTGTGAAAGGGAAAATAGCTACAATATGATGCCAATATTTTTCCAAAAATTTTCATTAGTTTTTCTGGCATTTATAACTCATTCGACCATTAGTAATTGATCAGAAAAATTGTTAGGAGTTATTAACAAGTGAGATCCATATAGTCGTAGCAAAACTCACTCTCTCATCCAGTAGTACTCCAACTCTCTTGACCTTCTTAAGCCTCTGAGAACCTCTTCAAGCTTGATGCAAAAAGAGAGAGCAGAGTTGACATGTATCCTTTGTGGTAATGTACTGGTGCAATATCTGGTACCGAGATTGCGGACCTTGCCTAAGACTATTGGAATAGGTAAGCTCACCATATCGATGCTTCTAGAATAAGTTCTGATTTGATGATGGACCTAGTGCTGTCGGAATGGGTTGGGTAGTAGTTAGTTTCCTGTCAAATGGGATTTGACAGTGAGGGGGTTGCCCTAAGGTCCTGTGGCCCCTTGTCTGGCTCGAACTTGGATGCTTGAACTTCACACAGTTATCTTGGCATTGTCGGAATACTTTGGATGGCATACAGATTGGCTCGAACTTGTCTAGGTTGGATCAGGGCATGTTGATGCCCTTATGGAGGGGTTCTAGAAGACTGTGGCCTGTCAGATCCTTCTGTCTGTGAAGGTCTATTTGATGGTATGGGTTTCGCCGCTGGATGCAATTTGATACCAGGATGCTTTCTGTTAAGTTATTTTTGGCCTTGTGGGACCGCTTTCTTTTTTTAGCTTGGTCCTGGTCTGCATTAAGTGGGCATAACTACGAACAGAGTACCAAAATGCATGAACAACATGCTCATGTTGGGCATGTAGTTGGTAAATTCTAACATATATTATCAAATAGTATCATAGAGTGCTTGTAGTTGATAGGATTAAGCTTTATGTATGTTTCATTCAAATATCGATCATTATCTTGTTAGACAAGAAGACATTCTCACAGTCATAAGGACAATGGCAAGAAAATGGCAAATTGAAGGGTCAAGACCTAATAGGACCGAGGTTCATATCAAGTTAAGCAACATAACCCAAAAGGAGATGTTTGGATCAAGCTGCATATTTTTTTTTAGCATTTTGTGTATTAGGTAACCATAAGGAAGCAGTCAAGCAGTTGCAAATAGTTTCATGGAGCAACAAGTTGCTAGGCCATAGTTAGGCTTCAGATTTGCATAACAAAGGGTTAGATAGCCAAGACAATCAGTTCATTCTTTTATTAAACTGAGAAAGTTGTTGTCAAAGACTTCAAAGGCTTTCTTGATCATTGGATTGGTTAACTTTATACATTGCATGATCATCAGTCTGTGTAGCTTTAGTGATCTTATTATACATATTTGGTTATGTTTATCACATACTGATGACTTGGATGTGTCTGTAATTTTGTTTATTTATTTATTTTTGGGAATTACTGATTAGTGATAACTTCTTGCAATGGCTTAGGCTGGGCATGTACTAACATGATTGTCATACTGAACAGTGTTTATCATTGTTTCTGAAAAAGAAAAAGATATAACATGCTAAAGTGGCCATTCCTTTATTATGTGAGCCATGGAAGTTCATGTTGACACAGGGATGTGTTTTAGATTGTGATCAACAATTTTGAATCTATCTCTTGAAACAAACATTTTTATGACATAATTAGTATTTACTTCTCAAAGTGGTCTTCAGATACGTGGGCATGCCCATCCATTTTGATGTTGGTGAAGTCAGTCCCAATTGGATGGTGCTTATAATGAAATATATGGTGATATCAAATGATTGATTGGACTAGGTTATGTTTTGGAGTTACATTTTTACATTTTCATATGCATCCATAAATGCATGCATGCATGCGTGCAAGCATGCACACCTACCATAAGTACATGTATCTATGCATGTGAAAAAAATATTATATGGTTTCTGATTGAAAAACGTAATTTCTTACAAGTTACTGTTATAGGTTCAGATGAATATACAATGTGTTACTTAGAGGTTGATATCGTCATTGTTTGCTTTTGGATCGTATGTGGATAGAGTAAGATGGAGGAACTATATTGAAAAAGAATAGTTTGTATGAAGGGGCCTATTTGTGAATAACTCTTCTCCAAAGGCTCTGCGTTGATTGGTATTATATCCTGCTAAGCTGGAATATAAAACTTGGCTGACATGAATTCTTAGTTATTTTGAAAACTTAGGGGATCTCCTATCATGGATGGTTGCCCTAAGCTGACACAGTTTCGGGTCTTAACCTATTCAACTTTAACCTTTTGTGCAACCCTTTTGAGTTCATTTGTTGTTTGCTTTTCATGGTTGATATTAGTACATCATTGGCCTCTTCTGGTATGGCGGTAGAATGGTCCCTGATACTTCTTGTCCTTGCTTTGAAATGCATTCTATCTTTCCATGACACTTGGTCATGTGTTATGCACTTGCACTTGTGGGCATTTGGCCTCAAGCTGACTTCTTGGTTGCTACCAACGTTGAAGCTTGGTTTTTCACACCATGATCATTTTATGTAGGTTGCATTGCATTCCTTCAGAAATGCTGAGGATAGTGATGAAATTGTTTATGCTTGTTTGAATTTTGCCTGTATGCCACAACAATACTATCCTTTCCTTGAGGTAGGTGTGAACGAGTTGGTCCTTCGACTCGTTGAACTCCATATCTCAATGCTACAAAGGGTGAGCTTTTGCATTATATGTTACTACTGATATAGCATAACATATTTAAGAGGTACATTTTTCGTCGCTTTACTTGCTTCTCATCTTTGAGGTTTGGAAGTATTTTTCTCCTTGCCATGAGTCATTCCCCACTTTGTTGACATCCTATGTGTTTCCATTATTCCCTAACTGGAGTACCCTCTTGCTTAGGCTATATTGACTCTCCACGAACCACTCTTTCTTGAGGAACAAAACCTTGATCTTAAGATTTTCGTAGTCCACCATTGTTGCCTAACGTTTTTGCAAAGCCATGATGCTTCTCTTTGCTTGTGGATGGGCCCCCGAATATCTCCATTATCACTTGCAATCCGGCCCCAATTTTTATAATGCATATATGCACAAATACAGTTGGTCTCCATTGTAGCATGCAACTGGTACAGGGCCACCTTATGCTGGGTTCCACATGCCGACCCTATATCATAACTCTCTTATGTGAGAAGTTAATTTGAAGTCTTGTTCATCCTTGACATCTTGGACTAGCTCATCTGTTCATATTTGCATCCATTCCTCATTAAGGTTTGAAATGCTGATTGTAACACCCCATACTGCACATCATACAACCCTGCATCGCGCACCGTAATGCCTGGTAACATTTTATATTAACACAGCTGTATTAACATTGTAACATCCCATATGTCATACAGCCCCGCATTACACACCATAATTCTTAGTAACATTTTGTATTAACACAGTTGTAACATCCCATATTGTTAGATGACTGCTGCACCCGCATTCTGCAAGATTTCAGACCTTTCACTTGGATCCTTGATAACTGCCTCCTTGGAAGTTGGTATGATTCTTTCCCTACATGTGACCATGCTTTGGCTGTAGAAAAAAGGTTCGTACCAGTTTTGATACCAACTATTGGAACACATCAGCCTTATTGCAATAACAACCATCACAGGCTTAACCTTCACCCTGTGCCAAAGCTTGACTGATACTTGTGTAAGGTCCCTGGTGTACAAGTAATCCTTGAGGAACTCCTTGTCGCAAAGCATCCTCCACTGTGCTATACATGAAAATAACAGCCCCTAGGACTTGGACACCTATGTCTGAACTTGAGCAAAGAATGACATACGGGTGACAAACTCTCATCGATCCATCCTTAAATATATTCGTCCGTGGGAACTATACACTTAGGCTATAATGCCATAGAGAGCACCTGTGTTTCAAAATGCTATTGGCATCTCAAAATACTTTGGCATCTCTAAGAAATGAACCCTATATATGTGGTATTTTATCAGCATATTGTTAACTTATTATGACTTTTTGGAACTATACCTTGTGAGTAGTGATCTTAGCAACTTTGAAAATAACCAATACTTGATAATCGCAGCTGTTTCATTTCCGTTCATGGGCTTCAGTTCGAATTATGAGTGCTGAACAACGCATGGAGTTGCTTAAGCGTGTAAAAGATGTTGAACCAGGGAAGAAAATTTCATTCAAAGATTGTGCAAAGATTGCTCGGGAGTTGAACCTTACGCTAGAACAGGTCAGTGTTAACTTTTTTGTTATTTAACGTATCCTCCACATTATTGGAGTCGTATATGTTGATGATGCTTGATATCATGCATTTACACAATTCCACTTTATATTTTTTTTAATTATTCTCATGGTATGCTATACTATACCGAATCGACGGTATAGGGCGTATCATACCGTGCCTATTCGGTACCATTACATGGTATGAGAGGTGTACCAACACTCGGTACGACGAATCGGCTCCCGTATAGGGCGTACCGATAAAGTGATAGGGTGGCACCGGTATAGGCCCCGGTATTGAGATGGTGTACCTTGAATTCATTCTTGAAAATTGTCTCTCTAGTAATGTGATGAAGTGATTTCAGCTACATGGGATCGCATTAGAAAAATACAAATTGATGGTTTAATGAAACTAGTTGTTTGTTTACAAAGTACTGGTCATAATTCTGTTAGTCATATAGGAAGAGCACGATAAGGTCATATAAAATTTTGGAGCATGACTTTATATTTTGACTTATTCTTTAAAGATCGGAAAATGAAAAGCTCCGGAGTTTATAATTCCTGTTAGGTAGTTGTATGATTTTCCATGTGCTTGTAGCCATGTCATGGATACCTCCTCAGATCCTGATACACTGCTTCCATGTAGGGCTTCAATAATCTCCCTCTGCTTTCAGAATCAATGGCTGGAATCCAATGAAACATTTATTATGGCTACTTCTGGTTTTCTTTGTGAATTTCAACCATCTAAATTTATTAATATCAGTTCACTGAATTTATGCATAAACCACTTCTGCTGCACGGGTATCAGAGTAATGTCACTCTTTTTCCTTTAACACATAAAAATGTTGATTGAAAGCGTCATCAGTTGACATATCAGCTAAAAAAAGAAATATTGCTAACTTGACTTAATTAATCAGTTTGGTTTATGTAAAATATTAAATTATTCTTGAAATTTTTTCAAAGGAGCTAAATAATGAAAAGGCTACACTGCACATCACAAGGTATGATTAAAATCATAAGAAATACAAGCACTATGTTAGAAAAGGGATTTCCAGTGGACAAGGCTCCAACCATTGGAAGGTCTGGGGAGGGTCAGATGCATGTAGCCTTAACCCCACGTGCGGAGAGGCTGTTTATATATTTCAAATCCGTGACCTTTAGGTCACAATGGACAAATTCTGTCGTTAAGCCAAGACTCACCCTCACAAGCACTATTTTAAAAATTACATTAATAAAATATGGATTATTTTCAAGCTTCTACTGATATGCATATACAATAAGCAATCTACAACCAATTGTTTAAAACTAAGAGATAATTAACATGTGCAGATTAAAATTTTGAAGGAGAAAAAAGTCAATGAAATAAGACCCTAAAACAGAGGGAGAAAATTCAGAGAACAAGAAAGACACCTCATTCTCGACGGACCTACAATTCATTTTTCCACTCTTTTTTCTAGGAAAATGCTCTCCATTTCTCTCATGCATGCGAGCGGTTTGTAAAACCTAATGGCAAAACTACATAAACAGTCTTTATTGGCCAGGATGGCTAATGGTCGGTCTGAGCCAGAAGGATTCAACGGGTCAGATGAAGATCAAAAGTGGTCAAATCTAGTTAGGGCTAAAGTAATGGGCCTGTCTACTGCCCGGGTACCGGAGCGATTCAGGGTCTTCAAACTGGATCAACTTTGATCCGAGCAACAAGAGGAATAGGGTTTCTAGCGACCAAGTGGATCTCGAAACAAAGGAAGAATAGGGGGGAGAAATCTCGGTGGTGGTTCTTGGCCGGGATGGCACATCGGCCACCGGAGGAGGAGAAGAAGGGAGGAGAAGGAGCTCGGCGGTGGGTCAATGGCAAAGGAAGAGGGGTTTTTCTTTAGTAGGTTTTGGCCTGTTCATCGCTGCGAGAATCGCGGCGGTTGATCAGGATTGGCGGTCGTTCAAGTAGTTGGGGGTGACCGCGGAATGGCCACGGCGCCCCTGCTCCCATCTCGCCCGAAGAAGCCGGGGAGGATCACGCTCGCGATCCTCTATTCCGGCTCTTCACAAGGGCTTTGGGCTGAAGTCGGCTGGGGCTGCCGTCTGCAGCCCGTTATCTTACATGTGAAGGCCCAACCAAGTATGGTGCAGGAATAAACAGTTGTTGGGTTTTATGGTTCTTACTTAGGTTGACTAAGTTTGGAAAGGAAGAAAGAGAACAAAACAGAATTCATAAAATGGGTGAGAACTGATGAACCATTGCTATCTAAGCTCTTATTCAAAATTTGAGTTACAGAATTTCAAATCAGTAGGCACTTATAATATATCGTTTTTGTATGAAACTCCATCTTAATTAATTACATCTGAGATGAGGACCTTGTAAGACTGATCACGAGGAGAGGGGTGGAGCAGACTTGCTGTAAGAGCTGGGCATTTTCATATAAAGCTAAAAGTAGTTCTGAATCGTTGGGAGGGCTGTGGCCCAGCCCCCAATCCGCTACTATGCATATATTTTCTCATTCCTTTTTCATATTATTGTAAGTTGGCATATAAGCTGTGTGATGGCTTGAGTTTTGACCATTAATTACTACAACAGCCATCTCTTTGAATCACTCCATCACTTTAAGTTGACATATAAGCTGTGTGGTCCATCCTAGTACAACCCTCAGACAACTGGGTAAATACATTGCAGGCGGGTGTCCCTCCCTTATTCTCAAAAAATGGGGATAAAAAATAAAACATCCTCTCTGTATACTTTGTTTTGGTTCAACTAATGTTTAGGTTGTTACCTTTAAAATTTGCTCACTTCCTTGGTTCAAACATATCTACTCTATTTCGTTAATTAATCGTTGATCATCTACTTTTACATATATTCCGATTAATAATGAAAAACACTCCATCTTTGACTAGTGAATGGAGGCTAAATGCTCAAGCCTAATGTAAGAAAACAATTTGAAGTCACCAATTTTCCCATACTAGAATACCACATGTATAACTGCTTTCTTCTGGTGTATAATTTTCATTCTGTCTGTTAGTTTGTGTAATATGCCTTGTTTCCTTGAATTCACCTCTTCTTTGTTTTGTTGTGTGTTTTCTCTTTCTCTCAGTAAATAGAATCTATGTTATCTTTTTTCACTGAGTTACCTTTTTTCTCCTGTTCTAAGGTTTTTTACCAATTAACTTAAGCAAGAAATGTCATCATTGGTTGAACCCCCAAACATTAAGACAAACTGGTTGAACTAGATTGCATAACTGGTCAATATAGTTTCATCTTTCTCTCATGTTATCTGAAAGTCCACCATATCTGTTTATTTGTAGGATAGAAAGTAGAATGGTGTACATCATTCTTGTTACGATTACTATCTTCAAAATTCTCTTCTCGTCAGAGAAGTTGGCTCTCTCTCTCTCTTTGAGATATCTTTTTGTCATCGGTATATGTTAAGGATTTTTTTATAAAATTGTCAATTAATTTTATTGGGTTTCACAAATGAAAGTTTTTGCTTTACTGTCTTTGGTTGATATTATTGTCATCTGGATTCTTTGTTGCCCATTGAGTCATATGTCTATATGACTTGTTACGATCATTTTGCAGGGGTATATCTTGTTCTGTAATCATTATCTCTCATTGAAATCCTTTCAAAATCTGATTAGTTACTACATTTTTGGCTACTTGGATTTTCTTTAGTAACATTGCTTCTTGCAGGTGCTTCGTGTCTCCTATGATAAAAGACAATCCCGACTTCAAAGAAATTCTAGTAGATCAAGATCCAAAATGCAGGAAAACCATATGGATATAGATAATTGTGGGTCATCTGGTCAAAAAAGAAAGAGATCTTCAAAATATGTGTCTCTGAAGCATACTCAAGATGCTAATGAAACTACAGAATCAAGCAGACAAACAATTTCTGTTACATCTATCGCTGACGAGAAAACCAAGGGAAGAAATACTTTTACTTTAGATGCTAGTGGAAACCATGATTGCCACTTGCCAGCAGGTAGAAATAATATTCATGTCAATGCTACAGTAGACTCTGAGATGCATGAGGAAGATGGTATAAAATGTGCTTTCATCAGCCAATGTACCATTCCAAAGAGAAAGCGCAAGCGTAGGAAAAGGTTCTCATGGACTGACAGTTCGGATAGGTATAGTGTATCTAATCGTATACTTTTTTCATTCTAAAGAAGTTTTTGAACATATTATCTTGCAGGCCTTCAATTGGTTAGATGAGATTAATGAAGATAATATTTTCAAAAAATATATGATATATTTTATTTTTTATTTAAGCTTTTGTTGTTGTTTGGTGCAAATATTCTTTTTTCAGGCAGCTAGTGATGCAATATGCAAGACAACGTGCAATCCTTGGAGCAAGATTTTATCGTGTTGACTGGCCTTCACTTTCTGATCTTCCGGCACTTCCAGGCACTTGTGCAAGACGAATGGCTATACTAAATAGTAACTTAAACATTAGGAGAGCTGTGATGAGATTATGTAATCTTCTGGCGGAACGGTATGCGAGCTATCTTGATACAGTACGGAGAACACAGGAAAAGGAATCTCTTACTCAAAATTTATCTTCTACTCATGAAAATAAGTTTGAGACAAATTTCCAGCAACACTCTTGGGATGATTTTGAAGATCCAGACATAAAGATCGCAGTTGATGAAGTCCTTCGATACAAAAGGATAGCAAAGATGGAGTATGCAACGAGGATTGGTTCTAGGCATGGAAAGGAGTGGCCAGATGTTCCTAAGACTGATGGGACAAGTTCAAACGTCCAAGAACCTGTAAGTTATCATTTAACTCGTGAAATTGAACCCAATTCTGGACTCTAAATTTATATCTTTTTAGCTGCAGGCAGCAGTTCCTGGCGATGGAAATCAGGACTACGTTGATAGATGTAAAAATGTCAATATTATTTCAACAACTAAACGAAGTGGGGCAAGTTCTCATTGCTTTCGAGGAAAGTTTTTCAAGATTTTGAAAAGCAGAGGTGGCATCATCAGAAGGAAAGTGCGTGAATCATTAACAATTGCCAATGCCGTTGAGCTCCTGAAACTGGTCTTTCTAAGCGCCTCTGCAGCGCCAGAAGTGCAAAACTCATTAGCAGTAACTCTGCATCTGTATTCTGAGCGTGATATATTTGCAGCATTTAACTATCTCAAAGAAAGAAACTTCATGGTAAGCTGTCCAACTTAGGCTTGTAACTGGACCAAATTAATGCTGAAAGGTTATTTAAGAATATTTCTCATCACACTTCCATGCATTGAAGATCCAATTCACCATAAGCATGAACTTATCCCCATTACAAATATTGGGCTTCTGCATCTTACATTTTGTGTTTGAGGAATACTATACTTATTCTATGTAATATTTGCTGTAGAATATAAAAGCTACCCATAATCAGACATTACGAATGCTATTATATACTTAGCTAATGTTCCCTCAGTTTTAGGATTATGGTTTGTGTCTTGATATGATGCCTTTGCACTTATATGTCACATTTTACTAATCTTCATTGGCTTAATATATCAGATAATCTTTATCTTTGTACCTGTGTCATTCTCTAAAATATTTTGGTTATAGAGCAAGGATAGAATATTGCATGTCAGCCTTGTTGTGGTTGTTGAAACAATTGGGGATGTGATTACAGTTCTGATATATGACAAGGATCGTCAATATTCTTGTGACTTTGGGAACTTCTGTTATTTCAATTATTTTTTCAGTTTCAGTACTTGTAATGATGTGCTGGTACTTTTGTTTTGGCTTTATCAAAATGACTATTGTGCTTTCATTGATTGCTTGTACATCTCTTTTACTCTGTTGAGCAGGTTGCTGGGCATGGAATTCGACCATTTGTCTTATCCCGGAAGTTCTGGCATGATGCTTCTTCTTCTCCCTTTCCAATTGACTCGGGAAAAAGGGCTGCTGATTTTTCAAGTTGGCTTACTAAGCAAGAAAAAAATCTAAGGGAGAGTGGGGTTAATCTTACTGAAGATTTACAATGTGGGGAAATTTTTCGCCTGTTCGCTCTTGTTTCTTCAGGAGAACTCTTTGTTTCACCAGTCGTGCCAAAGGAAGGAGTTGGTGAGGCTGATGAGCCGAACAATTCAACATCTTCCTTTCCAATGGAGGACACAAATGAGGTTGATGATCCAAAAGTTTTAAAACGTAAAAGTGATAAAGTAAAATTAAGCACTAGTGAGAAGTTTAAGAAACAGAAAACTCAAGTGAGAATAGATACTAATTTGTGTTCTCGTCGAGAGAAAGGGTTTCCTGGCATCAGAGTCATTCTCAACCGTGCAACATTTTCAAGAGGTGATGCAGTTCAGTGCTTTACAGATAAGCATGACCTTGCTTGTTCTTTATCATATGATGAGAACAATCAAGGAAACTCCCATACTGTAGAAACAGTTGGTATTCCATATTTGTCAGAAAATTCAGTCTCATGTCAGAATTTTGTTGGTATCATCCAATCAGCTGTGCCCCATAATGAGTTTCCTTGGGATGCTATGGCTACGTATGCTGTGCAGATGTCATCAGTTTTTGTTGGTGGGGATGAAGCAATTACCATTTCTCACGAGCTCTTTAAGTCCGTGCATTCTGCTATTTGCCAATCTGGCGAACAAGGATTAGAGATGGAAGAAATTTCTGAAATCACGAAAGTACAAGGTCTGTTTTATATCCTGGCAAGAATTTTCATATTTCAATTTTCAAAGATGTGCGGTTGGGTATTCTATTTGTAGAATACTTTATTGAGATTCTTTTTTCTCCCGTATAGGGGTGCAATTGGCTGAAACAATTGTGGACACTCTCGAAGTATTCAAGTTAGTTATTAAGGTAATATTACATGACTCTTTAAGAAACCGAAGATGACCTGATGAACTTATTGATCATTTATACTGTTTGAGGAAGATAAAATTTTCTTTTCTTGGTTTTTTAATTTGAAGTTCTTTTCTCAGTCCTCTAGATTGATTCTATTCTCCTAGTATTGTCAAATTGTTATACTGTTTGAGGAAGATAAATGTGTTCGTGAGATACCTAATCGAATAAATTTTTAACTATTACAATTGGGTGGCTTAAGGAATCCTCTAGGAAGTTATCTTATTGAACAAATGGTTAGTTGTTAGCATTCTCTCTTTCTCTCTCCTCTCTCTCTCTCTCTCTCTTTCTGAGAACTAGGGCAGGAGGAAGCTTGGGCGAAATCAGGATGAAGGTAGGATATGAACCCAGGTCACTGGCACCCAACTCCTGGCAACTTTACGAAATTAAACTAGTTGGCATTTTCTTCTGAGTGTTCTCTGTTAGATTTGATGGTTTTCCACTGATAACTCTAGCAACTTAGATCGTTGCAATTATTGAAGAACACAGGTTCCTTTAACAAAGCAGAAAAGTGGGGGAAAAAATATAATGTGCTTTCACATCATTCTACTCTGTACATTCAATAATTGCACACTTTGCTCTAGTCCCCTAACTTCTAGATATTTCAATTATAAATATCCAAATCATAGCCCGATCATTGGCTTGAGTTCCCTATGGTACAAACAGGGTGAATCTTGTTTAAAATTGTTTCATTAGTTCTCATTAGTAATGAAGAATTAAGAATTTTGATCATCTTTTCCAGAGAAACGTTCCATGAGGGACCAAATTGATGAATAGATCTTGATGAGCATGAAGAACATCTGCACTCGGAGAGCATGTTCTTCCAAACTTCCATAGAGAACTTAAACCCAAATATTTCAGTTTTGCCTTGTAGATCGACTGGATGTAATATATTCTTGTAGATCGACTGGATGTAATATATTTTAGAGGTAAAAACGTAGCTTGTCTACCATTATTGGGCAGGTGGCTGCAATCCCCATCTTACTAAATATTTTTGCTATTATTTATTTAACTTATAAATACACTCGCACTTATAGCTGGTCAACTTCTATTGCTTCTTCCCCTTAGAGCAATAACTGAAGTCTGGAATGTGTATTTGTTAAAAGTGGGTGGAACTATAGTTATGTAGATGCAGATGATGGTGATGGCCATGCACGCCATATGGAAAGGCTTTTGCATTATATTAGATGTTTGTTTGATGGAGAATGATGATTCATTGATTCTTCTATATTGGGCTATCAGTCCATGACTAGAGCAATGCATAATTGTAACAATCTAAAAATTGATCCTTGAATTACATGGTACTAGAGCTAGAAATCAACTGTGAAGCATGGATATGGATGAGGGTACGGATACAACACAATATGACGAATGTTGACAAAGTAGGATACAATAAGCCAAAGATACATCAAGGAATACACATGTACATATACATATGTATGTATATATGCATGTATAAAACACATGCATACACAAATATATGCATATAAAAAAAGTCATCCATAAAGTAGAGTACGCTATCAAAATAACAGAGTCCATTCTTTATATGGTAGCATTAATTGTTACAAGCTCATCATTTAGTCATTATTCTAAACACCATAATACATAAATAATATTTTAGAATTAATATCATAGAGTACAAAATTGACTCATTTTTTGAGGTATCACAAAAGTATCTAAAATGTATCCAAGAAGAACCATAGTGTTTTTTTAATCTTGAAAAATAGAATACTTAACACAAGTATTGTATATGTATCTGAGAAGTATCTCATAGAGTATCATTATACAATACAGATACAGCATGTGATGTGAAGCATCTATGCTTCCTAGCCAGTGGTGATCTTCCCTAGAAAACATGAGCTTTAGATCTCTCGGAAGCTATTTCTGACCAACAAAATTGTCTGGACTCTTGGTTAAAACAAATGAGGAGATCGTTATGGACAACTAGAAGAGTTATCTTTTTTTGTTTTTTCTAGAAAATTTAATGGTTTCACTTTCATATTTTCTGAATACCTTGCGTTTTTGTATGTCTACCAAGGCACTAGAAGGTTCTTCAGTTTATCTCATACTTTAACACCAATGGATAGTCAATTTATCCTTACTATGAAAACAGTCAGGATTATTAGGTGTTTCAGTCAATTTCCTTGTGGGCAACATAATCATATATAAATTCGTGTAGGATTTCTAAGGTGCCCTAAGTTGTTTTTGGTTCCATGTAATATCCTACGGCTCAAGGTCAACCGAACAGGTACCGAGATCCGTACTGGTTGGCTGGCGGATCGATATGGTACCAGTTCGGAATTGGCACACCTATTTTTTTTGAATTTTTGAGTTTTAATTAATTGGTAATCAATCTCTTTCAATTTTTTCAATGATTTTAAGTCTAATTTGATATATTTTTTGATATTTTTATGATCTTGGTTTAACCTAAATGATGCATCTTATTGTTGTAAAGTGATATAAAAATATACAATGATTAATGAGATGTTGTATGCTGCAAGAAGCAACATGAAATATCCTAAAATCAACTAGTGAGGAGAAAAATATAAAATAATACAATCAATTATATATATATAAAGTATAATATACATATTAATATTTAAAATCTCGTCGAGTGGTGATGCTTCTTGTAGATTTTCGGATTATTAACATAATTAGGAGGCACATCGGCTATCCTTCTATCCAAGCGACGCTGTAGTTTTGTATGTTTTTCCATAAAGAATGCATTCTAGGTTATAAGCACTTTCGAATCTCTTGCTGAAGCTCTAGCTTTGAGAGGTATCCGCTGGCTAATAAAATGACTGTGAAGCGGCCTATCCGAATAAGCCGGCTGTAAAATCTGATCCGTAAGATGCTCCGGTTTGCATAGAGTAGTAGCTATCGGAAGACGATGTCTTAGACGCACCATATTCATATCTATATTTATATGGGTCATAGGCTACTTGTGGCTGCAAATAATAGGATTCAGTATACGACTCGAAACCTGATATGTTTATGGATCCTACTCCACGTGCGAGGTTATCTGCAGCTGCATTGTGTCCTCTTGAATGACCTTAAGAAGCTTGTCTTCAATATGCAATCGCCTTGCGGGCTTTATCAGATCATGCACCGTGGTCCCTATCCTATGTAGTATGCATAAATCGGGACTTATCGGTAAATCGAGGACCACTCTGTGACTGTCTTATAAATGATCTTATGTCTAATCCATTCCTAGCCAACAGATCCATGACCACTAGAACTGCTGCTCCTGGTCTTTGAATTTGAGTGAACTGGCTCGTCCGCACTTTTTTTGGGGGCCGCAGGTGTCTTTTGTTTTCTTTTTTTGGTCTGCTGAGCAGCTGCTTGCTTATCCTTCGCGCCCCTCTTTGCCTAAGTGGCAAGCCCTATACTTGGTCCTTGCATATTTTAATAGCTCAGTTTTCAGTTTAGAACATTTTTGACTAGTTAGATGTTAGTTGAGTTACATGGATGACTACCATTCTCTTCTAATAGGCTTTTCGGTTCTACTGAAAGAGAAGAGGTGGGGGGATGGCTTCTGGTAACATAAACCAAGCTTTATGTATCTTTATTCTATTTTTCACTCGATAAGGAATTATTGCATCAATTTGCATCAAAATTGGACATATTTAGAGGATCAGAATGTTAGAGTTGGTAACATTAATAGCATTCATGAATGTTATTATTATTTAAATCAGGTTTGCGGTACCGGTCGTTATCGGTGCATATCGACCTTATCGTACCGAACTGGACCAGTACATGGTATAAAGGACGTACCAATACTTGGTATGCACCGCCCCTCATACTAGGCGGCACTATAATAGGATGGTACCGGTTTGGAATCCGGTACCGAGATAGTGAACCTTGATTCAAATCTCTTCTATTGGTTGACAATTTTCCAATACCAAAGATAATAGCCTGACTTTTGCGCTGGTGATTTCTTTTGGATAGTAATATTTCTATTTCATTTGCTGCCATATGTCCGTAATGTTCAGTTTATCGAATCAAAATTTTGAATTAGGTTATGCCCTATTTCCATGTCATATTACCAGCAGTTTTCTCTTCATGAAGGCTAGGAAATTAGAATTGTCATAAGACCAAGCTAGCTACTTGTTTTGGATGAAGAATGCATTTTAAGTTGCTGATATTTGAAATAAGAAATCTAAGATGAAAGCACATACTAAGGGAAGCAGTAATTGCTGCACAATTGTCTGCCTATCTCTTCAAGAGATCTGTGTTATACATTTCTTTGGCTGTATGTGCAAATGTAGTTCACTTGTGCAAATTATAACAGCTGTCTGCTGGCAATAACTGCTGAAGTGTTGCAGATCTGCGTGGTGAATTTTAAATTATGAAATTCTATAAGCTACTTGGAGATTCTAGCTGATTACTGGTTAGTACTCATTTATAGTTCTTCATAGCTATCTGCCAGAGGCAGAAGTGTCGCATCATCATGCTTAATCAGTGAAGTGATAAAATTAGCATTTATTTATAGTTATCAGGAAAGATATTTTAGTTTTTTGCAGAAAAGAACTTGCTTTTTGATTTTGCCCATCGTATGGGATGGGATGACATGTGGTGCAAGTAGACATCCGTAGTTATGTGAAAAATTAAAGTGAACTTCCCATTTATCAGTTGAACTGTAAAGAAACATACCTTTGTGAAGAAATGTTCAGTCTAATATTGCGAGTATTGTTTTCACAAACAGAGATCTCTGCATTCATTTTGTTGTTTGCTGTACTTTAAGTTCAGTGCCTATGGGAAAGCAAGACAATCCTAAGCGCTTTCATAGGCCTGCTAGGAACAATATGTCAAATGCTGCAAGTCATGTTAGAATATAGATCAACCCTAGAATGATGGATGGTTTGATAGTTTAGGGCAGAGAGGTTAGAACATATCAAATTGCTTTTGCTTTTGCTTGCTCTTATGTAAGTTGTACTGTAGATAAATATTTGGGATAAATTTCAATCTTCTGTTAAAACATAATCTACACAGGTCAATGCATATGACAGCATCCGGATAGTTGATTCTTCATATAGATCAAAGTATTTTATAAGCACGCTCGCAGATCTCAATCAAGTCCATGATTTGTCATCTTACATGAAGTCTCAAATAGCTTGTTATGAAGCATCTCGACAATTGTTGCAAGAAAAGCGAGATAGTATTGATCATTCTCAGGAGACTAGCGTGAACCTTTGTGATGGGCATAAAGTAACCATTCTTGATGTGCCTAGCAAGCCTGCTGTACCTCACATTGAAGGCCAAAACATTGAAGGTAGTAGCACGGTTGGTGAAATCATTCAGGGTGCAGCTGTTCAGGTGCAAAGGAAAAACACTGAGGACAGCAAATGGCCTGCCACCTGTGTTTCACATGCATCTAGACCTATATTACCATGGATTAATGGAGATGGCAGTACAAACTCCATCGTATACAAGGGTCTTACACGTCGAGTTCTTGGCACTGTCATGCAAAATCCTGGTATCATGGAGGTATGAATCTTTGTCTGTATATTATTGTTATAATTAGCATATCTAGAATGAATGATGATATAATGCTTTGATGCTCATAATATACACACACAGGTCACCTACGTAGAGGTTAAAGTGTGGTGTGGTCAAGATGATGCAACTGCAAACAAACTATGAATTCAGACATATTTGTTATGAACTCATAAAATTTTGTTAGTTGCATATGTATTAGTATCCGTCTTAGGTTGAAAATTTTATGAGCAACAAACATATCCAGGATGATGCGCAATAATATATATGAGGCTTTGAGTCAAATGATTACTTGTATGGCATGTCTATTGGACCAATCTTCTCAACATGTATTCTTAATTTTTAAGTTTTTTGTAAACCTTCTTTTCTTTGGGGATTCTTTTCTGGTGTTGTTAAATAGTCAAGTTCTTGGAAAGTTAATAGTGTGGTCAATTAGGGTGAAATCCTAGCTATTTTTATAGTGCTATATTCACAGCATACAGTTGAACACAGACAACACAATGAACCCACACTCAGGTTTTCTGTGGGCTGATCTTGTTAAATATATGCTATTGCAGCCTTACACAAGTCACGTGATTCATGTGTTCCCACTGAGAGAGAGGGATGGAGACCCACCCACACTATAATTACCCAGATTCAGTTCTTATAGATGCACCACTCAAGCATCGAACCCAAAACCTATGGTCTCTAAGCAAAGGCGTGTATTACTGTAGCAATCCCCAGTTCACGTTAAATTGCCAATTTATTTTGTATGTTGTGATGGTATTGTAAGTTGATATTCTTTGTTACCGGCAATATGCATGGGAGTGTTTCTATTGTATGTTCTTTTGATAATAACCAAATGATAACATGTGTAAGACTCTCTTTCTGTTTGAAATGTGATATGTTAAGAAAGACTGGAAAGCAGCTAGATTTGAAAGAACATGTGATCCCACTAGATTCTTAAAAATAAATAAATAAAAAAAAGGTGTCTGAAAGCATCTCTTTTGTATCTTTGTGGAAGCATAAATCACAATCAATAATATCTAAGACTGATAAGGATTCCGCCATGCATCAAACGACCATGTTGCATCTGAAGGTAAAGAAACCTAGTCCTATTTAAAAAATTTATAAGTTACAAATTTGTGATGTTTCAATTCTTTAATCAAGAACTTTTGGATCACTTAGAAGTTTACCAGAGTACTAGTAAGTCAGGGCCTCAGGCAATTCAATTACCTTTTTCTATATTATTTCTTACTGGTTTGGACTGTTCTTTGTATGACTTTTTTTTTTTTTAAGTCACCACAAATTTCTTAGGGATTATATCAGGTGACAGACTTGAGGTATTTTCACATGGTTGTGTAACACTTCCTGATCCTTGGGCCTTTAAATGATATCTTGCATAAGTCAATTGTTAAATATTTAAATGGCTAAAAGATTATATCATTCTAATCTCAAATATTCATTTAGAAATAGTAGATACATATAATAAACAATTAAATAGGTTTTGTCCAAGGTATTTTTTGATCAATATGGGAGATAACATTGTTATTAATACATGAGTGATGGTAGGAAAGAAACATATGAGTATAGAAATTCAGATAGAAGCAATATAAAAAAAATTATTAATTCTTCTGCATAACATACCTTCGTGTTTAAAAAGTATAAAACAGATAATTGTTAATTCTCAACATTCATAGTTCTTGAATATATTTCTCCTTTTACAAGTATGGAACTACAGGTAAAATACCCATGCGATGTGAGGGAGATTTTTTTAGAAAAAAGAATATTAAACTCTAGGAAATTAAAATTTGAGAAAATAAAAAAATAAAGAAATAGAAGACAAGAGGTTGTAATCATTTATGTTTAAAAATTCTCTCCAAACTAAAATAGAAGGCAAAATTTAAATAATAGCAGCAAAAATATTATCTTGCAATTTTTATTAGTCAAAACCAACATTTTATAATCAATATATGACTTTTTGCAAATCTTATAATCAGGAAAAGGTAAGTTATTTTTCTGTAAGCAAGTATAAAAACCATTCAAACAAAATTGAAGAAAAGCTAATGCATCTCTAAGTATTATTGTTATTGGGACTAAATATGCCTCCTTTGGATTATTGAAACATTACATTCATTTAGAGCTATGTGCAATAGAAAGTCACTTTTTGTATTGGGTATGTAAATACATACCTTTGTGTGTAACAAAGACATACTTGATCATCTTCCACATGATTGAGACCAGGGCTGACAATTTAATCTTTTGATTAATCTAGCCCAAGATGGAGCCCTATTTGATTAGTATGACTTGAATTTGAACAACTGTTCCACCCCTTATCTAGCCCAATTTTCTAGAGCTCCTAATTAGCCTGACTATATCGAGCCCGTATTTGTAAAGCTCTTAACTTGATTTGACCCGAGGTAATCTATCTATAGATTAGGGGCTGCCTTTCCAACCTAACTTGTATGTCTGACTTTGAACTTGGTCATAAAATGTCAATTCCATTTTAAGTTGGGATATATGTTGATTCAACTGGATCCATGTTGAACCAAACTTAATTTTCAATGATGGTTCTAATCAACTCATGCATATCTAGCTCGTAATTCTAGAGCTTCCTGATCAAACACATATGTGTTTCACAGTTTATGGAATATGGACTTCCTTGCTATCCATTGTCAAATCTTGTGTGGATTAGCATAACTTGAATGAACTTTAGTTTAGGCTCAACATTTTAAACTTATGCTGCTTTCAAGTTTGGTTAGCTAATTGTTGAGTTTGGTCAAATTTTGGATCGGATATCTTGTTGGTTGGGTTGGGCTTAGTTTGCCATAACTCAAACTAATCCAAATTTTAAGGTGGGTTATGTTATATTTGCTTAGGAAACTAGACAAACATTGAACTGAACCTAATTCTTGATGACTGAGATACTAACTTTATCCATGAATAGCTCACATTTCTAGAGCTTTTAACCAACTCAGCCCATATGTAATCTATATTTCTAGATCTTAACCCAACCCAACCCATATGTAGTTTATCTTTTATAAAATATGAACTCCCTAGCAAACCTAATTTTTGTCTCACTTGAACAACCAAAACTCAAAGTAACCAAAAATTTTCGGTAAGTGACCTAACCAAAATTTGGGTTTGAATGCACTTCTAGATCTTCTATCCTGACTTAAACCCATGTATTCTGTAGAATGAAGAGTCCCTTCCCAACCTTCTTCTTGCTTAAACCAACTTAACTAGGCTTAGCCCGAACGTGCTTTATATTCTCTAGTGTAAGGACTCCCTTCCTGAGATTATTCTTGCTTAAACACACTCAACTCACCTGACCTAATCTGACCTGCCAATATGAGTTTGGATTCAGAACAACTTTTGGACTCACTCTGGATTCAAGTTTGAGTAGTTAATTTTTCAGATCTATGGATTGAGATTTTATTGGTTGTGTTTTGAGTGTTGTTGGCCATAACTTGAACCAATCTCAAGTTGCGTCCAATGAAACAGGGACTTGGGTTTGAGTAGGAGGAAAGATGAAATTTGTTCAATATTTCTTTTTTTTTTCTTTTTTTTTTTGGGGGGGTGGGGGGGGGGGATGGGGGGTGGGGGGTTGAAGGAGGCCTGGGTGGAGCATATCCCATGACATTGAGTCCGCTGCAGTTTCACACGTTAGTGTAAAAAGTTGCCTTTTTCCCTGTATGCACCCATCTCCCTAAAACCTCGACTTCTCTATTCCTCAGTGCATTTCTTCAGCACTTCACAACTCAACTCTCCATCCAATGGATAATGTGTCTGACATCCAACTAAGGACTTACTCATCATTCGAATCCATGGACCAAATTTGTATTCCATATGATATCACTAAGATTACAAACTCTAGAATTAACTGTTAATCATCAAGGGATCAACATTTAGAGAATAAAAAAAAGAAAGCGCTCTCCTCATCCCCACAAGTACCAATGAAGTATTCTGGGCATATCTTGTAGGTATCCAATTTTTTATTTTAACTTTGATTGTTAAAGTAAGTATTTGACATGTATCTTATTCATATGTAGCAAGTACGGATTGGATATGAGCACCATTTGCAATTTGAATTATCTTCGAAGTACTGTGAATATATCCAAGAAGTATTCAAAGCCTTTTTTATTTTTTATATTTTAGCTTTTGATGTATTTTACCCATCTATATCCAACAAGTAGTGGGATACTTGCACATAATGCGATTTGAATGATCCATGTTATCTAGGCTTTGTATTAGTCAAGTCATTATGATAGATAATTTTCTTTTCTAACAGCTTGACCGGTTAATAGATCATTTAAATGTATAGAACCATTTTCATGCATAGTGATCAAAGAGCATTAACAAACTTTTAACCTTTTTGACAACCATGAAGCAACAAGCTAGAACATTATTTAGGAAAAACATGAATTGGATATGTGATAAAGGATTTAGCTGCTTGGCAATTCCCAAACCATGTCCTGTATGAACTCTTACAACTCTTCTTGAGTTTTTGTGTTGGGTCTATTGGAATTTATTTTGATGATGTCCGGTAAAGTAGCCTAATTCTAGCTACTTAAGTGTAACTGAACTAGTCGCTGATATGTTTGCTGCTTCCAATTGACCATGGTTTGCTAAAAGGTTGTGCATCTGATAGTGATTATTTTGATGATTCTAGTACAGCAGATAATTACTTTAGCTTTGTCTCTTTACCTACTGGAGAAAATAATTGTTGCCATATCACGATTACAACATTAACTTCAGTTAGATTAATTCTTTTCATAATTAGATCTGACTGAATTTTTTTATTAATTTTTCGGTGATGACAGGAAGCTATTATCAATCGAATGGATGTTTTAAATCCTCAGGTATGCTTCATTGATGCCTTATGATGGATAAGATATTTGTCATAAAGCTTTATAAAAGGGGAAAAAGGAAAAAAGTCGAAAGGATGTTTTTTTCTTTCTTGCAGTATGCATCTGTTTTTTTTTTTTTTTTCCATCTTTGTTGTTTTTCTTTTGTTGACTCTTTCGGGGATATCAATATTTCTACGGATAGCTAAGCATAGTCTGAATATTGTGCAGAGTTGCAGAAGTCTCTTGGAAATGATGGTTCTAGATAACCACCTTATGGTGAGGTTGATGCATCAAACTACTACATCTGGTCCTCCAGCGATATTGCAAGACCTTTTCCGTTCCAAGTTATGTAAATCAGAATCAGTGTCCCGAAAACATTTTTTCGCTAATCCAATGAGTACACACCTACTTTAATTGGCTAATTATTATTAATGTTTTCTCTTAAAGTTTTGTATAATTGTTCTGCTTTTTAGTTGGCTCAAGGCAATGTAGATATTAAAAGATGATTTGCGTTATGTTACAAAAGTTTCCAGATTGCTGCTGCCTTTACCACTACCAATAATGAACACATAATTCATGCAAGATTAACCTGTCAATTTCTGTCGGTGCTCCGGCATATTCTCCCAGTGCCCTTAGGAATTAGGATCTCTATGATTTCATGAATTTGTTACTGTTATTGGTTGTTAACTGTGTTTTTGAGGGTTAAACCCATCGAGTTTTATAAAGAGGGTAGGTGAGAATAGGATGTCACGAAGAAGAAATACAAGAGAAAGGAAAAAGGAGCTACAAGGAGGAAAGTAAAAGTGAAAAGGCAGCCAATTTCAAACAAAAAAAAAACCCTTCTAATTTAGAGTGAATTTGGTTCGCATTTGGGATCGGAATGGATTGGAATAAGTATATTTTTTGATGTATTTGGTTCGTGACTGGGTTTGGAATTGGAAGGAATTTGAATATTAGAGAGACTTGGGATTAGGTTTTGGAGGATTGGGGCTTTCTATTTTTTTTCTGGAATTAGAATCAAAATAGGATTTCTTCTAGCAAAATGGGTGGAATGGGAGCCTTATTATAATTTCCATTTCAGAATTCAGCTTCCTCCAACTAAACAATCTGGCAGCTTCAAAAGCAAGAGGCTTGAATTGCCCAACAATTTCCAATCTAGAAGAAATAAAGCATTGCCAAGCTGGCCTCCAATGTCCTTCCTCTCTTTGGGATGGTCATGCCATCTCCTTTTTTGGAATATTTTACTTTTTGATTTTTGGGGATGTATTCGTATTAGATTTGTGTGACTCATAGGTCTTAAAAAAGAAAAAAAAAAAAAGAAGCTGGCCTCCAATGCCCTTCCATTCTTAGTAACCTTTAATGGATTTCCAGATCATCTTTGCAAAGGGACAACAGGGGAGTTTGGCTGATAGTCTGTGTTAGATTTTCACAGAAAGGGCATCCAGTGCTAATATTTCTCCATTTCTTTGCTAGGACTTCCCCTTAGCAACCTAAAGATTTGGGCTGAAAATTCTGCAATATCAGATCTGTTACTCCGTTCAGTGCCTCTTCTAAGGGCTTATCCAAGTTCCAGCCTAAATCCCAACCTATGGGCTGCAGGAAGCAAAAAAATCAATCGAGATTTTTTTTTCTTCTCACGGGATTTAGTCTGGGAGGTATTTGGTTGATAGAGCCATACTAAATTGGATGGCTTAATTCCTAAATCCAGCAAGAAATTTAGCTTAATCCTGTTGAATTATCCAAATGCGCCTAAATTTTTCAAAATATGTATTAGGATAGTACTGTTTCTTCTATATTTCATAGTTTTGGGCATCAACTAAAGTTCATCTTGGTTTTGAATGGCTATTTATGCTTTTATTTCCTATCATTTTGTCTTGGAATTTATCATGCCCTATTGTTTCTTTTCTTGGCTTAGCCTTTTTCAATCATTTTGGTCCTTCATTCTCTTGATTTCTTTTTGCCTTGTCTCTTAGATGTTTGATTCTTGCTTTCTTGTAACCTTCTTACCTCAATCCCTACTACAGTCAATGCCTGTTTATGGCTTCATTATTTCTGACTTCACCATGATGCCATGCTTTACTTTGGACAGTTAAAAATTGGTCTTTTACTCTTATTACAGGGCAAATTATTTTGTGCCTTCCTCTACGGTCCTTGAGCTCTATCCTTGCTTGTACACTGCCACAATTTGTTAAGACACTTAATACATACACCCTCCTCTAATAAAAGCGCATTCTCATTAGTCCATCTCCTGCATAAGAATAAGAGGGAGCAGTAACTCAATGCAATTATCAAACGGAGAACTGGAGCCATCAACCTTCCCTTCTTGCTATCGTCCTTCAGGGCCACTGAACATGCCCGGCGCTGGTGTAATTCAACAATGTTTTAACTTCTTAAGGGTTTTGGCATGGTCATCCTTGCTTTGGTCTGTTAGTGCAGAAAAATCTCTATTAATCCTCATAATTCTTTCAATTCTAGCTGTTATGTGAAATACTTTTGGCACCAAGAGTGATAATTCTGCCTCAAGTTGCACCAACTAAATGCACTGATATTGTCTCAGAATGTACTACTTTTAATATTTGCGGTTTTAATCAATGAGCGATGTAGATCAATTATGTTAGAATATCTAGTAACATGAGTATTTTTCTCATACAATATCAAAGGGAGGCAAGGATGATCATGAGAATGAATAATTACATAAAGATATAAAAAGAAATGTTGCCATGTTAAGCCAAGCCTTCTGATTGGTACTGCAAATGAACAAAATTGTTCATCCGCAACTCAAAAAAGACAAGCTCAAGCCTTATTTTGAAGCTTTACTAGTAAAATAGGCCAACATGAACTCTCTAATCTCAGAAAAAAAATATTACAGTAACTTTGTTCATGATCATTTATTAGGAAGGAGCCAAGCTATGAACATTTGTTCTAGTATATATCTATGTGTGTTTAATTATATATAGGCATATTGTACAATGTGTGTATATGTATGCACACAAATTATGTATATCAGCCATTTATTTGCATAATCAACCATTGTTCAAAGTTAAAGATTTAGGCTAGCCGAGAAGTAAAATAAAGAATGAAAAAAATATAGCGACACCTTTTCAAGTTTGAGCGAGAAGCACATTGACCTAAAAGTTTAAAAAACTTTAGTTGACCTCCAAAAGTTGTTTTTTTGTGTCAATATGGTCCGGTCATCCATCATTGTTAGAAATCATTATTATGTGATCATTGCGTGACAATTTAATACCTCTGCTATTTCTGAAATACCCTTTCTTCTAATTGCAATTGAGCTTGCATTTTGGCAATAAGGGAAGAAAAATCACAAGGCAGTCGCATGATTATCTTCTCTAACTATCAGCTATAAGGGTTACAATATCCGGAATAGGAGAAGAGTGGAAAAATTTTATACTTTTTCTAAATATTTTTGTACTAAGTTTGAGGGGGTGTCTCTGCATTTTTCCAGGATCAATGAAGTTTATGAATTTTGTATCCATGGAAAAAATAGGAATATAATTTTATATTTATGATGTTTATAATCTAGAATCACATCTTAGAATCACATTTTAGCTAATAACAAGTCCAATTTATTCATATGAGATTTACTCGACACATTTTGATTTGGATGCTCTAGCGATACTTAACAAGACTTAATTTGGATAGCCATGATATTTTAGCCATACAACTGAGGAAGACATATTGGATGCTACACTTGAATAAGACTTAATTTGGATGGAACAATTGTTATAAAGTCACTAAGCACATTCCAATTTGTAGAAGATTGATTGAGGGGTTGTTAGTAAAGACCGGCACAAGAGTGGCACTAAATTAGGCTTTAAACTCAGCTATACTAAACTTTGTACATACAACTTTAAACCAATCTCAGCTACACTAAAATCTGTATATATAACTTTGAACCAATCACAGCTATACTAAACTCTACACATACAACAAACTCAGCAGTATATACAATTCTAAACGGGTCATCCATATGCAACTCTACTATATTAAACACTAAGCTTTAGAAAATTTAATCAGACTGTGCTGTACTAAACTCAACACTAAATTGAACTTTAAACTCAATACTAAACCAAGCATAACCATCCACATACAAATCAAATCACTCAAAGAATTCCTTGTGACAACAATTTAATCAATTTTAACTCATGGCATTTAGAAACTTTGAACTATTCAATATATATTACATTCAATTCAAAATACCATTACTGAAAATACCAAAAAGACTAGATTTAATTCATATTTAGCGGCTCAAAATACCAAAAACACTTGAAAGATCACATCACAAAAAACATTGTGGCCATCATAAAATTAAAAGTATCAGAAAAGGTGCATTATATTAAAGATGAGATAATAAAAACAATATCTATTGAAACATAGCGTCAACACAAAGTATTTGATGTATCAAATTTTCCAATGTGGTCTTTCAAATTGTTGGTTAGAGGTTGAGGTTATGCTCACTCAACTTGCATCCTTCTGATTCTTGGAGGTTACAGTTGAGGCTACTCTTGATAACTCAAATCTTGTGGCGACATGTTGCCCCTCCTTGTATAATTTTGTTTCTATACAACATGAATAGGTAGAACTAGGCTTATACCATTGATATACTACCAAGACTAAAAACTTCTTCTATGAAGGGGGTTCCCTTGGGATGCTTGCAGTAATATGATGCTGGGTATGGCGACACTGTTAATATATTGCTTGCAGTAATACTAACAGTTGTGCAGCTGTATATCAAATTTATTAGATGGGACAACAACTTGTCCTTTTGCATTACCCATCACCTAAAATTGGATATAAATCTAGCTAGATTAAAAAAATGATTAAGTTAAAACTTAAAATATATGTAAATGATTTTAAATTGATTTTTTCCCTTCTTGAAATAGTCCCATTTCTTGTGCACATTCAAGTTTCCTTTCCAGGTCATACCCTTTTAGCACTAGTCCCACCATATGGTCTACTCTTTTATTTGAGCCTCTCTATTTGCTCTACAGACTTAAGCCTTAGATATCTGAACCTTCACATCCCTCTTCACTCTTACCATGAATCCTTTAATGCTCCAATTAGTATCACACTTATTATCTTCTACATAGGTTTGAGATAACTATTTGGATTTGACATTATGGTTCTCAAAGTGTATCATATTTATGTGTAGGCTCAAATGCTCTTTTAATCACGTATATTTCAACTGTTTACAAGGGGGAAGCATGAATCTTACATCCACTTTTCTTCTTAAAAATACCTATGGCCCTAGCCTGTTGATTGTACTTATATAGCCAATTTTTTTTTGAATGGAGAATTGCCTTAAAGCCTTTTCAAACAAATGTACTGAAGCAAATAACATGCCAAGTTTCAACTATATAATCTTACAAGACATTGGATTTACCTAAAGCCTAGCATCCCTAAACCCCTTTAATGCCAACATCAGGCCATGTAGGATTGCCGATAAGGCTTGGAAGGCTGTAAGAGGCCATTAGACAAGGATTATATCAAATTGACATCAAAGATTGTGGTACTAAACTCTCTCTAAAACTAACACCAAGCCCTAAACCCCTTTAGGCTTTGCAATCCACATGAAAGACTATTTGTCCACATACAAAAATTTCCTTTAAATGAAGTACATATTTTGAACACCAAAATATAAAGAACATGAAGATCGCATTACAAACCCTAACTTAAACTATACACATTTTTAAAACAAATAATAAAAAATACCATATTGTCAAAAACAAACCATCATCAAGGAAGAAATATAAAAATCCCAAATTTAGAATAAAGAGCACTTACCCAAAATAGAGTGCTTTGTGTTCCACGCAGTCTCTTCTTGCTTGAGCACGACCATACACTAGTTGGTGAAAAAATTAGAGTTGGAATCCTCCTAGAATTGCAAAAATGCCATGCAATGTCGATTAGGATGGAGTGCACCAGAAGATCGCAATAGTAAAGAAGAATTAGGTTGGAATCACAATATTTTAATTGCCAAAATAGTTAACAGAACCGTAACCCCTTCAAGGATTAAGTATTATAATTGATATGAAAAATAACTTTTAAGAATTAATCGAAACTTTTAAATTTTTGGGATAAACATATTTCTCGCCCAAATTTGAAGAAGCATCACTATATTTTTCCATCTGTAAATGATTAATAGTATTTTAGCATTTTTAACCTGTGTATGATACTAAGGACCAGATACATGGATGGCTGTTGCGCCATGTTGACATTAAAAAAAAAAATGAAGGTCAATTGAAATTTTTTTAACTTTTGAGGGCGATATATTTCTCGCTGAAGCTTAAAAAGGGGTGGTTCTATATACACCCCCCCTATTGCTCAGGACACCCCCCAAAAATTAAAAAAAAATTAAATACTCTCTACACCCCCCATTTGCTAAGGACACCCCTAAAAAATTAGAAATTCCTAAATTACCCCCCACCCTCCCCACCCCCTCACCTAAATTGCTCTCTACACCCCCCAAACCCCCCCCCCCCCACCCCGCTCTTCCCCTCCAAAACACCTCGCCAACGCCCAAAACCCCCCCGTTCCCCCTTCTCCCTCTCGTCGCCGGCATTCTCCCGATCTTCGACCACCTCGCCGGCTTCTCCCGAAATTTTTTTTTCACGGTTCGTGCTCCGTTCGGCACTGGATCGCCGAACAAAAGGCTTCTGTTCGGCTGAACAGTGCCGGATAGAAGCCTTCTGTTCGGCACTGTGCAGCCGAACAGATCTGTTCGGTTGAGGGTTGCCGAACAGAAGGCTTCTGTTCGGCACTGTTCAGCCGAACAGAAGCCTTTTGTTCGGCGATCCAGTGCCGAACGGAGCACGAACCGTAAAAAAAAAAAATTTCGGGAGAAGCCGGCGAGGTGGTTCCGGGAGAAGCCGGCGAAGTGGTCGGAGATCGGGAGAATGCCGGCGACGAGAGGGAGAAGGGGGAACGGGGGAGGAGGGGTTTAAGGGGGGTTTGAGGGGTGTTTTTTTTTTCTTTTCAAAACGAAACGGAGGAGGAGGGAGGGGGGTGTATGAGAAAATTTCAAGGGCAATATGGTAATTACACTAAAGGTTAGTTTGGGTATTTTTTTTTTTGGTTTTTGGGGGGTGTCCTGAGCAATAGGGGGGGTGTATATAGAACTACCCCTTAAAAAGGTGTTGTTGTACTTATACATACACATTGTATAATGTATATATATATATATATACACAGAGGTTGTATATCAGCCATTTACATGTACGAGCAATCATTGTGATCAGCCGTTGTATGGATCTCAAACGGTTGATGATTGAGGCTGGATGAGAAATAAGACAGAGAATTAGAGCTAATTGATTGAACGCAACCCTCTTCATCCCTCTCCGTCTCCACTTGGCCTTTCCCGGGATCCCGCTCGTCCTTCCTCCCGAAATCCACTCGATCTCGGCGCTTCTCCCCCAGTTCCAATCCCTACGACTTCTCCATCGAGCACCAACCACCCTCCTGTTGCCGTGATGACGAGCCGAACCTGATCCTATTTTCCAGTCACCAGAGCAATCAAGCTTGCTCCAGACTAAAAAAATGGCAAAATTCTTCTTATCAGCGAGGCGCATCCTCCTCTCTCGATCCCCTACAACCCCATCAAACTTATTCAGTTTGCGTAGTCTTTGCTCAGCGGCATTTCGATCGATCGAAGACATCGATGGTTCGAGCACGCCGACAAACCACCGCCGTCATTTGATCCAACTGCCGCCGATGATTCCAACCGGTAGGAATCCCTTGGAAAAGGGATTTAATATCGATCTCGTGGATTCCGACCTTTGGGGGGTGTCCTTCGGCTTGGCCCACTCTTGGAATGGAATGGATGGGAAGCCGGAAGCGGCGAATCCCATGTCGGAATTGGTCGATGATGGTTCTTCTGATTGTTCTCCGGAGATGGTGACGGAAGACACCCCTGATTTCGACGAGATCGAGGACTTGAGGCTGCGCAAGAAGTTGTTCTACAAATTGGATAAGGGTTCCAAGGAATTCGAAGAGAACAACTTCAGCTTCCATCGGAGGACATCATCGAAGAAGACGAAGAGGAATCGTGAGAAGCCAACACAAGCTGATCGAAAGAAAGAATTCAAGGAATCGGAAAAGAAGATGAATGCCACCAAGGTTTCAAAGCAGAAGCCCAAAAATTTAAACCAGGAGAGCGAAAGAGCTCGAATTGAGGCACCAGTGATGGAGGGGAAGAAGGTGAGAACGCCCACATTTAATCAATTGACAGATCCTTACCATCTGCCATTCTGTCTGGATATTTATATATCGAAAGGATCTGTTCGTGCTTGTGTTGTTCATCGGGTCACCTGCAAGGTGGTCGCTGTGGCGCATTCCATTTCAAAGGACATGAAGTTTGACCTGACATCTAAGAAGGATGCGACAGCTTGTGCTGCCATTGGAGAGGTTTTGGCAAAGCGTGCGATTGAGGATGATATTTACAATGTGGTCTACACACCGAGGAGAGGGGAAAAAATCGAAGGGAAGATTCAGACTGTGCTTCAGTCTATTATCGATCATGGGGTTGATGTAAAGGTGAAGCTTAAGCAAACGAGACCCAAAAAGGTATGCATTCACTTTGTTGATTAGTCTTGTAATATTAATATGTCTCCTCATTTTATGAGGTTTTGCTGATTTTGAACTTGGACCGAAGGTGGCTATTGTTGCACTTGGTAGGCTTTGTAAAATATTTTCTAATAAAATTCTCTCTCAACATGTTTTTCTGCAAGGGAACTTTATTGGTGATGGTGAGACAGAGAGGAAGCCCTTTAGAAACTTTATCTTCAGTCTTGGAATGAGCGCCCATGACTTGAATGATATCCACCTAAGATCCTTGAAAGGTTCATGCAGTTGTTGACCGAGAACATTTCCACTTTGGATTCATGATGAAGGAGCAATAGTTGCTTCAACAATCATAATAGAAAATGAAATATTTACATTTTGAATTTAATTTTAGAGATAGAGTGAGATCAACTGTTCTAGAATGTAGGAGTTCTGTATTCAAACTGAGGCTAAATCAAATCCCAAAATTATTATCTAACAGTTAGTAAAATTGGTGCAGTGATAAGGTCTTTTGCCCCTGTGTTCCTGGAATTCTTGGACTCCACTTTCTAGGGTGGTTTGATATTATCTTGTTGGATGAGATTTCACTATGCTATGAGTCCTATGACGTAGTTATTGGTGCAAGTGGTTGCTATCAATCTTTGAAGATGGGTCTTAAAGCTTTCTTCTCAGTAGAAAAAAAAATCAGCATTGCTCATAACATGTTATCTTCAAATTTATCCTAGTTTTCTATATAATTTCTTATGATAATGCCAAAATCTCTTGTAACTCACCAGAAGCTTGCCACATTTTTTCCTAAGCAAAATATGTTCAAGAAGTTAGCTTACATCAGCAGCTTTTCTGAGCATTCAGTTCATCTTATGACTGGAGGATTATGTTTTCTGAGACTCAAAGATATGTTTTATTTCCCAGATAATAGAACCAACTCATACTTCCATCTTGCACAGGCTTTTAGCTTGATGAGTTACTACTATTCTTTGACATCTTTGTTGATGCCAGTGCAAAGGCATGCTCTATATCCAGCCTATATATGTTTTCCTAAACAAAGCTTCATTCAAGTTTCACCATCTAGATTTGTAGCAGTTCTAATTCTGCATGTGGCATTAAGACGTCCTCGAAATCTTTTATGGACTTGTGTTCCATTTCCTATCACTCTTTGTTGAGAGAAAATCTTGAATGATAGTAATAATGATGCATACATTTTCAGCAGAAAAAAATTCTGACACTAGAAGGGAAAAAAGGTAATGAAAAATTTATGAACTAAAACTTCAGAAAGTTGAATTGGAAATGGGTGTTTCATCAAAAAGATGTTGGGCAAAATAAGTCTTGACTCCATGAAGGGAAAAAATTTTAAGAAAAATTATGAGCTGAAACTTCAAAAACGTATATTGGACATTAGGGTTTCATCCAGATTCCAGAAGAGGAAAGCAAAATGTAGATGTCATTTGTTCTCAGGAAGAACTTTGTTACAACAGTAGAATTAGGAATAATATGCGTGGTTTGCAGAAGGTTTGTAATCATGTTCATTATTTCCAATCAAATACTTACTCCACAAAGCCTCTAAGCACATTGTGCATGACTCATCCAATTGATGTTATTTTATATGGTTATTTATTTTTCTTTTTCATCTTGAAATTTGACCTTATGATCTAGAGTGATTTTTTTTTTGTTTTAGAAGATATTTCTTATAGAACAAATATGATAGATGAATCCTTGATTTGCTTTTGGGGGCTTTTTTGCTAATGAAATTGAATGTAAAACCTTCCATGATTGAAATAAGATCAACAATGTTGTAGAGATTAAGGGTTTAATTTCCAGTTTCGACCACTGTACCATTTTTGTCCTAGGTCAGCATGGTACGAGTATGCTACCATCCTGACTCTTGGGCTAGTCTAGCACCATGGTATTGTGCTGGGATTTTTTTTATTATTTTTACTTTTTCTAAAATTTTTCAATTATTAACTTTTATCTTTAATAATTTCAATAAATATTTAAATATTTTGAGATTCTTAAAAGTGGTTTTTGAGTCAATGGTGGGGTATAGTACCAACATTTGTGGTTTGAACAATTTAGAAATTACAAATAAATATGAGTGAAACATCAATCATCAATCATATTATGCATAATAAAACCATGAATTTAAATGAAATAGCATCCAACTTAATTTCAATTCCAAGTGAAGTATTTCTGGGCCTTGAATACGTCCATGTCTTGTTCCTAATATAGGAGTGAGCCGTACCTGACCCTTCCTCTCTTTTTTTTTCTTCTCTTCTTTCCTCTCTCTCTCTTTTTGTCTCTTGCTCTCTTTGATCTTGAGGCCCTCCCATGAAGATCAGAGAAAAGAGAGTATTGGGGGAGGGGGGGGGCTCTATTTTTTGGGAACAAAGGGACTTACTTGGGTCCTAGCTGCTACCTACTGAACTGGCCTTGGAACCAGACTGTCTCAATCAGTTTCGAGCAGGACAAGCAGAATGTCTACTTTATGTCCAAACCTATATCTTGGACACCTCCCATGTATTGTGCTCTCAGTGCAATGGGACGGTTCTGGCAGGGCTTGTCGGTACTGCCAGTACCTTAATCCTTTGTAGATTATAATCTTGGCGATTATTGCACACAAGCATATAAGCTAGAAAATTTCAAGGAGGCTTTTTGGTGCTATAAAATGTTAAAGAGAGAAGCCACGACTTTAAAGAAAGACTAAGAGATGCACCATTAAATATCAAACTGATTGAGATTTAAGTGGGAAAAGAAAAGGTGGAAAAAGAAGAGAACAAGGAGAAGAAGAAATACAGAACTAATAGTTTCCCTTCTAACTTCTGCCGTCAGCTTAAGTGTGCGAAAATAAAAGAATCATCCATCAAGAAAGCGATATCATAGAATATGGAAATATGAACCAATATAAATCACATTTACATTCAGTCAGATGGAAACTTCCTGTCACACTATTTCCATTATTGGAAAAATGGACACATGATGATTTTGAACCAGATCGTTTTTGACTATCCAGCCAGTTGATCACCATATTTGTAGCAGGGTACTGATAATAGCTCAGCAACTTCTTTGCTATTAGATTTTGGTCTTTGATTTATATTTTGCTAAAATAGATATTTTTTTTCTTTTTATCCAGTAAGCTGTTTTCCATATTCTGTCAATAACCTTAGAGTTCCCCTGATGCAAATATGCAAAGCAACTAGGACAATGTCTGGAATCAGAGCTTATCGTCATGACAAACTCAAAGTATTCTTGTTTGTACTCCTTGTCGTTTAGATTATTTTCGAGAAGTTATTTTCGATTTATTACTGTAACATTGGTCAGCTTTTAGTAGGCATAATAGATATAACCATTTGGTTGAGATAGTCTGCAAGAATTGGAAAAAAAATTTTCATATAAGCCATTTTTAATTTTTTAATCCCTGGTTGTAGCCCATTTCTACAGCCTCTCGATGAGCCTACTAAGTTAATTTTTTACAGCAGAGGCTACAGAATGCCCATCAAGTTGATCATTGTCAAATAAATGTTATAGCTACCACAATTTTGAAATGGTAAATAGTACACCTGTCAGGTTTCACCCTATCTGAGAGCTGCATCACTTTATCCATTTCCAAACCAGCAAGGAAAACTAGAATACAATCAACTGGAAATGTCATGTTGATTGCATGAACATGTTGAAATCGGGTTCTTGAATGAGATCTAGGATGATGTTAGATGTATGTTTACTTCTGACATAGCAATAGGAAGCTTGATTTCCCAAGCTATGATGTTGACTGATTTGTCACTAAATACTGAATAGATGCTCATGAACTTTCTGGTTTTTCATCTCGTCTATGCCTTTGATGGCTGTCCTGTTTGTTCTCTGGTGATAAGGATGGATGTCTCAACTATTAGATAAATTGGCACATGCAAGAAATCTTAAGGGAATAAGCAGAAGAGTGATGGAAGCATTGGCTATTCAACCTTCAAAAACTTGTCAAGCATTATGGAGAATTTGTGTACCTTCTAAAGAAAAATCATGTTTTAAATTATAACATTACAGTTGAACATGCTATTTCTCTTACTCTTGGAGTCTTACAAGTTAAAGCACTCACAACTGTGATAATATCCTAGGAATACAGTATTAATATCAGGAGGATTAACATGTTTCTCTCTGAGTCCATACCCTGAAGACAGAACTTGACTTACATTTTTTGGTACTATAGATAATAATTTAGATCTAGGAGTTAACCACAAACATTGGAGATCATCTATCTAAAGTAAATGGGTACACATTCACTTAGATGCTCTAAAACATTTGCAAAGAACATCTTAAGTTTTGGGCAAAAGCTTCTTGGTGTAATAGTGTACCATGGGATTTATTCTTAGAATGCTCAGCAAAACTGAATTTACACTTTAAGGAGCTACTAACTATAATGGGCCCGAACCAACATGATGGATAGATCTTGCTAGACTAACCGTGTTCTCACAGGGTGGGCCACCATGGTGGACTAGTTCAGGTCTTACCAGTCTTCAGTTTCCTTCTTTTATATAGATGGAAGCATATCTGGCATAAATTCTCTCTCATAATAAAATAAAAGGTAGTAAGCTTTTAAAGAAGCTTGGTTTTGCCAGATTTTCCCTGTTTCTGGCAATTAGAGGTCATTATGCAGTTTGACTGTTTAGTTCAGTTGTTACACATGTGAGCCTTGAAAGTGATTAGTTACCAATAGTTAGCAAATGATTCAATATCATTGTCAAGCATAACCATTTTGAAATTTTCTCCAAGAAAAGCCTACAAAGAACTTATCTTGATTTACTGGTCAGGACGAACTTTACACATCTTGATCCATGTAGCACATGCAAGCTGCAATATGTTAGATCTGTATAATAGTTGTTCAGTAGACTTTAGGTTTATTAAGAATCATTCTTCCCTATTCCATAAATAGTGTGGCCAGCTATGACAGTCGGCCAAAAGGTGTTAGACTTGGGCCTGAACCCTCTTCCAAGTCCATTAGGCTTCCTCAATATTGCTTGTTTGTGGTATTCTATTGATATAGCAAATAAACTTTTGTCTAGTTGTGATACAGTGGATAGCAAACTTTGGGTGTCTAAAGCTCATTGTTGTAACATTGTGGCGGATAGGCTATCGCTGATGTATTTGGAAGTGATTATACTCCAAACAAATTTTAAAGTCATGCATATATATCACTTGGCCATGCAATGGAAATAGAGACACTATTATGGAGTTACCTAATATCAAGTCCCTATTGAAGGATATTAAGCTAATAGACCAAATGAGGTTTCTCTGTTGCTTTTTGGAATATGTTTCGACTTGGGATTATTTAAAAATATATATATACTTTTATTCCATATACTTAGTGAGGTTTGAGTTATTGACTCATTATATTAGAATATAGTTGTTTTATATGTTATTTCATTTCCTTGTAGTCCTTTGTGTATGTTATTTTGCCCATTATTATATAAAGGGGAAAGACTAATGATTAAGGACCCAGTCTAGCCTGGTCTATCCTGGCAGTACTGTGCCGGGTCGAAGAGAGAGGGTCTTGGGATGCATCTAGGACCATAAGTATCTCTAAATCCGGTTGTTACAGCATATCCTAGTTCCTAATGGTGGGGATTGACTGGTTTGGTAGCATTTTAACCATTGCCAACTAACAACATAGCTAGGCCATGATGAAAAATAAAGAGGTCTCTTTGTTTTTGTTGTGGTTCTTGTATAGGAGATAAGAAATGAGAGAAAGAGAGAATGTGAGAAAAGAGAGGAAGGGCGAGAACAGAGGGAGGAGGTGCTTAGATCTAGCCTTATCTTTCTCAAATTTGGCCTCTTGAACATTGGAACAGTTGTGGAAATCTGGTTAGCTTGTCCACTCACTTTTTTTTACCATTTATGTGGTCAAAAAATAAGAAAGTAAGAAAAAATCATGAAAAAATTTCGGATAAATTGTAGGGTAGGTATTAACCTAAGACACATTTTTTATTTTTTTGATGTGTATTTTATTGTATAAAATTATGATATTTTTAAAATAAACTATTTATTAAAATAAAAAATAATTTCAGAAAGAAAATTTTGTGGCATGTTTGCACTACAAATGTACATACATTGCTAAATTATTGCAAGATATGGATAAAACTCGAGCACCTTTGTGGGCACCTCAATCTGTGCTCAAATTGGGAGACGTAAAAATAACCTAACCATAAAGCTTTTCCTTTGGTTAGAGAAAACATACTTAGTACCCCCCAAAAGCACGAATCAAGTTTGATTTTCAAAATTTCTATAATTTTTAAATTATTTTTTGGATAAAAATTATTTTAAAATTATTAAATTAAAGTAAATCTTAAAAATTTGAAAAAAGTGTAATTTACATGTAAATGTAAATTATCCAAATTAATCGTATGATTGATATTTTTGGTTCCATTTATTTTATTTTTTTTAAAATTTTGTTCAAATGTTAGGTGCGGGTAGTGGCACTGGAACCATAAATCCAAGCCATCGGCTGAGAAAGCCTATTTGAGGGCCTAAAGCTATCTAAAAGTTCTTTAAAAAACAACAGAGCAATAAAGGAAATAGAAAGTGAGGACATTCCATTGGCTGAGAAAGCCTATTTGAGGGCCTAAAACTATCTAAAAGTTCTTTATAAAACAATACAGCAATAAAGGAAATAGAAAGTGAGGACATTCCATTGTTATATAAAGAGCACCGAGTGTTGGAATAGGAGTGTCCTAGTACCATGCTGAACCAGGACCAGATTGGGACAGGTATCAATACTGGGATTTGAACCCTTGGGCAAGACTATCATATAGGAATTTTCAAATTATAGCTGTGCTTCTGCAGAAAGGTTTTATCTTTGCTTTGAATCTCTTTCTTTTTCCCCCATCTCTCAAACTCAAACTACTTCATACCTTCCTATGTTGCTGTTTGTCGGAACAGATTTGTTGTTATACTGGCTTAACAAGCCATTGAAAATGAAACCAATCAAAACATTCTTAGGAACCTAAGAAATGAACTCTATGCTAACTCATTTCTTTTGGGGAACAACTAGATGCTTCTTTGTTATTTCTCTTATAAAGTTTGAAAATAAAATGTCTATATTCCCTTTCAGATGTGGAATATACAATTATCAGATCTAGTTCTTGATATGACCACTTATACAAATCTGAACAGACTCACTTATCTGTGTCCTCCCATGCAACCATAACCCATTTATTGTAACTATAATAAAGTTGACAAACTGTCCTATTTTGGGTCTTGCCCTACATTATAAGCACATCAGACTTTATTCTTTCCAGGCTGAAGCCTTCATCTTACATTGTAGATCAAAATCCAGTTCTAGGAGCATATCAACAGAGCATTTTTCAAACATCCTCATAATCTACAGTCATTTTTTATGAAGCATAGTTGAGTTCTAACAGTTTGATATGTTGCAGATTGCCGTTCATCCATTTTCAGATCATTCTACATGACCCTCACAGCATTTCCATGAAGCATCCTGCTGTTCTTGTGTATGCTTGGCCAGTGGGCTTATAAATATTCGGAAGCTCCAAAACGTTAGCAAATTTCTATGAGATTCTCATGAAACCAGATTGGTAAACCTACAACTGTCACAGACTCATAATGACTTACTTCCACATTTTGGATTAGTTAACCAATTTGACCGAATTAAGATTCTGGTTTCCATCTATGACTATTCAGTATTTTAGGTGCATGATGTTTCAAACTTTGGGCATTCTTGTAATGTGCTTTTAAAAGCTCGAGCAGGTATCTATAAGATTGGCATTTTAGCACATTTTAGCTATATAAGTTTTCTAAGCTCAACGATATTTTTGAAGTATCTACTTTGATGCTCTGGTCCACCCTTTCATGGTCCAACTCCTGGTTCTTCCACAAAATTATCGAAATCTTGTAGAACTTACAAGGGAAATGAGTTGTGATATTGATTAGAGTCATCCAATTCATGCACCATTAGAAAATTGTTTTGTATATGCTAGTTGCAACTAATTAGCACAAGGGATTAGTTATAATCTTTTCTTTGAGCAGCTGATATTGGTAGATGGTCTCAAAGAACTTCGTAGAAAAATAGAAAAAAGGAAAGAAGAGTTTTAGTTCAATAATATATTTTTGGATTTCTTTTTCAATGTATTTTCAGTACTCTTGGAGCTTTGTAGGATTGTGTTTCTTGGCATAAGGAGTTGCAAGTCATCAGTAGGATTTCTTAGTTTTTAGTTGATTAATCTTAGTTCCATCATAACTAGGTCTGGAATCCTAAGATTAGAAGATATCATTCTATGGTTGATTAGCTGTCTACAATGGGAGGTGCATGAAGAGTGACAACCTTTTGTATGGTTTTGGGTTTACTTTGAAAGTAGTTTCTTTACGGAGGATTGGGTTCTTTTTACCTTAAGCTTGCCCTTTCTTTTGTTTTCAGCCTATGAAACATTCTTCTTTCCTTCCTCTCCCAATTTATTATCATCAACCAGAGTAAAAGTAGTGAAAATATTCAGACTAAATCAGACTTATCAGATCAGTGCAACATAAATATCCAAGGCCTTTATTCATTTCAGCTGTGTTTGGTTCAGGAATAAAAATGTCAGGTTAGCGGGATTTTTGTGTGGAAATTACTTTTTCCTTTCTTTTTTAAGAAGTAGGATGGGAGAAATTCCAGGGAAAATCAGGGTGTCAGGGACTCAAACCCAGGTTCTTGGTACAAGCTCTGGAAGACTTTACCAACTACACTAGTAGGCATCTCAAGAATGGATGGTTATATTTTTCCAAGGATCAAGTTATTTCTTTTAAGTGGGGTAAGTAGGCTAAGAAAAGCATGAGCATTTACTGGATACCAACTTTTGAAGAAACACTTGTTTTGCCCTCTAGATATAACATGGGTGCTCAAGTGACCGTTTGGCTAAATACGATTGGAATAATGGGTTAAAGGACTGAGTAAATCCTGAAAAACTATATCAAATGTTATACTCTTCAGGATGCATGCTTAGAAGGTGATATTGTACTGGTTACTAATTGACTAGTAATGGACATTGTAGGTGGATTTCTAGCTGCTACTGGAAGAGTTAACTAATCCTGACAGAACTTTTGGGTGACTTGTCGTTCTTTTAATGATCATCTTTTGTGTCTTTAATTGTTTTTTCCATCACAGAATTTCATTTTATTTTTCATTAAGTTTTTTTCTACTAATAATTTTAGAATACCTTATCAATTTAACATACTGTTATAGGTTTCATGGTTTGCCCAAATTATGCAGCATATCAGTACTCTTTGAAGGTCTTCTGACTAGTGTTCTCTGTTTCCATTTTATACAAACAATATATGATAGATCCTTTGTTTTTTTAATAGTCAGCAAGCTATTTAGGCAGACTGAGATTAGCTTAGTCTTGTTGAAACTTGAAAAATTACCAGAAAAGGTCAAACTATGATAACAAACCTCAACTGTCCCACTATTGTAGTTAAAGAATCTTACCATCAAATGGTGAAGCTGATGTAGAGATTTAATCTTACAGCAGAGTTAGACAGGTGACATGACATGGAACTTTGTTACTTGCTTTGACTAACCTGGTGTTTTTGCAGTATGACATTTTGCGAAGAGTTCATATGCCATCAATCAGTGATTTTGTTTGCTTTTCTCTGTGCAAATTTAAGCTGCATCCTAATAACAGGAGCTCACCTTGATGATTTTTTTCTTTTAATAGAAACTGCAGGTGGATAAGAGTGATTAGGCACGATGATCATATCACAACCTCAGAGGCAGATTTCTGCCTTAGAAGAGCTGCAGCTTCAGCAGTTTTTTTATGATCGGAAGATGGACGTGGTAAAAGTTAAAGAGGCATTTGAAATAAAAACGTAGAATTGTTTGTCTTCAGCAGCAGAGGTATGCTCACTACGAAAGATTCGAACTGTTACTCTAGTTGCCAGTATGTTTTCTGCTTGATTGTCCTCATAATAGGTATCTCTCTGATTCAAATTCTCACTAAAGCCTGAACAATTTCCTTCTCTGCTCAGATCATTCACATCCTCCAATCAAGTTACCTTACACAAGGGCTTTGTTTAGTATCAGAATGCCTCAATAGTCTACCAATGATCGTTCTTGCTCCTGTTATGCTTATGAGCAGTTTAAGCAGCAACTGTTTGGGCATCTGGCTGGTTCATTGCAGTTGTTTTCAAACAATCAGCATGGAAAAAATACAGAGATTGTGAGCATGTAATATGAGAATGAATTATCAATTAAATACATGTTAAACTATTTTCATGCCAAGCATGAGAGTTATCGTAAAGATGAATCATATACTACTACAACGGAATTTCTCGAGGAAAATAAAAAATCCTCTCCTAATGTCTTAAACATATTATTTGTTGATCAGTATGCTTTCTGGCAAGGGCAAAGCCTATGAGGCTTTCAGATTGCTCAGAAAAAGAATTGAGATAGTGAGTTTTTTTTTTTTGATAGGCTTTATATGACAGGTTTTGTCAGTGATTCTCTGTGTGGTATTGATTGATGGTATTTTCAATCTGGTATCATGGAGGATCTAATTGGTTGAAGGTCCTGATCTTGGAAAAATATTAAATCTGATTTTTCACTTATGATTCTTTAGTAACAAGTTTTGTAGAATTAAAGATATGACAAGAAAAGGTTGACAATCAATACTGTGATTTGTAACATGTTGCCTGGTGAATTATGTATGGAAGGAATTGGGAATGCTGTTAAGCTATTAAATTAGTTGTTAGATATGGGTTTATAACTGCATTTTCTGGTTCAATAACTTTCTTGAATGAGTTCTTTAAGAGAGGGAACCTGATTTAAACTTACAGATGAGGACGCAGAAGGATGGAAAGCATGCAAATGTGGTCAGATATGAGATTATCAAGTATGTATGTGGAACTGTTGAGACAGAAGAATCAAATCAAAACACCAAGAGTTTATGCTTCCTATAATTCTGAGACCCAAGGTAATCATGGCGACAAACCTCGCTAGAAGTATGTTGATTTTGAAATTAAAGCTTGAAGCTTCCAGGGCATCAAATATTATTGCTAGTGAAGCTTTAAAACTCACAAATGTTTTCATATGACTTGAAATCACTAATTGGCTTACTTTTAAACTAATACTTCCTGGAGGATGAATTACTATTATACTGGGTGCAGTGGCAGGATGTGGAACAACGTTTTAGATTTGATATTGGTGTTAAGAGTGCGAACGACCCAGCATACAAAAGAGTATGCTTTGGTCACTTCGCTCAGGCATTTTTGACAGCCGTTGCATAGAGATCATTTTAGCGTGATAGCAGCACAATGAAAAGTGATATCTAAGTTTTCATTGTGTCATGGAAATCCAATGAAAAATTTTTTAGAGGTGCTTGTAGCTTTCGATAAGTTCCTTAGTGTATACTGTAATTTCAGTGGAAAATGAGATAGTGTAGTAGTAAGTATGGTCTACTGTACCACCTAGTACGGAGCTATATCGGAAGAAAATAAGTATGAAAGTTATCAAGTCGGTACAAGCTCCGGACCGCTTATATCAAGACGTACCAACCTCTACCGAGGTGCACCGAAGTGCGTACTGATCCGTACTAAAATAAAAATTGAAAAAAAATGCTTAGAGAGTTATTTTAGTATAGAGGTATATTGTATCGTACTATACCAAATCAATAAGGTACTGATACCAAGATTGCGGACCTTGATTGTAAGCATAGTAATATGAAATAATTTGCAGTGGGGTGGTAAAGAAACATGGTGACTTCTATCCTGATAGTGATTAAAGACATGGTTTTTCAGAACCAGCTACACTGTATAATATATCAGAGACATGACTCTTTGTAGACACTCTTGCTATGTTTTTTATTCTTTCAACCAGGATTCAACTTGACTATTGCCTTACATTGTGACATAATGTTGGCAAGGTTTCTCCAGGTCCCATGGTTGCCTCAGAAGCATTCACTGTGACACTTGATTATCATGCCTGCATTGTCCACTTTCTATTTTCTTTTACTGATCGAGCCTCCATCTCATCTTCCTTTGGGATCCACTTCAATCCTTATTTGAAGCCTTCTTCCATGATTTTAGCCAGTAAAAACATCTATTATTGTCTTCAATAATAAATTAAAACCTGGAATTTGTTTTTTTTTTTACAATATGACTCCATTGCTTCATTTGGTTTTTCACCCCTTTGACTTGAAAATGATGTACATCTAAAATCTCCTCACTAAAAATTCTGATGATTGAGTCCTCACACAATTCTGCCTTGAGTTCTTGTAAGATAAAGATGACAGGGGCCCAACATTGTATCAATATTATTTTGCACGCTAACCAACAATTTGTCAGACTTTTGGTGTTGAAAAATCCATTGTTATTTTATTTTGATACTTGGACTAGCCTGCATAAAATGACAAGATATTTTGTGTTCCATCAATAATGAAGGTAAGAAACTGTCCAACTTTTTATTCATAATCAATTTCTATCTTTCGTCCACAACAGAATTATAAAGGCACACTAAAATCTTAGCAAATCTGGATCAGTTTAATGAGGAACCATATGAACAAGCCTTCTTGCCACAAGAAAACTGATTGCTTGCAATATCTTGGCATGAAAACCAACATAAAATATCATTTCAATACCTATCATTTGTATAAAGGAATAGTATGCAACCAAAGATAAAGATGTAACTCATATTCAGGTTAAAATTGCAAACAAAGAAAATTCCATCTTATTAATAATAGTATGGTTGTTTTATTAGTAAGCAAAACTGAAATTTTGTAAAGTAGGTTAAACAAATCAAACACAATGTGCAAAGTGGTGGGTGGGTAAGTTGTAAGTTCAGCGCTTGATATTTTTTAGTGAGTTCAGCTTCATCCAGTATCACAAGGATACTACGAGAATGGGCCCAATTGGGCCCCTTTCTAATTGAAGCTGGTATTGCCCACCGATTTCCACCGGAAAACTTCAAAAAAATTTGGGATCAAAGTAGAGGAGGATGCGTTCCTCCTCTGCCCAATCCTCGGGCTGTTGGGATGAGGCTGACCCTAACCTTAGTTGGTGGGCATTCGTCGGGCCGGTGCAAACGGCCGGCGGCTGTTGGGGGCAGCTGCAAACCGGCGAACGATTACCCGATTTGAGCTTATCATCTCTCTCTAAAATCCTTTATAAGTACCCCAAGTCCCCTCTATTTGATTCACTAGAATCTTTCGTCACTTTTCCTTCTTCACCAGTGGCCACTGCACCACCTTAGCCAAGTGCCACCGCTGAACTCCCATCCTCCTCTCCATTGTGCCCCGACTATCTTGTTTTCCTTGTTTTTCTCTATTCTGAGCATTGCCGCCATAGATGTCACCAGGCCTAGTTGTTTTCAGCCGAGATCCACTATCTCTGTCATGCACGGTGAGCTTTCCTTCCCTCCTCCTTTTTGGTTCTTCCTTATGTTGAGCTATTTTCCTTGTTTTTGGGCCAAATCGAGACTTACTTCTTGGTCTTGCCACCTATGCAGGCCGCTACCACAGTCGCCGTTGCTTTTGCCGCCGGCTCCATCATGAGTGGTCACTGGATCCCTAGCACCCACTATCAGACCTTCTTTTCTTCTCTTCCCTCTCCTCTCTTTCCTCTTATCTTTCTCTCCATTCTATCTTTTCCTTCCTCCTCTAATTCTTATTTCTTTTCATTTTTATTTATTTATTTACATATGGATTAGTTTCTCAAATCCTCTTTTCTCTCTTTTGACTCATGGGCTAGATATGTTAATTGATCTAGATCGACCCATGTCATTGACAACCAAACCCAGACCCCCGATTGAACCCAGATTGAGATTCTCTCTCTTTCTCTCTAAGCAAGACCTAGGAATCTTAGTTTAAAACTATGACTCTCTTTTGGTTGGATCCAAGTTGACCCTAGGGTGGACGCCCTGCACCGCCTCGATACCCGGGGCTACATACTGGACCGGTACCCCTAGCCTTGTCAAGAACCCTTATAATTTGGTTACTCTTGACCTTTTTTAAGCCACTTAAGTCATAGCTCATTTTAATCACTTGAGTTCAACTTTCTCGGACTGACCCGGGTAGTCGGGCACTACCATCTGACCAATCTGATTTGAGGGCATAAAGTCGTATCCCCAATAGTATTTTAATTTTTAACTTTTTTGGCTTCTAAAATGATGATGAAATTAATTATATTTTAATAATATTAACATATGTGAACCTAGCCCGCTACCTAAAGTAGGATTTTAAAGCAAGAAGAGCTAAGTAACCTAATGCTTCAAAATTTATTTTCTGAATTTTGGTAAAATGATAATTAGTTTATTAAATATGATTATGATACCTGTTTTATACTTGGTCAAATAGATCGGGCATATTATTATTACAATAATAAATCTTTTTAAATATATTATGAATTATGTTATGAAATTTGGAAAATATGACTGGATAAATTTTGAAATTTATTTGTTGCCCAGATAGACAACCCAAGAGGGGGGGGGGGTGAATTGGGTTTTAAAATAATTTGGCTAATTAAAACTTTGTGGATGGTTAATTAAAAAACTACAACAAGTTATTTAATTAAAGCTAAGTGCTGTGAGTAGTGTGCGGGGAAGAAGATGAGAGACAATGCAATACAAACACAAAGTTTTATAGTGGTTCGGAGCCACCTCTTGCTCCTACGTCCACTCCCCAAGTCTCACTTGGGAATTTCACTATAACCCCCTTGGATTACAGCCGGTTGTTTTGCAAGCTCACAACCAAACTTGTTGTTTTACGAGCTCACAACGAACTCGGTCGGTTTTCCCAGGCTCACCGACTAGAACCAACCCCGATTGTTTTCCCGGGCTCACAATCAAACCCTTACACACGTTGGTTTTAACTTGGCTCACCAACCAACCTTAATCCCCTTGATTCAATCCCCTGATTGAACCAAGTAATACAAATGTGTAGAAAGAAAAACAGAAGAACAAGCTTCTCTTAAGCAGATTTAAAGCAATATAAACAAGAAGGAGTTTAGAAGCCCTCAAACGCTTTTAAGCTGGTGAAGAGGCAAGGCTTCTTGAACTCCGGTCTCCTCTTGAAAGAGTAGTCGACTTGAATGCAGGAGGAGGAAGCTTTTAATGCTGGGAAGATGTTGTTGGAGCAGTAAATGCAGATCTTCCCTTTTTTTCGTTGAAGAGCACTTGGAGAGCTTGAAAGCTTGAATGCTTGGAGTGGAATGTGTGTTCTTTTTTTTTGCTACAGTCTTCTGTGGCTATTTAAACCAACCCCCACGGAAACTAGCCGTTACACTGCTTTTTCTGTCCGTTCTGCACACTCTGCGCAGCCTGACAATATGACCGTTGGTGGGTTGGAGTCGACTCGTGCGATCAGGAGTCGACTCGGCTGTAGCGGGAGTCGACTCAAGCTTTTCCGGAGTCGACTCGGAAACTGTTCCAATTTTGAATTAAAGTTGCCGTCACGACTGGGAGTCGACTCGTCTTGACCCGGAGTCGACTCGCCAACTTCTGGAGCTGACCTGGCAATTTTGGAGTCGGCTCATCCACTGAAGTCCGTGGATCCAATTTTGAATTTTGTCCACTCGAGTCGACTCGACTGTCCTTGGAGTCGACTCGAATCTCAGAGCCCGAACTCCCGATTCTGTCTTTTGGCTCATCCAGTCTTGGAGTCGACTCGAACTTCCTTGGAGTCGACTCGGCTCTCAGTTTCCGAAAGTTGGTCTTCTGCCTTTTGACGTGAAGCTTGTCTTGGAGTCGACTCGAGCTGTCTGGGAGTCGACTCGAATCTCAGAGGCAGTAACATGGTTTTCTGTCTGTCGATGGTCGCACAGTCTCGGAGTCGACTCGCGTACTGTGGGAGTCGACTCGAATCTCAGAGTCCATAAAACGCTCTCTGACTTTTTTCTTGTGTACCGCTGAGAGTCGACTCTTGCTTTCTTTGGAGTCGACCTGCCAACCATCGGAGTCGACTCGCGTTCCACTGGAGTCGACTCGAATCTCAGACCCAAAAACTGCTTTCTGACTTTTCTGTGTGTTCCTCTTGGAGTCGACTCTTACTAACTTGGAGTCGACTCGTTGAACATCGGAGTCGACTCGCGCACTTCAGGAGTCGACTCGTTGACAGGTTCTGAGATGAGGCTTTCTGTTCTTCCTTCTGTTCTTAGTCGGAGTCGACTCGTACTGATCTGGAGTCGACTCGAGCTTGTGCCAGTGAGCTTGATACGCTTGGAGTCGACTCGTGATACTCGGGAGTCGACTCGAGTCTCAGACATTGGTTCATGCAGACTTCTTAACTTATCCAAAATACTATGAACCAAGTCTAGAGACACTTGGACAGGATTTTCACTGAAACACTCAATTGAATTCATTAGTAATCACAAGATATACTCAAATGCTTTGAGCTCATCAAAATCAAACGGGGTTTTAATCAATCACTCCACAATCTCCCCCTTTTTGATGATGACAAAACTTTGAGTATATGTAAAATGAATTGCTCAGTAAATAATGAAATGAAAACCATAAATGAATTTAAATGTCTGAAAATTTAATTTATCCAAGTTTGAAAGGAGTGAAACATTAAATTTCGGAGTTAAAGCTCCTCCTTTCATTTGGAATTATATAAGCCTTCATATTATGCAGTCAATTGTTTGGCTTATATGTCATTAATGATTTAGCTTGATTAAAATTCAGATTCTCTCCCTCAGCATATGCATTCAATTATGTTTTGATTTTCTGAATTTCCTTTTAATGCTTTGAAGTTTTCGAACTGAATTTTATCTTTCTAGAGGGAAAATCTGTCAATTTGTTCTTGAGTAGGATTCAGCTAATCTCCGAATATCCCTTGAATAGATTCTGGAGATTACTCCATTAGGAGCCCCAAAAGAGAGATAATGAGCCTCGAGGTACCGAATCCACTTAGAACAAATTTATGTGTGTTTTTAAGAGTTTATCTTTTTATTTATTTCCATTTATCTTTTTATTTATTTCCATTGATTTCTTTTACATATTTTTTTCATATTTCTCCCCTTTTTACATATCTTATACATATTTCTCCTCCTTTTTGTCATCATATCAAAAAGGAGGTAATCACACACAATCAATGGCACAACCAACAAATGGCACATCAAATGGCACATAATTGAAGATAAATTGTCTACTCATTGTATTGATATGAATGTGAATACATTTGAGCATACAATAAGTAAAGTAAATCAATACAAAACATAAAATCATCTATGGCCTCCTCGAGGATGTGGCCGTGAGAGTGGACTTCCTAACCCAGATCCCTTCTCTCTTCCGAAACCCCATTCTGTGCATGGTCCCCGTACACAAGCGATCAGTCCATCGCAAGGCACGAGAGGGTTCCTTCTCAGGAATGGGAATTTCGTACTGCCTAAAGAGAAGAGTGAATATCATCCCGTATGGGAGGGAGAGCCTAGGTCTGTCTAGGGGCTCACACATATACCTATAAATGAGCTTAGGGAAGTTGACCGGGGTGTCCTGAAGAATGTAAGACATAACAGCTAGGTCCCTCTCATTTACAAAATCAAATCTTCCTGTCTTAGGAAAGATGGATCTGGACAGAATACTCAAAAGGATTCTCACTTCAATAGGAAGTGAGCTAGCAGATACCTCGTCTAGGGGGGACTGAGGTGGATGCCCTAAGATGACCGTAAGGGCCTCAACTCTATCCTCAGGGTGTGCGGGAGCCACCCCTACTAATGGAAGGTGGAGGATGTGGGCAATGAGATCCTCCGTGACACGCACAGGGACACCTACTACTGTGCCCTCGATACCTCCATCTCCCCGACGGACGGTACTATAAAACTCTTGAACAAGGCCAGGGTAAGTGGGAAGGTCCAAAGTGAGGAAGTACTCTAGGCCCTGGGCTCTAAGCCTATCACCTATGGTGAACCCTTCCCGGGAGAGATAGTCAAAGTCGACATACCTCCCGGTGGTGACGGCCTTCCCGGCCAACGGCCTTGCGGGAACCGCCCTAGGCGGGGAACAAGCCGGAGGTGGTTCCCTCGCGGGATCGTGCCGCGCCTTGGAGCGCCGCTCGGGACCGGCCTCGGGACGGGACCTCTTCCTAACCACGGTCTTACGAGGCATCTTGACCTAAACGGGAAGAAAAAACTAAAGAACGGTGGAAGGGTCGACAGAGGAAGCTCGGGACGAACCGGAAATGACCTAGGAACGGACGGAAACTCAATGTCCGGCGAAGAATCGACGGGAAAAGGGGTTGGAGACGATCGGGGATGACCTAGGAGTCGGCTCTAGGGCTTTTTGAACAGTGGCGGCTTGAGGAAAAGTGTTTGCGAAACGACAAACCTAGGGTTAAAAAGTCGGATCCCGACTGCGAGTCGACTCTCCTGAGTCGCGAGTCGACTCGACCTCGAGTCGACTCCAGAATATGCGCGAGTCGACTCTCCTTATGCGCCTGTAGACTTCGAGTCGACTCCCGACAATGTGCGAGTCGACTCCCCCTTAGGAGCCGGCTCTGAAACTTACTCGAGTCGTCTCTAACCTTGGCACGCACTTAAAAATCATGCTATAACCGTGCCAAATGAGGGAAAAACACCTAATTGGGATCTGATTTGATGATCATTGAATAGAAGCTCTATTTTAACCACATTGTAATCATCAAAATCAATTATTCTAGTGAAGACCACCACTAGGATGGATCAATCACTCCTAATCCCCTCCTAAGCACACTAAACCTCTCTTCACTTAGGGGTTTTGTAAAAATATCTGCTAATTGATTATCGGTACAAACAAATTGGAGTGTCACATCACCATTCAATACATGATCTCTTATGAAGTGATGCCTTATCTCAATGTGTTTAGTTCTTGAATGTTGAATTGGATTTTTAGTTAGATTTATGGCACTTGTGTTATCACAATTAATGGGGATTTTATCTTGTTTAATGCCATAATCTTCTAATTGTTGTTTAATCCATAAGATTTGAGCACAACAACTCCCGGCTGCGACATATTCAGCTTCTGCAGTGGATAATGCAACCGAGTTTTGTTTCTTGCTAAACCATGAGATTAGGTTTTCTCCTAGAAATTGACAAGACCCGCTGGTACTTTTTCTATCAAGCTTACATCCAGCGAAGTCTGAATCTGTGTACCCTATTAAGTTTAGGCTAGATTCTTTAGAGTACCACAGCCCTATGTTCTTAGTTCCTATTAAGTATTTAAAAATTCTCTTAACTGCAGCTAGGTGTGATTCTTTAGGATTAGCCTGATATCTAGCACACATGCACACACTAAACATAATATCAGGTCTACTTGCAGTAAGATACAGTAAAGAACCTATCATACCTCTGTAAAGTTTTTGATCTACAGATTTACCTGATTCATCTTGGTCTAACTTGCATGATGAGCTCATGGGGGTGCTGATTGACTTGTTTCCCTCCATATCAAACTTCTTGAGCATCTCCTTGATATATTTGGCTTGATTGATGAAGATGCCTCCTTCAGATTGTTTGATTTGAAGCCCGAGGAAGTAGTTCAGCTCTCCCATCATGCTCATCTCAAACTCACTCTGCATCAAATCAGCAAATTCCTCGCAGAGGCGATTGTTAGTAGCACCGAAAATGATATCATCAACATAAATCTGTACTAATAACATATCCTTATTTTTCCTTTTCAGAAATAATGTTGTATCTACATTTCCCCTAGAGAATTCATGTTCTAATAAGAATTTACTAAGTCTCTCATACCATGCTCTAGGTGCTTGTTTTAGTCCATAAAGTGCTTTGTTCAATTTATACACATGATTAGGGTATTGATGATTTTCAAAACCAGGAGGTTGTTCTACATACACCTCCTCATTAATAAACCCATTTAGAAAAGCACTCTTTACATCCATTTGATATAGTTTGAAGTCCTTAGAGCATGCATATGCTAATAGAAGTCTAATTGCCTCAAGTCTAGCTACGGGAGCAAAGGTTTCATCAAAATCTATGCCTTCTTCTTGATTATAACCCTTTGCTACTAGTCTTGCCTTATTCCTTATAACAATTCCATTTTCATCTAGCTTATTTTTATATATCCATTTAGTACCTATAATTGGATATTCAGAAGGTCTCTCCACTAGATCCCAAACCTTGTTTCTAGTAAATTGATTTAGTTCTTCTTGCATTGCATTTATCCAATTTACATCATTTTCGGCTTCTTCTATATGTTTGGGCTCAAAGTGTGAAACAAAAGCTAGATGATTATTCAAATTCCTAAGGGATGCTCTAGTCCTAACCGGTTGTGATGGATCATCTAGAATTAGTTCCTTAGGATGCCCGTGAGCATACCTCCAAGCTTTAGTTAGCCCATGATCCACTATAGGCTCTTGGTTTGATGATTCTCCTTCAATCAACTTTTGATTATCATCTTGTAATCCCATCTCATCTATCTTTTCTTCAAGTATTTCAATATCATCATCAAGATTAGCTTTCTTACTGGAGGAGATGTCACTAGAGTCATCAAATACAACATGTATAGATTCTTCTATAACTAGGGTTCTTTTATTAAAGACTCTATAGGCTTTACTAGTTGTAGAATAACCTAAGAATATTCCTTCATCAGATTTAGGGTCAAATTTTCCTAGATTATCTTTTCCATTATTATGTATAAAACACCTACATCCAAAAACATGAAAGTAATTAACTTTTGGTTTTCTGTTTTTCCACAGTTCATATGGTGTTTTCTTTATGATGGGTCTCAATAGAACTCTATTTTATATGTGACAAGAGGTATTAATGGCTTCTCTCCAAAAGTACTTAGGGAGGTTACTTTCACATAACAAAGTCCTAGCCATTTCTTCTAGTGTTCTATTCTTCCTTTCCACAACTCCATTTTGTTGTGGTGTCCTAGGTGCAGAAAAATTATGGGTTATCCCCTTTTTACTACAAAATTCGTCAAATAATTGATTTTCGAATTCGATACCATGGTCACTTGTAATGGCTATGACTGAAGACTCTCTAGCATTTGTTACTTCCTTATGGAACTTTTTAAACATAGAAAATGCTTGATCCTTATGTGCTAGGAACATGACCCATGTGTACCTAGAGTAATCATCTACTATAACAAGACCATATTTATTTCCACCTAGACTTGTTGTTCTAGTTGGACCAAATAGGTCCATGTGTAATAATTCTAGAGGCCTAGAGGTAGAGACACATTTTATGGATTTAAAAGAGTTCCTAGATTGTTTGCCAAATTGACATGCTTCACATATTTTGTTCTTTTCAAATTTTAATTTTGGCAAACCTATCACGGAGTCTCTTTTAACTAATTTAGTTATTGTGTCCATGCTTGCATGACCTAACTTACGGTGCCATAACCAACTAGCATCATTATCTTTAGTTTCATTTACAACTAGACATTGGTTATGTTTTGCAAGATCTTCTAGGTCTACAACATATACATTTCCACGTCTAATCCTTTTAAAAACTAAGCTATTATCATTAGGATTTGTTATAATACATAGTGATGGTTTAAACATAACATCATATCCTTTATCACATAATTGACTGATGCTTAACAAGTTATGCTTAAGACCATCAACATATCTAACATTATCTATAAAAGTAGAAGGGGTGATTTGAACTTTACCAATACCAATGATGTGACCTTGGTTGTTGTCTCCAAACGTCACAGCACCTCCCTTCTTAGCTTCAAGAGTGAAAAATTGGTCTTTATCACCCGTCATGTGCCTTGAGCAGCCACTATCCAAATACCAGCAATTTTTGTTGACCTTGGCTGCAAGACACTCCTACACAAGCAAATCATGTCATCTTAGGTACCCAAGTTTTCTTGGGTCCTTCATGGTTAGTCAAGTTGGTTCCTTTTGGAACCCATACCCTTTTAATTTTTCTTTTAGTTTTACTTTTCCTAAAATTACATACATTTGCTTTATGACCTACTGTACCACAACAAAAGCAGGTTATTTTCTTAGTTTTTGTTTCCCCAGCTTTAACAAAGAAGTTACTAAGAAGTTTTTGCTTATTTCTTGGTTTATATCCTAAACCGGCTTTATTAAACACTGCAAGTTGACTATTTAGTATCATGTTTAATTTTTCAGAACTATAGGTAAATCTTTCAACTAAGGGTTTGTATTTGTTAAGTTCTTTAGTTAGTGTTTGATTTTCGGCTTTTAGATCATTAAGTTCTTTAGTAAGATCCTTATCTAAGGTTTGTTTATATTTTTTAAGTTCTGAAAATTCCTTAGTTAGTTTTTCATTTTCTTTAGTTAAGGTGTTGGTCTTTTGAGTTAAAAGTTGGTTGCTTGTTTTAAGTTCTATATTTTCTTTGGTGATTAAATCCTTATCCTTAACTAATTTATCGTATTTATGTAGGTATGATTGATTAGTTATTTTCAGTTCTTTATTCTTAAGATTTATAGCCTTATATTCTGCCATTAATTCATTAAATGCATCATAAAGTTCATCAAAAGAAAAATCAGGATGCGTGTCGGAAGTTACCTCGTTTTCGTTGGCCATGAAACAGAAATTGACCTTCTGATCGGTTATTTCAATTTCAAAAATAAACCACGCAATAGCACGTATCCTGTAGGATAGTGATTACGGGTGTCGGTCCACAGGGATTGAAGAATAAGTTATTTTTCTTTTAAAAATAAATCAACAAGAAGGATTTGCTAACTTGATTTAACTAAATCAAACTATGAGTACGGATTGAAATTTTATCAAAGTAAATAGATCTAGGGTTTGGAATCCACCACATAGCATTGCATCAAGGATTGTGTTCTTAATCTTATCTTTTGGAGAGGCATGCAATTTTGGCTACAAGCCTTATAAAATAAAAGCATAAAGAGTTTTAGGAAGATCCATCTTCGGTATAGCATGAAGTGTCTACCTAAGTATGCTAATCTAGGGTGTAGCACATCTCATCTTCCTAGGCATGGATCATCTTAGACTACTTTAGCAACATGAATAGTAAATGGCATGCTCAAGGTTTAAACATCATAAAATAATTTTTCATTGAGAATGAGAATTTAAACAAACTCCAAAAAGATTAAAAGAGTAAGAACTACAATGCCCTGTTACATTGCTAGGGCTTCATCCAGCCCTAGACTAGGTGTTCAGCCGCGCATGGTGGCCGGATGTCCTTCCATCTTCAAATGAAAGCCTTCACCTCTCATTCTTCCCAAAATGTCACAAACTCTTCTCTTTCCTCCCTCCTTTCTCTTTTTTTTATAATTTTTTTTTCTCTCTTTTCTCTCGGCTGGTGGCTTCTTTTCTTCACCGAAACAGGGGAGACCCCTCTCTCTTTCTTCTCAACCGAGCCCTCCTTATATAGGACTTCCCCACCCCTTGCAGCCGACTGAGGATCGAAACGGCCGTGGAATCGCTGGGCGCTGATCATGGAAGAGGATCCCTCCTGGATGGCGAGAAACGGACGAGGCGGAGGCGGGGGAGGCGATGATGCGCTGGTGCTGGATCTCGGCTGAAGACGGAGGGGCTGGATCTGGCTGCGTCACGGGCGGAGGAGGAGGCGGGAGATCCGGTCGCTGGCTGCACCGCGTGGGGCTCGTGGCTGGAACGGGAGAATCGTCGGGTGGCGACTTGATTCTCGGCCGTGATCCACCGCGGGAGGAAGAAGATGAACAGTGGAGATTTTATCCTGCTGTGAACGCGCTGGGACGAGCGGGCCAGTCTGGGATGCTGCGGCTGTAAACGGAAGGGAGTGATCTGGGAGGATTAGGAGAAGACGATGATGCTGGGAGGAATTCCTTTGATCGCGCGGGGGAGGATGCGGAGGGGATCACTCGGTATGTTCCAAAACAGGGAGGGGAAGAGAGGGAGATGAATGCGTGAGAGTTTTATTTATCTTATATATATATATATATATTATTATTATTATTATTTGTTTTGAAAGGTGGTTGGGGTCCACTCGGGTAGGTTGGAAGAGCTTGGTCCTGAATCTGAAATAGAGGAAGTTTGGACACGTGGAGAAAATGGGAGAGGCCTCTGTTTGGCTAGGTTGGGAAGCTTGGTGCACACGGAAAAATATGACGTGGACAAAGGAATGGATAGCTTCATCCACATGTGGGAGAAAGTAGTCCACACATGAAACAGATTGGAACTAGTTCGTGAATGGGTTGACTCGACCTGCACACACATTAAACTATTAAACCAAACTTGAATTACCTCTAATAATTTATTAAAATGCAATGAAGAGGGAAAACACATTTTCTTATGTTTAAATTTAACATATGTGAATAACAATAATAATAAGTGCTATGTAAAATAGATAAATTTATACATTATTTAGCACTCATCACACCCCCAAACCTACATTTTGCTAGTCCTCGAGCAAAATAAAATTAGAAAAGACAAATTCTAACTCACTTTCGCAGGCATCGCGGTTGCATTTACCATATGCAACAAGGCTTTAAACCCCTAGGTTACCCTAGTGGACGAGTTATAGTCTCGTGAGGGTTTCCAGCGAAGATACCCACAAACTTCAATATTGAAATAAATCATTTATTGTTATGATTATTTTTTTTTATTATTTTTATTCTTTTTTTAATTATTTTTTTTTTCGATTGATCTATGAAGTGAAAATCAAATTCCAAATGCATACTAGTAAAGAATTTCAAAAACTTTTTTTTTATATTAAAATCTAATTTAAGATACATAAATGATAAGAATTTCAAAACACACACGGTTTTATTTACTAAGTCAGCCCAAATTCTAGGTCAAAATGCAATTCAAGTTGAAGTCATTAAGTTTCCGTTAGGGAGTTGTAAGACTTATTTATACTGGAGTGCTCGGTGAAATCTGGACCGTTCACAAGCTAAGGGTTCGGATCTCCAAAATATTGTTAATACTAGTAGTTTCCAAGGATTGGTCGAAAAGACCTACTCACTGATTCAAAATCATCTTATCTGCAGGATTTCGAGAGTTGTGGATGTTTACTTTAGTACCTCACGGGCTTTATCTGTAATATTCCAGTTTACTCGAATTTTTACAATGACGGCTTTCACACTATTGTCTTTTCGGTCAATACAACATTTTTCTTCTTTTTTTTTCTTTTTTTTTTAAAGAAAGATATATAAATTGTGCACTTTTACTCTTGTGGTGATTTCTCCGTGTAACGAGCAATCAGTCGACAACTCTCACACCAGTTGGCATAAGGTGTCGGGCATCAAGACTCCCCTACGGACTTATGCTCGGAGTCCTCATCACAAGCCCACTTGACCTTTGACAATAGGTAGCCCTTTTCGATGTTCCTGACTAAATCCATTTTTATTGATTTTTTTTATTTTTATTGGATTAGATAAGTATGATTCATCAGGGTCCAAGGTTGCTACTATACTATCAACATAATGTCGAGCCTAGACCTTAGAAGGGTCGGCCAGTGTGTAGTGAAATTCCAAAGTATTAATTAGCTTACAACTCCCTAAGAGAGACTTAATAAAAAGAACTTAAATTTGTATTACTTTCCACTAGTCATTGGGCTTTTTAGATTTTATATACCTTGTGTGTTTATCATTCTCGCATAAATGTATATAAATTAGGATTTTTTTTAACAAAAACTTTTTTTTAAAAATTTTTTTTTATTATTTTATAAAAAATGAAAATAAACACATTTTTTTAAAAAAATATTTTTATTTTTTATTTTTTTCTTTTTTTAAAAAAAATGATTTTTATTATTATTATTTTTATTATTTTTAAAAAAAAATAATTTTTTTATTATTATTTTTTTATTTTTTATTTTTTGGGATGAAAATCAAGATGAATACCCCCAAACCTAAACCTAACATTGTCCTCAATGTTAAGAAATAATCTAAGAGAATTGGGTTGCCTTCCAACAAGCGCTAAGTTTATTGTCTTCAGCCAGACACAGTGAGATAGTTTTTGCATCTCCTTTTATGAGGTCATCTATTTTGTCTATTATAAAACACTCAACTTCCCTCGCGGGTTGGTCGGCCGCATTGAACACATTTAATTTTACCTTCATGTTTCCAAATGATATGTTCATTACCCCTGTTCTACAATTGATGCATGCATTGGCTGTTGCTAAAAAGGGCCGCCCAAGGATCACGGGGATTTGTTTATTAGGATTGGGCTCATGTTCCATATCAAGGACAATGAAATCTACTGGAAAATAGAATTTATCTACCTTGACAAGAACATCTTCAATTATCCCACGTGGTGTTTTTACAGATCGATCAGCCAATTGAAGGGATACCGAGGTTGGTTTTAACTCACCTAAACCAAGTTTCTCATAAACTGAATAAGGTAAAAGGTTGACACTTGCCCCTAGATCTAAGAGTGCTCGATCAATGAAATTATTTCCTAAGACACAGGAGATGGTGGGAGCACCAGGATCTTTGAATTTTGGAGGGGTGTTGTGTTGGAGAATAGAACTCACTTGCTCAGTTAGGAAGACCTTTTTAGGCACATGTGTCCTAGATTTTCGCTTTTGTGTACAAAGGTCTTTGAGAAATTTGGCATAGGAGGGAATTTGTCTGATGGCATCAAGGAGTGGGAGGTTGATTTTAACTTGTTTGAAGACCTCCATCATCTCTTCTAATGAAGTTCCCTTTTTGCCAAATGGAGAGGGTGAAGTAAGAGCTTCAGGATATGGGGCCTTTGGGATATGAGTTTTGGCAGAAGGTGGACTAGGTGAAGAAGAAGAAGAAGGTTTTTCATTTGACACATTTCTATCCTCTTCTTCATCCTCCTTATTGTTGTCCTCCCCAATCTTATTGTCTACTACACGTCCACTCCTTAGGGTAGTCAAAGCATTGGCTTGTTCATGATGAATTGCATTTAGTTGATTTTCTTGAGCCATGTATTGTCCCCTAGGATTACTTAGTGGTTGGCTTGGAAGTTTTCCTTCCTCTCGCTTGTTTAGTGCATTAACTAGTTGACCCATTTGAGATTCTAGCTTGGCGATTGATTGCGTATGAGAGTGCACTAATTGTGTAATGGTTTCCAAACCTTGAAGGGCGTTCAACACTTTCTCCTCAAAGGCTGTGTTTCTTTGGGGTGGAGGAGAAGTGTGTTGAAATTGAGTCGAGGGACGGTAGGGATAAATATTTTGTTGGGCTTGAAAATTCTGAGGATTTTGAAGATTTTGGGAATAGGGTTGGGCAGTATTCGAAGCTTGCTGCTTCCAAGAAAAGTTTGGATGATTTCGCCATCCCGGGTTATATGTATTGGAAAATGGGTCATTACCCGGTCTAGGCAGTATTTGAGCAGCATTGATGTGTTCTTGCACGAGTTCGGGGAATTGGGGCGCTGAAGGGCACTTATGAATAGGGTGGGATGGGCTAGAACAAATAGTACACACTTGTGCTTGGGAAGAGTTCATGTAATGCCCACCTATCATCAGTTGGTCAATCTTATGGGACAATGCATCTACCTTGCTAGACAGGTCCATAGAATGACTTATTTCACAAATGGTCCCTTTTCTTTGAGAACTCGGGGGTGCTTGACGAGAACATGAAGCATGGTGGAGGGAGTTTTCATTAAGTTTTTCAAATAATTTCCATGCTTCATGCTCATTTTGAAGCATAAAAGTGCCCCCGCATGCAGCATCGATCATCTGACGGTTTCGTTCTGTCAATCCGTCATAAAAACATTGCACTAGTTGCCACTTAGGTATTTGATGATGAGGGCATTTACGGATTAGGTCCCTAAATCTCTCCCAAGTTTCATGAAATTCTTCTCCCTCAGTTTGGGAGAAGCTTGTAATGGCACGTCTAAACTGGTTCGTTCTTCCTATGGGAAAGTATTTTTTAAGGAATTCTTGTTGCATTTGATCCCAAGAACGAATTGAGTTGGCTTCTAAAGAATTCAACCATTGCTTGGCTCTATCTTTAAGGGAGAAGGGGAATAACCTAAGTTTCAGAGCATCATCAGTGAAATTCTGAATCTTGACAGTGGTGCAAATTTCAAGGAATTCATCTAGGTGTTTATATGGATCTTCATTGGTGAGCCCATAAAAAGATGGAAGCATTTGGATCACACTAGACTTTATTTCATATTGTACAGCTGCTACCTCAGGTAATCGAATGCAAGATGGGGAAGTGTAAATAGTGGGAGTAAAGTATTCCCTCAGGAGTTTGGGTTGTTCTTCAGCCATCTTAAGAGGTGGGTATGATCCTAATGTTTTGATCTTAGCTCGAATGTTCCTAAGGGTTCGTTCTATTTCAGGGTCAAAAGGTAATAGATTTTGTACTCTAGAACGACTACCGTGCATACACTAGTACTCGGTCAATCAAGCATGCAATAAAAGAGAAAAGCATATCAATCCTAGTCTTTGTCCTAAAATCACTAGACAGCTCCTAACTGGTTTGAAGAGGGCACCTAAGCCTCCAATCCGGTCTAATGAACCGAGTTGACCAGGTAAGCTCCCAGGTAAGTGGAGGGGTCACGATGCGTTCGCAAAGGTCCCACTTAAAACCCACTTGCCTCGAACAGATGAACTGTCTCCCTTATAGGGACAAAGCTTGCCTAGACATCAACTAAGCCACAGAGCGAAATTGGTGCAACCTTCGGTGATCTTCGTCCTATTGAGCTCGAATGTCCCTAGGGGCCAACGTCTAATTGATTTTAATTAAAGATGACACTACGTGAGATTGAGTTCACCTAAGTTGGGCAAGAGTCCGGTGATGAAATCCGGCTCTTATCTTGTTGGGGTGATTGCCCTTACTATGTGCAAATTGATTTGTGTATGTGTATCAAGCATGCATTCACAATTTTGCTGAAATTGAAATCAAACAATCACCACAAAATTTCAAGCTAATAATTAATTTAAATAAGAAAGGTTTAGAGGTTACCAAAGGAAATTTCCCCAGCAATTTTAAATTTTTTTTTTTAGCAAACCTTCAAAGCATTCCTTTCTGATAGCCCAGATCTCCTCTTCGATTCCTGATCAAATAAGACCAAAAGAAAAATTAAAAAAAAAAAATTAGTAGAAGAGAAAAAGGAGATAAGAAAAGTAACAATAATAGAGAATAATTATATATATATATATATATATATATTTGAAAGTTTTTTTTTTAATTAATTAATTTTTTTTTAATGATAGGAAAAATAACTATGCAAGCAATCCCCGGCAACGGCGCCAAAAATTGATCGGTTATTTCAATTTCAAAAATAAACCACGCAATAGCACGTATCCTGTAGGATAGTGATTACGGGTGTCGGTCCACAGGGATTGAAGAATAAGTTATTTTTCTTTTAAAAATAAATCAACAAGAAGGATTTGCTAACTTGATTTAACTAAATCAAACTATGAGTACGGATTGAAATTTTATCAAAGTAAATAGATCTAGGGTTTGGAATCCACCACATAGCATTGCATCAAGGATTGTGTTCTTAATCTTATCTTTTGGAGAGGCATGCAATTTTGGCTACAAGCCTTATAAAATAAAAGCATAAAGAGTTTTAGGAAGATCCATCTTCGGTATAGCATGAAGTGTCTACCTAAGTATGCTAATCTAGGGTGTAGCACATCTCATCTTCCTAGGCATGGATCATCTTAGACTACTTTAGCAACATGAATAGTAAATGGCATGCTCAAGGTTTAAACATCATAAAATAATTTTTCATTGAGAATGAGAATTTAAACAAACTCCAAAAAGATTAAAAGAGTAAGAACTACAATGCCCTGTTACATTGCTAGGGCTTCATCCAGCCCTAGACTAGGTGTTCAGCCGCGCATGGTGGCCGGATATCCTTCCATCTTCAAATGAAAGCCTTCACCTCTCATTCTTCCCAAAATGTCACAAACTCTTCTCTTTCCTCCCTCCTTTCTCTTTTTTTTATAATTTTTTTTTCTCTCTTTTCTCTCGGCTGGTGGCTTCTTTTCTTCACCGAAACAGGGGAGACCCCTCTCTCTTTCTTCTCAACCGAGCCCTCCTTATATAGGACTTCCCCACCCCTTGCAGCCGACTGAGGATCGAAACGGCCGTGGAATCGCTGGGCGCTGATCATGGAAGAGGATCCCTCCTGGATGGCGAGAAACGGACGAGGCGGAGGCGGGGGAGGCGATGATGCGCTGGTGCTGGATCTCGGCTGAAGACGGAGGGGCTGGATCTGGCTGCGTCACGGGCGGAGGAGGAGGCGGGAGATCCGGTCGCTGGCTGCACCGCGTGGGGCTCGTGGCTGGAACGGGAGAATCGTCGGGTGGCGACTTGATTCTCGGCCGTGATCCACCGCGGGAGGAAGAAGATGAACAGTGGAGATTTTATCCTGCTGTGAACGCGCTGGGACGAGCGGCCGGTCTGGGATGCTGCGGCTGTAAACGGAAGGGAGTGATCTGGGAGGATTAGGAGAAGACGATGATGCTGGGAGGAATTCCTTTGATCGCGCGGGGGAGGATGCGGAGGGGATCACTCGGTATGTTCCAAAACAGGGAGGGGAAGAGAGGGAGATGAATGCGTGAGAGTTTTATTTATATTATATATATATATATATATATATATATATTATTATTATTATTATTATTTGTTTTGAAAGGTGGTTGGGGTCCACTCGGGTAGGTTGGAAGAGCTTGGTCCTGAATCTGAAATAGAGGAAGTTTGGACACGTGGAGAAAATGGGAGAGGCCTCTGTTTGGCTAGGTTGGGAAGCTTGGTGCACACGGGAAAATATGACGTGGACAAAGGAATGGATAGCTTCATCCACATGTGGGAGAAAGTAGTCCACACATGAAACAGATTGGAACTAGTTCGTGAATGGGTTAACTCGACCTGCACACACATTAAACTATTAAACCAAACTTGAATTACCTCTAATAATTTATTAAAATGCAATGAAGAGGGAAAACACATTTTCTTATGTTTAAATTTAACATATGTGAATAACAATAATAATAAGTGCTATGTAAAATAGATAAATTTATACATTATTTAGCACTCATCACCTTCTCTTCTTGTTCATCATCTGATGAGGAGGATGATGAGTCGGAGTCCGATAGGGTAGTGACAAGTGCCTTTTTCTTCTTGTACTTACTCCCCTTCTTCAGTAAGGGGCACTCCGCTCTTATGTGACCCGGCTTCTTGCACTCGTAACAACCAATCCCCTCATTTTCCCTTTCCTTACCTTTGTCTTTGCGGTAGGAATTTGAGGGGCCTCTCCTTTGATGATAGGACTTCTTGTGGTTGATGAATTTCTTGAACTTGCGCACAAGAAGAGCCTCACCACCATCTTCCTCATCTTCTTCTTCTTCACTGCTGCTGCTGCAAGACAAATCCTTGTTAGAAGAAGTAGATTTAAGGGCTATTACCTTTTTCTTATGGGAGGACTCTTCCTCGTTGTGTTGTTTCATGGTGAGCTCGTGCGTCATGAGGGATCCAAGAAGCTCCTCAAGTGGTAGCTTGTTCAAGTCCTTGGCTTCTTGGATTGCTGTCACTTTAGCTTCCCACGACCTCGGTAGACACCGAAGGATTTTCCTGACAAGCTCACTGTTAGTATAGTTCTTGCCAAGGCTTTTTAGACCATTGACAATATCAGTAAACCTAGTGAACATGGATGTGATTGTTTCATTTGAATCCATTTTAAATAGTTCATATTTATGAACCAAGATGTTTATTTTGGATTCCTTGACTTGATTCGTGCCCTCATGGGTCACTTCAAGTCTGTCCCAAATTTCTTTTGCTGAATTACAAGTTGAAATCCTATTGAATTCATTACGGTCTAAGGCACAATAGAACACATTCATTGTTTTAGAGTTTAGTTGTGCCTTCCTCATGTCATGCTCATCCCAATCCATTTCTAGTTTAGGTACCTTAACACCATCTACATATATGGATGGGATGTATGGCCCATTTACTACAATGGACCACATCTCATAGTCTTGGGCTTGGATGAATATTCTCATCCTAGCCTTCCAGTATGAGTAGTCAGATCCATTGAAGAAAGGGGGTCTTTGGGTGGACTGACCCTCAATGTGAGAAGATCCAAATGGGGTTGTCATTTTGATCTTTTAACTCTTGAGTGGAAGAGTTTTTGGCTCTGATACCACTTGTTGCCCAGATAGACAACCCAAGAGGGGGGGTGAATTGGGTTTTAAAATAATTTGGCTAATTAAAACTTTGTGGATGGTTAATTAAAAAACTACAACAAGTTATTTAATTAAAGCTAAGTGCTGTGAGTAGTGTGCGGGGAAGAAAATGAGAGACAATGCAATACAAACACAAAGTTTTATAGTGGTTCGGAGCCACCCCTTGCTCCTACGTCCACTCCCCAAGTCTCACTTGGGAATTTCACTATAACCCCCTTGGATTACAGCCGGTTGTTTTGCAAGCTCACAACCAAACTTGTTGTTTTACGAGCTCACAACGAACTCGATCGGTTTTCCTAGGCTCACCGACTAGAACCAACCCCGATTGTTTTCCCGGGCTCACAATCAAACCCTTACACACGTTGGTTTTAACTTGGCTCACCAACCAACCTTAATCCCCTTGATTCAATCCCCTGATTGAACCAAGTAATACAAATGTGTAGAAAGAAAAACAGAAGAACAAGCTTCTCTTAAGCAGATTTAAAGCAATATAAACAAGAAGGAGTTTAGAAGCCCTCAAACGCTTTTAAGCTGGTGAAGAGGCAAGGCTTCTTGAACTCCGGTCTCCTCTTGAAAGAGTGGTCGACTTGAATGCAGGAGGAGGAAGCTTTTAATGCTGGGAAGATGTTGTTGGAGCAGTAAATGCAGATCTTCCCTTTTTTTCGTTGAAGAGCACTTGGAGAGCTTGAAAGCTTGAATGCTTGGAGTGGAATGTGTGTTCTTTTTTTTTTGCTACAGTCTTCTGTGGCTATTTAAACCAACCCCCACGGAAACTAGCCGTTACACTGCTTTTTCTGTCCGTTCTGCACACTCTGCGCAGCCTGACAATATGACCGTTGGTGGGTTGGAGTCGACTCGCGCGATCAGGAGTCGACTCGGCTGTAGCGGGAGTCGACTCAAGCTTTTCCGGAGTCGACTCGGAAACTGTTCCAATTTTGAATTAAAGTTGCCGTCACGACTGGGAGTCGACTCGTCTTGACCCGGAGTCGACTCGCCAACTTCTGGAGCTGACCTGGCAATTTTGGAGTCGGCTCATCCACTGAAGTCCGTGGATCCAATTTTGAATTTTGTCCACTCGAGTCGACTCGAATCTCAGAGCCCGAACTCCCGATTCTGTCTTTTGGCTCATCCAGTCTTGGAGTCGACTCGAACTTCCTTGGAGTCGACTCGGCTCTCAGTTTTCGAAAGTTGGTCTTCTGCCTTTTGACGTGAAGCTTGTCTTGGAGTCGACTCGAGCTGTCTGGGAGTCGACTCGAATCTCAGAGGCAGTAACATGGTTTTCTGTCTGTCGATGGTCGCACAGTCTCGGAGTCGACTCGCGTACTGCGGGAGTCGACTCGAATCTCAGAGTTCATAAAACGCTCTCTGACTTTTTCCTTGTGTACCGCTGAGAGTCGACTCTTGCTTTCTTTGGAGTCGACCTGCCAACCATCGGAGTCGACTCGCGTTCCACTGGAGTCGACTCGAATCTCAGACCCGAAAACTGCTTTCTGACTTTTCTGTGTGTTCCTCTTGGAGTCGACTCTTACTAACTTGGAGTCGACTCGTTGAACATCGGAGTCGACTCGCGCACTTCAGGAGTCGACTCGTTGACAGGTTCTGAGATGAGGCTTTCTGTTCTTCCTTCTGTTCTTAGTCGGAGTCGACTCGTACTGATCTGGAGTCGACTCGAGCTTGTGCCAGTGAGCTTGATATACTTGGAGTCGACTCGTGATACTCGGGAGTCGACTCGAGTCTCAGACATTGGTTTATGCAGACTTCTTAACTTATCCAAAATACTATGAACCAAGTCTAGAGACACTTGGACAGGATTTTCACTGAAACACTCAATTGAATTCATTAGTAATCACAAGATATACTCAAATGCTTTGAGCTCATCAAAATCAAACGAAGTTTTAATCAATCACTCCACATTATTTTATATGTATGTATTCTTAGCATGGCTATGATCTAGCCCCGTCAATGGAAATTATTTGTTTGGCCCTGCTGACTTGTAATCTGAAAAACTGGTTTCGATACTGAGCCACCAGTGATTAGAATAGTAGTATCAAGCACTTTGTGTATTCTATATCTGACCCATGCCACTGGATTATGTGGCCATAGCTTGATGTTGGCTCTTTAATATTAGTTGATAAAAATAATAATAAATTTTGAAAAAGATATGCGTATTATTCAAAAATTGATTTATCCTCAGTTAGTATCATGCTCTTTAATTATTTATTTATTTATCATGCTTAGATTCCACTTTTTAGTGTTATGTTGCTTACTAGGCTAGTGTAGCTTATTATTATTTTTTTCTCTACTTTTCAAATCTTGAATCATGATTGTTTGCAATTTGGGGGAGTGTGCTAGATCTTCTGAAGACATTCGCAATTATTGGAGTTCTTGTTTAGACTAGTTTAGTTAGAATTTTTTATTTGATTTGAATTAGTTAGTATATTTTGACTTAGGACACTTTGAAATAATTGATTATGGGAATGATTTGTTTTAGATCTTGATTAAACTATTTTCCAAGAATCGAAAAATTATTATTGTTCTGAGATTATGATATGATTTATAGCCTTGAATGCTTGTATGGTCTGCCAAGCAAGTATGCGGCATTTATTATGCTCTGGGTTTGGGGCGTGACAGGTTTAGTGATATTAGAGCCTAGGTTTTAGGATCCTTAAGATTCGTCGGAAAAGTTGAGAGTTGGGTAGGAACTAGACAATAGGCTAATATTATTTGTTTCTTGTTAATAACCTTCTGCTATTTTGTTTGGATGTTATTTGTGATATTTGTTTTATTTTTTCTGAATCAGAATGCCGCCTCACCATACCCGTAGTTTGAATGAGACGGTTGGGGGCTCTCAGGGTGGAGCCCCTACTAACCAAGCCGCCAAGGCATCTCGGAGTCCAGGGCACCATAATGTGGCCTCCAAAATTTACCAATAAGGCGGCACTGGTCAATAAATAGTGAATCAACCAATTCTGGGTCAGCCAATGGTGATACAAGGGAATGTAGTTGGAAACCAAACTCGGGTGCTTGAACTAATTAAGAAAGTTGTTGGATTGGTACGTCAATAGAGGTAGCAACCACAACACTTAGTCTAGCATGATGTTGATCTAGCTGAGAAAAAAAGGGGTATAACTAAATTCAAAAGGGTGGCTCCTCCAACTTTTAAAGGTACTACTAATCTTCATGAGGGCAAGGCTTGGATTGATGAGATGGAAAAAGCCTTTAGGAAAATGGAGTGCACTGGTAAAGAAAAAGTTAGATTTGCCACCTATACGCTTCAGGACAGGGCTCATCATTGGTGGAAGTCTGTGGAATGCACATTGGCTCATGAGCATAAGTTAGTTACTTGGCAGAGGTTCCGCACTTCCTTCAACTCCAAGTATTTTCCTTTAGTCGTCTAAGAGAGCTAAAGAAGAAAGTTCTTAATTTGTTTCAAGGAGCTATGACTGTGGATGAGTATGAGGCCGAGTTTGATAAACTGTCCCAGTTTGCTCCCACCCTCATCATGGATGCAGAGTCCAGGATGAGGAGGTTTGAAGAAGGGTTGAAGCCACACTTATGTCAGAGTTTGGCCGCAGTGCACTCAGCAAATTATGATAATTTGGTAGATAGGGCCAAGATCATGGAGATTATTATGAAAAGAAACTTGAGATACAAAGTCGTGAAGTAAAAGAAGAGGAGCAAAGATTTTGATACTCAGAGTGGATAGAACCCTGGCGCACCTGCAAAATCTCGTGACAAGTCTTGGCATATGGGGATGCAAGAATCTTTTGGAATGATTGCTAAATATGAAGCATGTGGTGGTGTTCATAAGACCAAGATTGTAGACGGTTATCCGGAGCTTGTTTCAAATATGGCCAACAGGGCCATAAGATAGCAGAGTGCCTTCAGAATCATCAAGAGTCTTAATCAATTCAGAGGGCCCAGGCTACTAAGACTTAGCAAGTGCAAGCTTCTTTTGCTCCAACTCAATCAGCTCAATCGTCTTCTCCCAAGCATCAAAAGGGGGGAGACCGTGCACTCAGGGCTGTGTTTATGCATTGACTCAGCAGGATGCTCCGGCAAAAAGAAAGACGAACACAAAGCTGGGAAGCTCACTTCCCAGCCGGTTGCTATGGTATCTTGTATATTATCGATTTTACCTATTTATGCTCATCTATTATTTGATTCTGGTGCTACACATTCTTTTATGTCATCTATATTTGTGCAAAATTATAACCTATCTTGTGTGCCATTAGAGTTTGATATGCATATTAGAACTCCTGCCAGGGGTGGGGTGATCGCTAATCGAATCTGCAAGTCTTGTTCAGTTTAGATAGTATGTAAAGAATTGACTCCTAATTTGATAGTCATAGACATTTATGATTTTAACATAATTTTGAGTATGGACTGGTTAGCATCACATTTTGCTACTATTGATTGCTATAAGAAATGGATAAATTTCTAGATTCCTAATATATTGAATTTAGTTTTATGAGTTGTGGTGCTTATACTTCTCCTTAAGTTGTCTCTACTATAGAAATTAAGCAGTTACTTAGGAAGGGGTGCATGGCATATATAACTATAGTAGTTGATACCAGACAAGCATACCAGAAACTAGAAGATTTTTCAGTGGTGGATGAATATCCTAATATCTTTCTAGAAGATCTCCCTAGTTTGCCTCCAAATAAAGAAGTTGAATTTGCAATCGATTTGACTTCCGGTATGACACCAATCTCCAAAACTCCTTATAGAATAGCTCCAGCTGAAATGAAGAAATTAAAGAAACAGTTGCAAGATCTTCTTAATAAGGGCTTCATCAGACCTGGTGTTTTCCACTAGGGAGCTCCAATATTATTTGTAAAGAAGAAAGATGGTAGTATGAAGTTATGTATTGATTATCGAGAGTTAAATAAGGTGACAATGAAGAACAAGTATCCTCTACCAAGGATTGATGACATGTTTGATCAATTAAAGAGCACCCAATTGTTCTCCAAGATTGATCTCCATTCTGGGTACCATCAATTGAAGATAAAGGTGGAGGATGCGCTTAAGACTGGTTTTCGTATGTGGTATGAGCGCTATGAATTTTTGGTCATACCCTTTGGGTTGAAAAATGCTCTAGCAGCTTTTATGGACCTGATGAATAGAGTATTTAAAACCTTTTTAGATAGATTTGTGGTTACCTTTATTGATGATATTCTAGTTTAATTTGGAAGTCAGGCTGAGCATGAGCAGCATTTGAGGATTGTTCTAGAAACTCTGAGACATGAGCAATTGTATGGTAAATTGAAGAAAAGTGAATTCTGACTAGACAATATGATGTTTCTAAGGCATGTGATATCTAAAGAGGGGATTTATGTAGATCCAAGAAAGGTAGAAGTAGTGGTCAATTGGAACAGGCCGAACAGTGTTTCTGAGGTTTGCAGTTTCTTAGGCTTTGTTGGATATTATAGATGGTTTGTTGAGGGTTTCTTCTATATTGTTGCACCTTTGACTCAACTAACTCATAAAGGAGTTAAGTTTGAGTGGTCAGATAAATGTGAATGAAGTTTCTAGGAAGCTTAAACAACATTTGGTATCGATTCCTATTCTTACCCTTCCTTCTAGTGGTGCAGATTTTATCATCTATAGTGATGCTTCAAAGAAAGGATTGGGTTATGTTTTGATGCAAATGACAAGGGAATTGCTTATGCCTCTCAATAGCTAATCCTTATAAGAATAATTACCCCACTCACGATCTTGAGCTTGCAACTATTGAGTTTGCATTAAAAATTTGGAGGCATTATTTATATTGTGAGTCCAATAAGGTGTACACTGATCATAAAAGTTTAAAATACTTCTTTACTCAGAAGAAATTCAATATGAGACAGAGAAGATGGTTAGAATTGCTTAAGGATTATGATTTATCCATTCATTACCATCCAGAAAAAGCCAATGTAGTGGCTGATGCTTTAAGCAGACAATTTTTGGATGGCATAGCTATTTTACTCACCTCTTAGAGGGACATTTTGGAAGATTTGAGAGTAGAAATTGAAGTATGTTTGCATGATCATGATATACATTTGGCTAACTTGAGTGTCCAACCTACTTTAAAAGAAAGGATCAAGAGTGCACAAGTAGATGACGCTCTATTACAAAAGATTAAAAGTTATGTTGAATTAGGTTCTCAGTTAGAGTTTTGAATGCATTAGGATAGATCATTGAGATTCAATAATAGAATTTGTATTCCAAATGATTCTGAGTTAAAAAGAAAAATTATTGAAAAAGCTTATAGAACCAGGTACATAGTGCATCCTAGGAGTACTAAGATGTACAAGAATTTGAAGAATATATTTTGGTGGAATAACATAAAGAGAGAGATTTCACAGTTGGTAGCACAATGTTTGACTTGTCAGTAGGTAGAACATCATAGACTAGCAAGATTGTTGCATTCTCTTCTGCTTCTTGAATGGAAGTGGGAACACATCACAATGGACTTCGTTCTATTTTGCCTCGTAGAGAAGGACCATTCAAAATTTTGAAAGATATATTGAGAGCTTGTGCAATTGATATGAGAGGTTCTTGGGACTGTCACTTGCCCTCGGTCGAGTTTGCATATAATAATAGTTACCAGAAAAGTATTCAGATGGGATCCAGCAAATTGTTGGGATGATGTAGGTAAAAAAAAACTTATGAGTCCTAAGATTATTTAACCAATAGTAGAGAAAATCTAGCAAATCAGAGAACGCCTCAAGATAGCTTAGAGGAGGTAGAAAAGTTATGGAGACAATAAAATGCGAGAATTAGAATTTTAGGTCGGCAATCATGTATTTTTGAAAGTATCTCCTACTAAAGGGGTAATGTAATTTGGAATTCATAGAAAACTCAGTACGTGTTATATGGGACCCTTTGAAATTCTAGGAAGAGTTGGAGAGCATACTGATTGGCACTTCCACCTTCACCATCTGAAGTTCATGATGTATTCCATCTCTTCATGTTAAGAAAGTATATTTCAACTGCAGGCTATGTGGTAGAGTTGGCTCCTTTACAGCTTGGAGAATACTTGTTATATGATGAGCAGCTGGTACATATTGTTGATAGAAAGGAATAAGTATTAAGGTGCATGATTCCCTATGTCAAGATTCATTGGAGTAATGACAGTGAATGTGAGGCTACATGGGAACTAGTGGACGAGATGAAAGAGAAATATTCAGACCTTTTTGCAAACTGAGGTATGTTAAATTTCCAGCATGAAATTTTTTTAGGAGGGGAGGATGTGAGAATTGGCCCAATCGAGCTCATTTCTGATTGAAATCGGCATTGCCCATCGACTTCCATTGGAAAACTTCAAAAAAAAAATGGGATCGAAATAGAGAAGGATGTGTTCCTGCTTTGCTTGATCCCTGGGCCGTCGGGAAGAGGCTACCCCCAACCGTTGCTGATGGGGATTCATCGGGCTAATGCAAATGGCTGGCAGCCGTTGGGGGCCGCTGTAACTGGCAAACGGTCGCTCAATTCGATCTTATCGTCTCTCCCTAAAATCCTTTATAAGTACCCCGAGTCCCCTCTATTCAATTCACCAGAATGTTTTCTCTCTTTTCCTCCTTCTTCTTCGATGGCCACCGCACCACCTCAGTAGAGTGCCACCGCCGAACTCTCTTCCTACTCTCGCTAGTGTCCCGATTGCCCTATTTTTCCTATTTTCTTCTGTTTTGAGCGTCGCCACCACAAATCCCACCAGACCCAACTATCTGCGGTCGAGGTCCACCATCTCTACCATGCACGATGAGCTTCCCTTCCCTCCTTCTCTGTTCTTTCTTATGTTTAGCCATTTTTCTTATTTTTGGGCCAAATCGAGACTTACTACTTGGTCATGCCACCTTTGCCAGCCGCTGCTATAGTTGCCACCACCTCCGCCACTGGCTCCATCGTGATTGGTCGCCAGATCTCCAGCACCCACTGCCAGACCTCCTTTTCTTCTCTTCCCTCTCATCCTTCTCTCCATTCTATCTTCTTCTTCCTTCTCTAATTCTTATTTTTTTCTTTTTTATTTATTTACTTATGGATTAGTTTCTCAAATCCTCTTTTCTCTCTCTTGACTCATGGGCCAAGCATGTTGATTGATTTAGGTTGACCTGTGCTATTGACAACCAAATCCAGACCCTTGATTGAACCTGAACTTAGATTCTCTCTCTCTCTAATAAGACCTAGGAATCTTAGTTCAAAGTAATGATTCTCTTTTGCTCGGATTCAAGTTGACCCCAAGGCGGACGTCCTGCACCACCTCGATACCTAGGCAGCATACTAGACCAGCACCCCTAGCCTTGTCAGGTACCTCTAGAATTTGGTTATCCTTGACCTTTATTGAGTCACTTAAATCATAGCTCATCTTGATCACTTGAGTTCACTTTACTTGGATCGACCCGAGCAGTCGAGCACTGCCACTTGACTGATCTAATTTGGGGGCATGATACCATATCTTGAATAGTATTTTAATTTTTGACTTCTCTTGGCTTCTAAGATGACGATGAAATTAATTGCATCTTAATGATATTAAAATAGGTGAACTTGACCTGCTACTTGAAGTAAAATTTTGAAACAAGAAGAGATAAGTAACCTAATGCTTTAAAGTATATTTTTCAAATTTTAGATAATAAGTTTATTAAATATGGGTGATATCTATTTTATACTTGGTCAAACAGGTCAGGCATGTTATTGTTACAATAGTAAATCTGTTTAAATATGTTATGTGTTATATTATGAAATTTTAAAAATATAATTAGGTAAATTATGACAATTGTTTCATATGTATGTATTCTTAGCACAGCTATGATCTGGCTCCATTAATAAGAATTATTCGTTGGCCCTGTAGACTTGTATCTGAAAAACTAGTTTTAACATAGAGCCATTGGTGATTAGAATAGTGATATCTGGTACTTTGTGCACTTTGTATCTGAGCTATGCCACTAGGTTACGTGGCCATGGCCTGATGTTCGGTCTCTAGTATCAGTTTATAAAAATAATGATAAATTTTAAAAGAGATATCTGTATTATTCAAAAATTGATTTATCCCCGGTTAGTATTGTGCTCTTTAATTATTTATTTATTTAGCATGCTTAGACCCCACTTTTTGATATTATATTGCATACTGGGCTAGTGTAGGTCATTATTCTTTCTTTCTCTATTTTTTAGATCCTGAATCATGATTGCTCGAAACTTGGGAGAATACGCTAGATCTTCTAAAGACATTCACAATTATTGGAGTTCTAGTTTAGACTAATTTAGTTAGAAGATTTTATTTGACTTGAATTAGTTAGCATATTTTGACTTATGTCACTTTGGAACAATTGATTATCAGAATGATTTATTTTAGATCTTGATTAAATAAATTTTTAAAAATTAAAAAAAATATTATTGTTTTGAGATTGTAATATGATATGTAGCCTTGCGTGCTTGTATGGTCTGCCATGTAAGTATGCAACATCTATTACGCTCTAGGTTTGGGGCGTGACAGATACCTTCAAAACTACTAACAATATGGTTAGGGGATTACTAAAATAAAAGGGGGTTGAGAGAGAAAAACATGTTAGAGGATGAGAATGTGGTTGAGTGAAAGAGGTTGAATGGCCTAGAAATTTGGACAAGCATGTTGATTGATCCAAGTAGACCCTAGCTTTTTGGTGTAATATTGTATACTAGGTTAGTGTAGCTTATGATTGTTTCTTTCTCTATTTTTTAGATCCCGAATCATAATTGCTCGGAACTTGGGGGAATGCGCTAGATCTTCTGAAAACATTTGCAATTATTGGAGTTCTAGTTTAGACTAATTTAGTTAGGACATTTTATTTGATTTGAATTAGTTAGCATCTTTTGACTTATGTCACTTTAGAACAATTGATTATGAGAATGATTTATTTTAGATCTTGATTAAATAAATTTTCAAAAATCAAAAAATTATTATTGCTTTGAAATTGTAATATGATATGTAGCCTTGCATGCTTGTATGGTCCACCATACAAGTATGCAACATCTATTACGCTCTAACAAGACCTAGGAATTTCAAAACTATGATTCTCTTTTGCTTGGATCCAAGTTGACCTCAAGGTGGATGCCCTGCACCGCCTCGATACCCGGGCACTATACTGGACCAGTACCCCCAGCCTTGTTAGGTACCCGTAGAATTTGGTTATCCTTGACCTTTATTAAGCCACTTAAATCGTAGCTCATTTTGATCACTTGAGTTCACTTTGCATGGACAGACCTTGGCAGTCGAGCACTCCCATCTGACCGATTTGATTTGGAGGTATGAGGCCATATCTCCAATCGTATTTTAATTTTTGACTTCGTTTGGCTTTTAAAATGACGATAAAATTAATTATATTTTAATAAATATTAAAATAGGTAAACCTGATCTGCTACCTGAGGTAGGACTTTGAAGCAAGAAAAGGTACGTAATCTAATACTTCAAAGTGTATTTTTTAAATTTTGATAAAATAATAATTAGTTTATTAAATATGATTATGATATTTGTTTTATACTTGGTCAAATAGATCAGACATGTTATTGTTACAATAGTAATCTTTTTAAATACGTTATGTATTATGTTATGAATGTAGAGGTAAATTATGAAATTTATTTCATATGTATGTATTCTCAGCACGGCTATGATCTAGTTCCGCCAATAGAAATTATTTGTTAGCCCTGTCGACTTGTAATCTAAAAAACTAGTTTCGACATAGAGCCACTAGTGATTAGAATTGTGGAATCCGACACTTTGTACATTCTATATCTAACCCATGCCACTAGGTTATATGGTCATAGCCTAATGTTAGATCTCTGGTATCAGTTTATGAAAATAAAAATAAATTTCAAAAGAGATATATATATATATATATATAATTCAAAAATTGATTTATCTCTAGTTAGTATCATGTTTTTTAATTATTTATTTATTTAGCATGCTTAGACCCCACATTTTAGTGTTATATTGCATACTGCGCTAGTGTAGCCCATTATTCTTCCTTTCTCTATTTTTCATATATTGAATCATGATTTCTCGGGACTTGGGGGAATGTGCTAGATCTTCTGAAGACATTCACAATTATTGGACTTCTAGTTTAGACTAATTTAGTTAGAACAATTTATTTGATTTAAATTAGTTTGTATATTTTAACTTATGTCACTTTGGAACAATTGATTATGAGAATGATTTGTTTTAGATCTTGATTAAATAAATTTTTAAAAATCGAAGAAATTGTTGCTTTAAGATTATAATATGATCTGTACCTTTGAATGCTTGTATGGTCCGTTATGCAAGTATAAGGCGTTTGTTTTGCTAAAGTGAATGAACAAAGTGGTAATGAGGATTGTTAGGTTGAATTTATAGAGGGGATGCAAAGGAGTATTGGAATAGGTGGGGTGTCACATGTGCTTATGTGGCATATCACACATGGCTGGATAAGAATGTCCGGGTCTTCGAAGACAAGTGGACGTCTCCAAGGTGTATTGTAGAGCAAGCACTCCTTCAGGCAGTAGAGATCACCAAAGCTACTACGTCAATTTTCTCTAGGTTGGCTAGAGACATCTGGGACCCCCTTCATGCTACCACAGCGCTTAGGACAACTTTTGTCTCTTGAGAGCCCCCATCCCCAGGCCATCTCAAAGTGAATTGTGATAGTAGTGTATCCAGTGATGGAGACAGGGTAGGTATTGGTTTTGTGATTAGAAGCCATAACTCTAGATTGATAGCTGCCGGAGGGCGGAGTACCACCGGCTTGTCAGCAGCCAGGGCAGAGCTCAGGATGGCCTAGGAAGGCATCTCCTATACAAAGGGGATGCTAAGGGCGAAGTGCATCCTTCTTGAGGAAGATTCCGCAATGGTGATCGATTGGATTCAGGAGGAGGGAAGGGGAGATGGCAACCTCCTACTTCGTGATCTTCGACGGATGATGGAGGACTACAACATCTTCCGCCTGTGCACGTATACTGGGAGGCAAACGTGACCACCGATTAGGTCGCCGCTTATGCTATCCAGCACTTAGGAGAGGTCCTTTGGACAGACCAAAGGGTCATTCCCCTAGTTTTGAGTTATTGTCTTTTTTTTGATTCTACTGGTTACTTCCATGTTAGAGTAGCGTGAGCAACCATTGTACAAAAAAAAAAAAAAAGATGGGAGTGAAGGTAGAGGGGGAGAATTAGAGGATTACTAAAACAAAAGGGGATTGAGAGAGAAAAATATGTTAGAGGATGAGAATGTGGTTGAGTGAAAGAGGTTGAATGACCTAAAAATTTGGGCAATCCTGCTATTCATAGTAAGCGAGAAATTTGGAAGACAAAATTGTTATTTGTACATAAATCTTATAAATATTTTATTTGTTAAAAATATTTTAGTTATTTTAATTTTAAATTTTAAATTTTTAAAAAATTAAATAAGTATATATATATATATATAATAAGTATTTTATAAAATATATATGTAGATATTAATTTGAAAGGATATTTACATGAATACTAATATTTTGAAGAGTGTGTATGCAAAAAAAATACCGTTGAAATGGTTCCACAACGGCAGTAGTTTTCGTTATAGCGGTACACAACGGTTCGGTGAGGCCCGTTATTTTGTTAATCAGTCAGCGTTATCGGAACCTTGTTGATCTCCGTCATCAAACGAGCCGCTCTCTACGCCAATGACACCAAATTCATGTTCCCAAACCGCCGCCGCCGCCGCCGCCTGCCTTGACCTCACCGCCGTCTCCGACCTCATCGCCCGCCAGCACTGGTCCCGCCTCAAAGCCCTTGCCGGAACCACCTCCGCCGCCGCCGCCGCCCAACTCCTCCACCTCCTCCTCGATTCTCCCCATGCCAATCCCCCCACCCTCCGCCTCCTCTTCCGCTGGTCCGAGTCCCACTTCCGTTCCCCCCAGCCCCTCCCTCTCCACTGCCGCCTCCTCCACTCCCTCGCCGCCGCCAAGCTCTACTCCGACCTCCGCTTCGAGCTCCACTCCCTCGCCAAGTCCGGCCGCCACTCTGCCCCGTCCATCCTCCACTCCCTCTCCATATCCGGTGACACCCGTCGCCGGGGCGCCTCCCTCTCCGTCATCGCCGACATGCTGGTCCTCGCTCTTGTCAAGAATTCGAGAACCGAGTCAGCCTTGGAAGCCTTCTATCGCTCCAGGGATTACGGCTGCCGGCTGTCGGTCCTCTCCTGCAACCCTCTGCTAAGCTATTTAATCAAGGAGGGGAGGATCGAGAATGTCGAGAAAGTGTACAAAGAGATGATCCGGCGGAGGATCGCCCCCAATCTGATCACCTTCAACACCATGATCCATGGCCTTTGTAAGGCCAGGAAGCTCCGGAGGGCCGGGGACCTTGTCGAGGATATGAAGACTTGGGGGTTCTCGCCGTCGGTGGTTACTTACAATACCCTCATTGATGGGTACTGCAAAAGTGGCCAAGCAGGGAAGATGTACAAGGCCGACGCTCTCTTGCGGGAGATGGTGTTGGCGAAGATCCACCCCAATGTGGTTACCTTCAACACACTGATTGATGGGTACTGCAAGGATGGGAACAGCTCGGCGGCGGCGAGATTTCTTGAGGAAATGAAAAGGCAGGAGCTGTCTCCTAATGTGGTCACCTATAATTCGTTGATTAATGGGCTCTGTGGTGAGGGCAAGGTCGATGAAGCTCTTGGGTTGCTTAAAGAGATGGATGATTCAAATGTGATGCCAAATGTGGTGACTTTTAATGGGATTGTTAATGGGTTCTGCAAGAAAGGGATGTTGGCCGAGGCGAAGGGATTGCTGGATGATATGTTGGAACGGAACGTGACACCAAGTGTTATCACGTTCAATACTTTAATTGATGGGCATTGCCGTTCAGGTTTGATGGAGGATGCGATTGCGTTGAAGAGGCTTATGTCGGGGAGTGGAATACGTCCTAATGTTTCGACCTATAATTGTTTGATATCAGGTTTTTGTAGAAATGGGGATATGAGCAGTGCTACAAAGCTATTGGATGAAATGGAAGAGAATGATGTGAAAGCTGATCTCATAACATACAATGTTTTGATCAGTGCCTTGTGCAGGGAAGGGAAGATGGCAAAGGCGGTCAAGCTCTTGGATGAGATGCAGGATATTGGTTTGCAGCCAAGTCATGTAACTTATAACACTCTGATTGATGGGTTGTGTAAGAAAGGAAACCTCAGGGCTGCTTTGAACATAAGGGCAAGGATGGAGAAGGGTGGAAAGCATGCGAATGTTGTCACGTATAATATTCTTATCAAGCATTTCTCTGGGAGAGGTAAGATGCATGAGGCAAATGAGCTTCTGAATGAGATGTTGGAGAAAGGTTTGGTTCCAAACAGAGTTACTTATGATATTATTAAGGAAGACATGGTTGAGAGAGGGTATATTCCAGATATAGATGGACATCTTTGCAATGATGCTGCTTGAACCCCATTAGCGGATAACGTTGGGAATGCTATGCTTCTCATGGTTTTCAGATGTCAGGAAATGGAAGCTGACCATGATGAAATATATGCACCCACAAGGATCTATTTATGGCGTAATTGATCCGAAAGCAATATCAAGAAAACTGACTGCTTGCTGTGCTCAAGAAAATTCATTGCCTGGTAGAGTAGGTAATGATATAGTTGAAGTTGAAATGTTGGAGAGATGTATGCTTGCGATGTAGATTAAAATTTTCTAACGATGTTCTTCGAACCCAATTGGAAAAATCAAGACTGCTACATACCATCTGGCTATCAGAAAGAGAGTCACTTATGGTATTATTAAAGAAGAAATTGTTGGGAGAGGTCATGTTCCATATATAGATGGACACCTTTGTACTGGTGCTGCCTGAATCCCATCAGGTGATAAAACTGGGAATGCAGGGCTCCTCATGGTTTTCAGATGTGAGGAATTCATTATTTGAAGAATTTCTTTGAGAGAGTTTTCCTAGTCAGTGGCAGGTGTTGATGGTGAAACATATGGGCCCATGGGGATCTATATGGCATAATTGATTTGAAGCAATATTGGGAATGGACCAGTACTTTCTTTAGGTTCGTTCCCTGGTAGAGTTGATAAGTACATAGTTCATGAAACTTTGGAGAGAGGTATTCGGTGATATAGATGAAATTACTGTAACCATGCTTTTTAGAACCTAATTGGAAAAACCAAGACAGCTACATACCATTTGGTTATCAGATGCAAGACTGGTATGAACCATATGGTTATCAGAAGCAAGGAAAAAATTATTTTGAAGGATTCCCTTCTAGAAGAATATCTGAGCTTCAGGATCAAACTCTGGAGTTTTATGGGCACCAGCAATTGTGAAGTTCTGGGCCTCTGTATGTAGGGTGAAAACGATTTGAGGGAATTAACAATCATAAAATCTCTCAGTATTCTTTCTCTAAGTTTGCTACACAAAGATGGTCTCGGTACTATGGTTGCGCATGCAGAAGCCATGCTGGGATAACTGGACTATATACAACAACTAAATTTCTAGTGGTGAAGCTTCTGGGCAGTTAATCACTACCATGACATTTTCATTTGACAGTTCATGTTTCAACAAAGCATGCAGAGGTGAAGGCAGTGACCCGTCGAATTCAGACATATATCATGTAAGTGCATGTGTTTGAAAATTAGGTCACATGTCCCAGGTTTATGTTATTTCTATCTACAAGTTAGATTGGTGCATGAAAAATTATATTGTTCATGTTCTGGTGGAATAATCATGTGCTGTACTTATGGATGTGCCATCAGGAAACATGTAATGTGCATGCTCTTGACACTGAACATCAACATGAGTTTGCCCAACTTGTTGAAGTCTGTTTACACAAATAATCAGAATAAAACTTTGACTTGTCTTACTTGCTTTTTAAAAAAATGGCAGCAAATTGTGAATTTAAATTTCGGTTTCCTGTAGATCGTAACTCATTAGGAAAAGCCATTACTAGTCATGAAAAGCCAACTAGATGCAGAATGGATGATTTTTTAATTAAGTCATTTTTTTTAATTAATTGCCGTTCATTCTAGGCATGCAGTTATTTATTATATTTTGTTGCTGTTGCTAGATCAATTTCTTATGAACAAAAGGTCGCATAAGTTCTTTCCCCTTCCACTATTGCTGTATATTATCCTTATGCAAATGATGTGAAGCCTTTGACTGGCCATCTTCAACAATTTTTAGTTAGATTAGATTAACTTGGCCTTTAGTTTCGATCTTGCATAACTAAGTTAAACTGATGTAGTCTCATGACTCCATTTTGTATATAGTTTATATTTTTTGTTGTTTTTGTATTTTCCATCCAAAGCCATATTTAGACTTCGATTTTCAGTCGAGTCATATACTAGGACTGCTAAGTAAAAAATGTCCACCTAGGTGTGATAGGAAGCCTAACCCAACCACAAACCACTAAACTTAATTGCTTCAGCCTTGGCCTTTTTTCAATGCCCACGGCCATTACTCATCTCTAGGAATGGAGGATGGGTGAAAGTCTTGGACATAGAATTGTGCATGTTGAATGTATGGAAGAAAGGAGGAAGGAAGTTACTGTAGTTATTTTTAGTTTGCTGCATTTGTTATGTTTTATTGATTAGGCTTTATTAATAAGCTATCGATCATGTTCTGTTTTGTGTCCTTATTATAGGTGATGAGGTGGGCCCACTCATGGTGATTCACCGTGTCATGGTCGCACCTAAGCAACCTATCCAGAACAATTGGTTGAGGCGAAGTATTTTCTTGACTATAGCTACTACAGGGGGATATAGATGTTTTATCTTGATTGATAGTGACAGTATTGAAAACTTTGGGTCTTAACCCATAGTTGATAAACTAAAGATACCTACATAAAAGATTCATAAACCGTTTAAGGTATCTTGGTTTAAGGAGGGAGTTGAGGTTCCGGTCACCCACAGGTGTCTAGTAGAGTTTTTCATTGGAAAATGTTATCAAGATCAGGTATGTTGTGATGTTATGCCTATGGAGATGTGCTACGTGTTGTTGGGTAGGCCTTGGCAGTACGATAGGAAGATCCAACATGACAGAGAAAAAAATACATATTCCTTTGTGAAAGATAAAATGAATATCACATTTTATCCACAAAAGGAATTGTATGGTATAACACGAAAAAATCTGTGAAAGAAAAAGGCAAAGAACCTACTCAAAGGGCTTTGATTCTAAATTCAAAATCTTTCAAGGCTGAACTGAAAGAGGACTCAATAGTTTCTGTTCTAGTAGAAAAAGAGATCCAGGAGGAAGTGAATATTCCAAAGGCGGTCCAATCTTTATTGTCTGAATTCAAGGATGGCTTCTTGTTTAGAGGATCATGCTTGTGCATATGTGGAGATGAATTGCGTGAGACTTTGATTCGGAAATTTCATGAAGGAGGGTTAGCTGCTCATGATGGATAGAGCCGCACTTTAGGACTCCTAGTTGAGAGATATTTCTGGCCTAAGATCAGAGATGACGTCATTAGATACGTACGAAAATGTCAACATTGTCAGCAGGAAAAGGAAAAGGTCCAGAATACAGGTTTGTACACTTCATTGCCTATTCCTAGTGGCCCTTGGGAAGATATCACCATGCACTTCATTGTAGGACTACCCATGACTGCTAGAAAGGTTGATTCGATTTTTGTTGTGGTGGACCGGTTTTCAAAAATGACACATTTCATTCCATGTAGAAAAATATCTGATGCATCTCATATAGCACATTTATTTTTTAAAGAAATTATTAGACTATTTGGTATTCCCAGATCATTCACATTTGAGAGGGATACAAAATTCACTAGTTATTTTTGAAAAACTCTTTGGAGCAATTAGGAACAAAACTAAACCTCAGCAGTGCTTATCACCTCCAAACAGATGGTCAGACAGAGGTAGTGAACCGTACACTCGGTAACATGCTTAGATGTTTGGTTAGTGAGCATCCTACTCAATGGGACTTGGTTTTAGCACATGCTAAATTTGCATACAACAACTCTATAAATCGTACTACTGTTAAGTCTCCATTTGAAAATTAGTTTTTAGATCCTGCTGTTATTGTAGTTGGCTAATTCTAAGTATAGAAGGTTTTCGTGCAGGCAGTATCTAGATTTTGTTTTGGGGCTAAGCATGACTCACTAAAGTCTATACCCATTCCTAAGACTTCTAGTTCCTAGAAATGATTTTGGAAAATTACTTAAAGATTTGCAAATTTTAGGAGATCATCACAACCTGGTCGTATTTTGATTAGTTGTAAATTCAAGTCGTTATGGTTAGTTTTTGTAGTATTCGGACTTCGTTAAGATTGCTCGAGATTTGGCTTGAGCTGAAATTTGCCCTTAAGGCTGCTAGTTACCATAATTGAAAAGGAATAAGTGGTAAACTTAGATAAACAGTACATCTGAAGATTTTGAAAATTTAATTTATTTGTCCATTTTATCAGGAACCTTGAAGTTACTACTTTTCTTTGAAATTACATGGCTGTGCTTTTGAATGCTTTTTTACGATAATGTGACTCATTGCTTATGGTTATGATTTCATGAAAGTTACTTATTGTTATTCTGAGAACTCCATGGTCCATAAGTTACATGGGAACTGTATTTTGTTCATATTTCAAACTCTCAGTCAATCACTGTGATAAATGGACCTTGGCCAGCAGGAGGTGTAAGTTGTTAGCCTACATGTTTGCAGTACAGGCAAGATGAACCGTGACCCTGACCAACATGCAATAAATTGTTAGTCTTTGTGATCTCAATAAAGACATGATGAACTGTAACCATGATCAACTGGGAGGTTTTGTTGCTGATCTATGGTACCCATGAACTATTACATGGAAGATGTCCAAGTCTTAGCTATGGGACCCCACTGCACCACCTGTGTGTTCCTCCCCCCTAAGGTAGTGTGTACTCGGCCTAGGGGTTTTTTGTGATGGTTGACATTAATATGAATGAGACTAACCTAAGTTCAAGAATCTATTCTAAATGCATGGTGATTATAAAGATGGAAGGAAAAGAGTGTCTCTTGCTCCTTACCAAGGTTTTTATCTTGACTAATACGTCAATTTGTATCCATACCAGAAACTTAATGATATAAGTTAACCTAAATATTGATTCATATAATCTACGGGTATAATGGAACTAATTGCCTCATGATCTATCTCAACCGTGTCCATTTCTATATCCAAAGTGAATCGGATTTAAATAGAAATTTTGATATCTTATTGGACTTAGATCCGAATTTAGATTTTAAATACTTTTCGAATTTGGTTTCCGACATCCAGTAAAAATTCTCAAAAAAAAACTAATTTGAACCAGTGATCTATGATTTGAATAGCAAGCTCTCGACTGCCACGTTATAGCATGTATTCTATTTAATTAAGAGAGTTGACTTCTTGACATATAGTCAAATTATTAAATAATCATCTAATGTATATTATGAAATTTCATATCATTATTTTTTACAAAAATCATTTTCTCTTTGGTAAAAAATGAAAATGAGCATGCATTATTTTATTCGTTATGATGTTTTCAAAGCCTTATTATTAAAATATTTAAAACTTAACTTCTATGCATTCCTATATTCATACATAATTTTTCTTACAAGCTTTCTAAAGATAGATAATTTATAATTATTTAAAAAGTAAGAATGTTATTTGATACAGAAAATTTTAATATATTTATTGTATTTTATGCTATATAATTTTTTATTTTAATATTTTCCTATGAATTCAGTCGAATTGGTGATCTGACCCATGACCAAATTGGTCTTTGTGCCGATTTAATAAACCTTTAGTCTAAATCTTTACTTACCTATGTGTGTGTGCAGCCAGTATGGAAGATTCTTTTCTCATCCTTTACAATTATATAATTAATATTACTTTTCATCACAAAATTATAATAAAATTTTGGTTTATATCCGAATAAAATCCGGCTTATATCTATATTAGGATAGAAAAAATACGGATATAAATAATATGTGATTTATGTCAGTATTCATTCAGAATAAATATGGTTATACTTAATATTCAATTTATATCTGTATCCATTTAGAACAAATATAGATGCTAATTTTGGTATTCATTTAATATTCATATTTGAATTCATATTCCTTAAAAATATAGACACAAATATAAATATGCTAGTATCCGATCATATATAACTTTCTTAGACATATTTTTCTTAATATTAAAAAAAATCATAAGAATGGATAAATTTTTAATTTTGGTTTAAATTATTTTTGAGAGGAATTTGCTACAAACTATTTGACTGTATATAATTAAAAAAATAGTTTATTGAGAATTCCACTGTAAAATTAAATAATAAATCATTTTAATTATGAGAAAGAACGAAGAGGATAGTTTCAATAGAGTTGTCTATATGTTTATAGAAATAAAAATTACATTTTCTTGAGAGGAAAGAAATCATTTTTTTTCCCTTACAAAATTTTCATGTTCAATATGTGAATATTGCTTTTCCTCTTCGCGGCTCCCATATCCGCACGGACCCACCCTCCGCCGCCTTCCTGTCCATTAACTCGCGTCGTCTAATCGGCTAAACTCCATTCGTTCCCCTCTCCTCTCGTTGCTTCCACCTCCGCCTCGAAATCACAGCCGGCGGGAGAGAAGTGGAGGCCGTGGACCTCAGCTGATTCGTGCCGGTTCATCTAGTTGCGGTATTGCTCGTTTCAGATAAAGTTTTGCTCTGCTCTTCTCTTCTCTGCTCTTCATCTGTTCGTCAAAATGCCTCACTGAAGCGTTACATTCCTGTGAGTAGGTTCTCTTTTTTTTTGGTAAACAGAGTAGGTTCTCTCGATGGCCAGCTTTAAAGCTCAAAAGTTCCTTAGGTGACCTAACCCAGCTATTGCCATTCTCAAATCTTCCATGTTGGTTTTCCTGGTTGTTTCCTCTTCCCCTTTGTAATTTGTGGAAGAACAAGGATCGTGGTATACTTCATAACTCCTATCCCTTGTACTTCTAAAAAGATGTGAAGGCAGATCTTAGCTGATCAATTCCCCTTTGGGCTCGTTTGGTTCGCGGGAAGCATTTTCCCTCCTAAGAATACAATTTCTGAAAAGAAGATTCGTAGGAAGCGAATACCTAGAAATGTACTTTTGGCATGTTTGGTTAAACATGGAAAAGTGACAAATTTCTAGTGTGCTTATGTTTGGTTGACTATCCACTTTCCTGGAAAAATTATGTGTAATTCCTATTATACTCTTAATAAAAATTAGGTCTTTAATGCTGAAGGGCCGTTTTGGAAAAAAATAAAGATTGAGTGATTTGCGCCTTATGGAAAAGTAATTTTTCCATGTTTCTAATGCGAAAGACTTTTTCATGAAATGTGGAAATCATATTTCCATGGGAATACAATTTTTCTATCTTTTTTCTTTGAAAACTCCAACCAAACAAGAGGCATCTCATTACTTTCCCATTGACCACACTTTTCTCCTTTATTTTCCTGCGAATCAAACGAGCCCTTTATGTACTCCACGTTCCGAAGGTCCTGTAATGTTGATAATGTTGCCTCCAAACCTCTTCAAGGAATTGTTGTTTTTTAATAAAAAAAATAATGGTTGCCTTCTAATCAACTAAAAGTCTTTCCCTTTTTAGAAAAAAAGGAAAAATTAAAAAAATCAACAAGTCTTCAGAAATAGAATCATAACCTGTGAATAACTTCATATCATTAGAAAGGAGGGAATTCAGTTTTTTTCTTAAATTAAATGTTTATAATAGTAGTCTTTACAATAGGACCCTTCTTCACACACCCTTTTTTCCCACTAATAACTAACCCTAGTAGTACTTACGTAGCAGTAGCATCGTGAGACCACAACTACAGAACAAACGAACAAAAGAAAACATCAACTTTCTACTATATTACTATCTCAAAAAACACTTTGTACTACGTAGTATATAACCCTAAGACCACACCTACAAAACTAAGAATAACAAGACACCGTGAACTTTGCACTTTATAAAAACTCAGGAGCGACCCAATGTATTTGGGGGCCTAAGGCCGTTTTCTGCAGTGGGCCGGCCAACTCACGAGGCCTTCTTTTTCTTTGGACCGTCATCCACAAATGGGAGCAGATCCTCTAACAATTTCTCTGCTGATCTCATGCCACTCCATGACCTTATCTTTCGGCCGGTGATGGGATTGATCACGAGAATTGTAGGCAACGAGATCAAATTGTAGTAGGTGCAGACCTTCTTCCCCTCATCAGTGTCATGGTTCGCTTGCTAGAAGACGAAATTCGCCTGAATCATGTTCACCATCGTTCCTTTCGACTATGTATCTCAGTTGAGCATGTAGGACCTGAATTCCTCTATGTTTTGCAGGTTCACAAACAGCCACCTATTCCCACAATGGGTTGTCACCTTGGCGTCGTGGAAGGAACCATGATATATGAGACAAGATGGTGGACGGAACAACGAAGCGAGAGCACTGCAGCTTGATTCGCCACCCTTTCCAGACACTCGATTCCACATCAAAACTTTGAAAGGGGAGAGAAGGGGCGGGACCATACAAAACCTCCCTCTTCACTAGTATTGGAGGTCGAACTCCGTCATCTCTTGTTCCATTGTCAGAGAAGGCAGCACCAGGCTCTCGGCCGGCGAAAAATAGCTCTAAAGTATCCTCCAACCTCCAGTTGGTCGCCTGCAGATACTTGACGGCGGCGTCGGAGGACAAGCCCGTGGCGTTCTCCAAGAAAGAAGATATTAGGGCTTCCTTGCTTCCTTCTTAATGAAGCTCAAAAAGTCTTCCATGGGATGATGGACTCTCATTTTTTTGATTCTAACTCCACCGGATGCTGGGTACGTGTATATATATAAGTATTTTAGATATTGTTATTCCTAGTTCGAGTCAACTTTTATATGTTATAGGAGACGAACTTCTCTGGCATTCCTACTTCAAGTCAACTCCTAGTTCTTCTAGGTTGATTCAAAACAGCAATTTCTAAGGGGATTGGGAATTGGACCGCGAGTAGAGTAGGGTTGGATCGGGATTGGCTACCCCGCTTCAAATTGGTATCTGTATTGGGTCAAAAAGAAGTCCAATTGATTACTTGTCGCATTGGAATGAATCGGATTTGATCCGTATTTGAATTGGACCAAATAGAGAACTTTAATCGATTAATATCTGCATGTGATTCAGCTTGTATATTTAGTTTGCGACAGACTCTGCATGGCTATACGGTGCCTGTACGGCAGACCGTACAAGCATGCAAAGCTACAGATCAGATCAAAGTAATAATAAATCGTAAAATTTTGTTTAATCAATAATTTATTCAAAGCAATTTTACAAAGTTTCAATGTAAGATATGTCTACATGTGCTAACTAATAACATAAATCAAATAAAATACTCTTATTAGTCTAACTAAACTATCAATAACTTAAAGAATCTTTAGAAAATCTAGCATACTCCCCAGTCTTGTGCGATCATGTATCTGCATCTGAAGAATAGAGAAAATATGATGATAAGATACACTAGCCTAGTAAGCAACATAATACCCCAAAGTGGGAAAAGCATGCTAATATTTATTTAAAGCATAAAATATTGACTTGGAAATAAATCATCAATAAAGATATATAGGTATCTACATTGGGTCGAAAGGAAGAAGTCTAATTGATTTCTCTTTAGGTTAGGGACGTGACATTAATTGTTTAAAGAAGTTCTTCAAGCTTCTTTGTAATAAGTAAATGTTAATCATAGCCTGCTGTCTTCTTTAATAAAGGGTTAAGTTTTCTGGTGAACTAATAATAGATCAATAACTAGATGAAGATCAAAAAGGCTAAGCTAATAGAAAGATGAATATCGAGGCAAATATCGAACACTACATACTCTCTAGTTCCCAAGTTTTCGTAATGTTGACAATATGGTCTACAAACCTCTTCAAGGAATGGTTATCTGTTCAATAAAATAAAAAAAAAATATTGCTTTTTGATCAACTAAAAGTCTTTCCTCTTCAGAAAAAAAGTAAAAAATTTAAGAATATGCCCTAAATGGGCTGTATTGGGCTGAAGTTGGCAAGCCCAACTGATTTCAGCCTGTGGCATGAGGAGAAGCTAGAACAGAGGATCGCGATCGCAATCCTCTGCTCCATCTTCCTCGGCGTGATAGGGGTTGGATCCGGGGCAGCTCCATGGCCGCTTTGAAAGGTCGTCGATCATGCTCAACTATCGTGAGAATCATGATGGTGAATGAGCCACGACCCTTCGAAAACCTTCCTTTAAAATTCCTCTACCCTCAACAATTGATCCACCTTCGAGCTCTGCCGAGCATTCTACTCCCTCTCCTCCATCCTCCTTCTCCGGTGGCTGGTGTGCCACCTCAGATTAGCATTGTCCGAAGCTTCCTTCTCCCTCTTCTTCTTTCTCTCTGTGCTCCAAGATCTCTTCTCTTTGTCAGAAGCACCGTCGCTGCCGCCGCTAGCTCGCTGGACTGGCTACCCTGAGCTAAGATCTATACTCTCCGCCACTCGCTGATGAGCTCCCCTTTCCCTTGTTCTTTTGTTTCTAAACAATCCGAGCCCGCTCCTCTATTTCAAGCCAAGAAGTTGGTTTTCCCTTTTTCGCCAGTCACCGCAACCACTGTCAGCTGCTATCGCCTGGCCATGGACCCCCACTGCCAAGGCCCAACTGCCGCCGGACCTTCCCTCTTCCCTCTCTTCCTTCTCTTTCCCTTCCTTCTTATTCTTTTAGTCAACGGGAAGAAGAACTTAATTTTGGGCCCTGTTTATCTATTGTGGGCCGTATTCATTTTAGGCCCTATTCATCTATTGTGGGTTGTATTCATTTTGAGCTTTATTTATCTATTGTGGACTATTTGGGGTTTGTTCATCCATTGTGAATCGTGTTCATTCATTTTGGGCCCTGTTCATCCATTGTGGGCCGTGTCCATTTGAGGGCCGTGTTCATCTCCATTTTGGGCCAAAAGAAAAAAAACTAATCCATGACTCTTCTTTAATTGAGTAGGCTTAGACTTTTCCTAATGGTCAACCCGAACCACTCAGACCGGGCCCGTGATCAGGATCAGACCAAGACTTGGACTGAGATTCTCTCTCTAAGCCAGACCTAGGAATCTTAGTTCAAAGCCCTAGCTTTCATTTTGCTCAGATTCAAATTGACCCCTAGGTGGCCCTGTCGACTTGAGTTATAATTCTGTCGCGATCTGGGTTTGAGGTGTGACAAAATATATATCGTATCAACTTTTTAAGGTCTCTGTAACGATTGCAAACTGCTTTTTTTTAACCCTAAGCTCCACCTGTTTGTTTATAACATTAATTGGTTGGGGAAAATGCTCTTTACTTGATTTTGACTGAATCCAACCCATCTTAGATTACATAGATCAATTTTGTCACAATCTTGTGAAGTTATTTGTATGTTATCAATCCAATTCAATGCTAAATTGGTGATCAACGTATAAAGTTGGATCTAGTTCTATCTTCAATAATGCAAAACCTTAGATCTGATGGTGTATAATTGACTGCATTCTATTTCATGTGACAAATGCAGGGAACCTCATAATTTCCAAGTCAGTGTGCATCTTCAGGACAAGGAATATACTAGCAGATGACCTCTTTCCACATAAAACTCTTGTAAAAGCTATTAATAGCATACCAACATCAAAGCAAAGGACTGGTTTTTGCAGAGAATAACGGAAGCTTGTTGCAAGTTCAAGACCAGGAATTTACTAGCAGACGACCTTCTTCCAAATAAAACTCTTAAGAGAATCTATTAATAGCATGCCACCATCAATGTCAAGGACCGGTTTGTGCAGAGAGAAATGGAAGCTTGTTGCAAGTTCAAGACCAGGAATATGCTAGAAGATGACCTCCTTCCAAATAAAACTCAGAGAAGCTATCGGAAGCTAACCGGTGTCAATGTCGAGGACCAGTTTGTGCAGAGAATATCGGAAGCTTGTTGCAAGCTCAAGATATGGAAACTGCTCATAATGTACGGGCCAAATCTAGATCTCACACTCTTTTTTTGCAGCTTTCAAGGGCGAAAAGAATTGATTCTATATAGACTATAAGAAGATTCACCAATTGGCAGGTTCCAAAACATAGTCAGGCTGAGAGTTCCAAATCTGATGCACATCAAAATTCTTTTGTAACATAATAAATATATCATAATCTGATTTAAATATGCATATACGATGCAAGAACAGTAAATATATCCGAAAAATATTGTTCCAATTCATCTATCTATCTTTCATTCAAATCATCATCTCGTAAAATTCATAAATCACATATAAATTCATTAACAATTTATTCGATGCAAAAATAATATTATATAAATGAAGAGTCTAGAAAAGGCAGTTCATTACTTATATCCAACGCGATCCAATTAATCTCACAAATCCCTCGCAGACCTAATATCCAAAAATCATATTTTTCTTTTAAAATTCATCACAATATATATAAAACTTAAATTTTAACATTCTCGCAGGGCCGACCCTGCAGATGTGTCTAACACCCCGGGTTCAGGTTCGGATCGGGTTCATACCCGTAAACCGCCCTCTTCCCTTTATTTTATTATTATTGTTCTTATTTTCTTTCTTTCTTTCTGTTCTTTTCTTTTTTATTTTCTTTTTATTTTCTTTTCTTTTTTCTTTTCTTTTTCTTTTCTTTTCTTTCCTTCTCTTTTCTTCTTCTTTTCTTTTCTTCTCTTCTTCTCCAGAAGCTTCTCCCGACTTTTCTTTTCCTTCCCCCCTTTCTTTCTTCTTTCTTTTTCTTTCTCCTCCTCCTCTTCTCCCGACTTCTCCTTCCCCCCTTTCTTTCTTCTTCTTTTTTCTCCCGCGAAGGGAGATCGGCGAGCTCGGAAGAGGCCAAGTCGAGGCCGGCGGCGCCCGCGATGGCCGGCCCTCTCCTTCTTCCCGTGGAGGAGGCATGCGGACGGAAGAAGAAGAAGAGCCCACGATGGTCGGCGTTCTCCTTCTTCCCTCTCTTCTTTCTTTCTTTCTTTCTTTCTTTCTTTTCAAATGTTATAACAAGAAATGAAGGGTAGAAACCTTTACCTCAGCCCCCGCAAAGATCCGACGGCTTCTTTCCGACGGCAAAGGAGAAAGAGGAAGACCCGTGTCGTGGCTTCTCGTCTCTCTCTCTCTCTCTCTCTCTCTCTCTCTCTCTCTCTCTCGGGCAGCTGCACGAGGAAGAAGATCGCCCAAGAAGGAGGTCTGGCGGCTCCTCTTCCGGTGGTCTCAAAGGAGAAAGAGGAGAAGCCCTAAAACAGGGGCTCCTCCTTCTTCGGGATGGATCTCTCCATCCCGCTGCCTCACGTGCGCCGCACGTGAGGCTGAACTCTGGGACTGGGCCGGTCAAATGGAATAGGCCCAGTTCTAGGGTCTCACATCCTTCCCTCCTAAAAAAAATTTCGTCCACGAAATTTTCATACATGCAGTTCAAGAGTAAAGAATACTTCTTCCAAACTAAGTTATAACACTCTTCAAATCAAAGTCATCTCGTCTGACCAATGTCAAATAATTCTATTCACCACACTTTCTCTGCACACTCTGATTTAAACCTCAACATACCCATGTCAAAGTCTAGATTTTTTTTCCTCTAGAATTACTTGCTTGTTGGTACATTCATTATTATGTCTTAATCCGTGTGAACACTTTCGAAATTTAAAAGTTCATATTCTTCTTTTGACAATTAATCAAAAAAATGTTATGCAACTATTTAATCTTTTCTAGCAGCGTAATGAGTTGTCTAACAAAGAGCAGTGGGCATGGCAAAACAATAAATAGAAATAAATATTGGGACTAGATTAATACTTGTCGTCAACACATCAGAAGCCTGTGCATCTTGCTGTGTAAGTGCAAATACACTTCCTTGAGTCTTTGGCCCCTGGCTTCCTTCCATTGCCTAAGTAGATCTATTCTCGTTTCTTTGTGGGCAGTCTGCAATTTTATGACCTATCTTACCACATCTAAAACAGGCACCAGTGTTCCAATGGCAATCCTTATCAGCATGAGCCTTACCACATCTTGAACATTTATTGCTATTCATCTACTTAGGGTTGTCACTCGTAGATTTCTTGTTTGAACTTTCGGCGTTTTCATTGCTCTGCCCCTGGAATTCATTTGACCTATTCCTTTTTTTTTTGATTTCTTTCCCTTTCCAACCGTTCATCATTAACTTTCTTTTCAATTATCAAAGCCTTATTTACCACAGCTGCATAGGTAGTCAATTCATAAGGTACCACTTGTTTTTTAATTTCAGTCTTTAGTCCCATCTCAAATTTATGCGCTCGATCTAGCTCATCCTCAACTAACTTTGGAACAAATTTGGCTAGCTCAGTAAATTTAGCTTCATATTCTACAACAGTCATATTTCTTTGCTTTAGATGAATAAACTCTTGCTCTTTCTACGTCCTTACACTCCGAGAAAAATACTTATCATAAAATGCTCATCGGAATCTGTCCCAAGTGAGTAGCTCCCTATCCTGCTCATATTTATGTTCCAACATCCGCCACCAGTTGAATGCCTCACCTTGCATCATGTATGATGCAAACAAAATCTTTTCATCATCCTGGCTTCTCAAGACAACAAATGCTTTTTATCCCTGTAAGCCAATTGTCTGCTTCCAATGGTTCTGTAGTCCCCTTGAAAGCTGGAGGAGCCAGCCTCTTAAATTCAGCTATATTGCTACGTTGTTCACACTGTTCCCCTCGTCCTTGCTGTGGCTGTGTCTGGGGCAACTGCACTTGTTGTTGGAGCAACTGTTGTTGTACCTGCTGTTGCATCTGCATAAGGCCCACTATGATCTGCATAACCTAGCCTAGGCCCGGTTCTTGTTGTCCTGTCTGAGTATCACTAGCAGGATTGACGACTCTCTCCTACTGAGGGGTGCTACCAATTTGTTGGGGTGTGCTGTCATTTTGCGGGTTGGGTGCCTTATCAGTAGCTTCGCGAGTAGTCTTTCTTATCCGACGTGGAGACATCCGGACTTATATCTATCGAATAGCAGCATGCCAATAATAAGCTTACTAATTAATTATAAGTATATAGGATGGTTGTTACAATCAAACTAACGTCCCAATGTCCCTAATGTCTACCCACCTACACTCATGTCATGTCAGATTTTCTTATCTTAGAATTTATCCATTCATGCTCTGATACCATTTAAGTTGTCATGCCCTCGGCCCGAGATCGCGAGCCGGGGGTCCGCGCCAACCGCTGCACATCCGTAGGAAACTCTTCCCACGAGCATGCAAGGCATCTTAACCAAATCTCAAAAATGTAACTAAATAATTCAACTGAAATAAATGCAATCTTATTCCATTGACTGACACAAATTATAAAGTCTTATAGTTCTAAATACACAGCGGAACAATAAAGATAAAACATCACTTTAAATAAAACCTAATCTAAGATAACTTATGCCATAATTCTTTTATTCGCTTTTCCATATTGTAAAACCCTGGATCGAGCTAATTCTTCGGATCTATAAAAATAGTAAGAAATCATACAATGAGCTTGACAGCTCAGTAAGTAATAAATAGTTTAACTAGACAATTCATATATTAACATAAAATATAAATACAAATTACGATGAATCAGCATAAAGACATAATTGATTTCTTTTCAAACACAAATCCATTGAAATCTGTATCTTTTAATTATCCATATACATAATCATAAATCTGATTCGAAACAAATCACATTCATCTCAACAGCCTTTAACTATGACCACACTTATACCCTGTGGTTAGGCCAGAAACAGAATACCGCACTTATACCCTGCGGAGTGGGCCAGAATACCGCACTTATACCCTATGGTGGGGCCAGAATTACCAATGCATAACCCCCAATTGACAGGGTCCAGAACATAGTCAGGCTGAGAGTTCCAAATCTGATGCACATCAAAATTCTTTTGTAACATAATAAATATATCATAATCCGATTTAAATATGCATATGCAATGCAAGAACAGTAAATATATCCGAAAAATATTGTTCCAATTCATCTATCTATCTTTCATTCAAATCACTATCTCGTAAAATTCATAAATCACATATAAATTCATTAAAAATTTATTCGATGCAAGAATAATGTTATATAAATAAAGAGTATAGAAAAGGCAGTTCATTACTTACATCCAACGCGATTCAATTAATCTCACAAATCCCTCGCAGAACCTAATATCCAAAAATTATATTTTTCTTTTAAAATTCATCACAATATATATAAAATTTAAATTTTAATATTCTCGCTGGGCCGACCCTGCAGAGGTGTTTAGCACCCCAGGTTCGGGTTCGGATTCAGGTTCATACTCATAAACCACCCTCTTCCCTTTATTTTATTATTATTATTCTTATTTTCTTTCTTTCTTTCTTTTCTTTTCTTTTTATTTTGATTTCTTTTCTTTTTCTTTTCTTTCCTTCTCTTTTCTTTTTCTTTTCTTTTTCTTTTCTTTTCCAGAAGCTTCTCCCGACTTCTTTTTTTTTTCCTTCCCCCCTTTCTTTCTTCTTTCTTTTTCTTTCTCCTCCTCCTCTTCTCCCGACTCCTTCTCCTTCCCCCCCCCTTTCTTTCTTCTTCTTTCTTCTCCCGCGAAGAGAGGTCGGCGAGCTCGGGAGAGGCCAAGTCGAGGCCGGCGGCACCCGCAACGGCTGGCCCTCTCCTTCTTCCCGCGGAGGAGGCATGCGGACGGAAGAAGAAGAAGAGCCCACGATGGTCGGCGTTCTCCTTCTTCCCTCTCTTCTTTCTTTCTTTCTTTCTTTTCAAATGGTATAACAAGAAATGAAGGGTAGCAACCCTTACCTCAGCCCCGGCGAAGATCCGACGGCTTCTTTCCGACGGAAATGGAGAAAGAGGAAGACCCGTGCTGTGGCTTCTCGGCTCTCTCTCTCTCTCTCTCTCTCTCTCGGGCGGCTGCACGAGGAAGAAGATCGCCCAAGAAGGAGGTCTGGCAGCTCCTCTTCCGGTGGTCTCAAAGGAGAAAGAGGAGAAGCCATAAAACAGGGGCTCCTCCTTCTTCTTCGGGATGGATCTCTCCATCCCATTGCCGCACGTGAGGCTGAACTCTGGGAGGCGCACGTGAGGCTGAACTCTGGGACTGGGCCGGTCAAATGGATCGGGCCCAGTTTTAGGGTCTCACATATGCATTGAACTCCATGATATTACTATGAACAAAGTCCATTCTCAAGATCATTTATGCTGGAACTCCATGATTCCGTTCCCCCACTTTTATGTATTATTTCTTTTGACTCTGAGGGTAGGACTCATGCCAGGTTGACATGAGCTACCGTAGTACCACCACCAAAAAAAAAAAAAAGAAAAGAAAAAGAGAGAGAGACCATTTTGGTCTACAAGGTTATCCATATAGTCATCAGAGCGATTTCTTTAGCTAGGGCATTAACATAAACCAGGTTCCTCCAGTTCATCCATTTAGACGGAGGTAAATATAGTTAGCAAAAGCAAACTTGAAGAGGAAGTGCTAAACCAAGCAACTAGATGAGAGGGAACATTCTAGGAATGGGGAGATTATAAGAAGTGCATGAAGAAGCTGAAGGTTTGTATCTCCTGTGAAACCAGTGCTTGTATGTTCTCTCATTCAATCTCATATTCATTATTATCAAGTGGTATTAAAACCTTTAAGTCTGGCAATTAATCATTCTCTTTTAGGACAATGAGCGGTTTGCGCTAGCCTGGAACTTATTTGATGTGAGATAAGATGGCCACCACAATCTTATTCCTTTGGTTACAAGAACTTTTCATAATTTGCAAGACATGAAAATAGGAATATGTTTTAATCATTAGGATTTTACATGCAAAGTAAAAGTGCAACTTTGGTTGGACTCAACTTGAAACTTGCATGCCTGGCCTATTCATTGGTTAGGGCTAGGTTGAGTCATTGAGGTCTTATAAATTTGGGGTTCAAAGATCCTGATCCAAGCTCAAGTAGAGTTGGTTAGGGTTGGCCTTCAACCCAACCCTACCCAACACATAAATAAATAAAAAATCCAATTCATATTTATGTTTATATAAAGTATTCATATGTTTATATAATTATATTTTTAGTATCGCTAAATTATGTCTAGCTACCATGAAAATTAATGAACTGCTGGGACCTCAATCTAACAAGTATTAACAAAAATATCACAAACTATTTCACTAACTTCAAATTCTTATCTAATCCAACCTAACCTCATTAATACGGCAAAATCCAACTTGACTTGACTAATCTAACCCAATTTGAATTTAGCTTAAGATGGGGTTAGGTTGGGCTAGAGTTGGGAGATATAGAAGTTGGATTGTATTGGATTTGCCTTAAACTAACCCAACTCACTCAATTTGTAGTCTTAATTGCATGTTACAATATCTAATGCCTTGAATAAACTATATTTCTTAATAAAAATATATTAGTTTTATATTTCTCAGATCATTCAATAAAATCTCAAAGAAGTATTTTAGGATTTTTATCATTTACTTTTATCTATTTATTTAAAGTGATTGCCATTTAAGAAATGACTCCTTTAGACATTGGTTAAATTGGCTTGCAAAAAGGGGTGTTTAGCCTTTGAGAATGTTTGTTGCAGTTTTTTTTTTAATATCTAATAACCATTGATTTTTGTATTTGCTCTATGTAAATGACTATATTGGGATTGCAAATTCTAGTCTTATTTGTATATGTCATCCCCCGCCCCGCCCCCCCCCCCCCCCCCCCCCCCCCCCCCCCCCCCCCCCCCCCCCCCCTCCCTACACTTGTTTAATACTTATATTAGCAAAAATTTATCAGCTCCATGTGCCCGTTAGAGTCGAATATGGCTAGGATCCTATGGGCCCTTTTTTGGCATTACCAGTTGCATTGAATGCTGATTTATCATATCTCATTTCCTTTGACAGTTTTTTTTTTCTCTTTTATTCTTCCGTATTCTCTAAAACAAGGGCAAAATAATACGACAAAAAGAAAAAAGACATTCCAATATGCAAAGTTCCTGCCATTGTGGAGTTTAGAAATGGTTAAATGATTGTAGCCTTGTGGAGTGATTGGTTATACCCCCATTTGATTTTGATGAGCTCAAAGTATTTGAATATATTTCATGTTGTATTAATGAATTCAATCTAGTGTTTCAGGCAAATATAGGTGAATTTATCTTTAAGAGTATCGAGCTTTTGTTCAAGATTAATTGACTAAGTGTTGAACACAATTAAGCCAAAGTCTGAAGCTCGAGTCGACTCCGGAAGCTTGCGAGTCGACTCCAAGTGTTTCAGAGGTTCTGGCACAAGCTCGAGTCGACTCCGGTTCACTACGAGTCGACTCCGACTGAGAACAGACAGAAGGACAGAAAGATGAATTTCAGACCCTGTCACCGAGTCGACTCCGACGATTTCGAGTCGATTTCGATGCTTGCTGAGTCGACTCCCGACAGTTTCGAGTCGACTCCAAAGGGTAACAGACAGAAAGACAGAACGATGGTTTTTGGACCCTGTTACCGAGTCGACTCTAGAAGGTTACGAGTCGACTCCGAAGTTTGGCGAGTCGACTCCTAAACATGCAAGAGTCGACTCTCAGAGGAAAGCAGACTGAAAGGCAGAAAACCAAACAAAGTGACTCTGTGACCGAGTCGACTCCGAGAATACGAGAGTCAGCCCCAAGTCAGCCGAGTCGACCCCAACAAAGTACGAGTCGACTCCGAGGCAGTGCAACTCGAAAGACAGAGGATCAGTTTGCGGACTCTGAGAGCCAAGTCGACTCCAAGATAATCCGAGTCGACTGCAAGGCAGTTCAACTCCAAAGACAGAGGATCGGTTTTTTCGAGCTCTGAGAGCCGAGTCGACTCCAAGATGATCCGAGTCGACTCGAGAAAGAAATGCAGAAATATAGATCTCTGGAACCCTGAGAACGAGCCGTCTCCAAAAGTGCCGAGTCATCTCTGCATATTGGCGAGTCGACTCCAGGTTTGGCCGAGTCGACTCCAGAACGGGACAGCACTTTAATTCAAATCCCGAACAGTGGACGAGTCGTCTCCAGTAAAGCAAGAGTCGACTCCAGCAATAGCCGAGTCGACTCCAGATCGAGCGAGTCGACTCCGACCCCAACGGATACATTGTCAGAAGTTGCAGACTGTGCAGAACGGCCACAAATCAGTGTCTAACGGCTAGTTTTCAAAGGAGACTGCTTAAATAGCCAGAGTGAACAGTAGTAGACACCAAGAGAGTCACTCCATTTGTGCATTAAGTGTTTTTCATCTACCAAGAGTCTATTGAGAGAAAAGACAAGCAAAAGAAGGAAGAAGCGCATTAAACTCCATCCAACAAACTCTTTCCTTCACATTCAAGGCTCTCCTTCTGACATCAAATATTTAGCACATTCAAAGAGGAGACTCAGAGTTCGAGAAGCCCCTTCTTCCTCTTCCAAAATCTGTTTGAGGGCTTCTAACTCTTCTCTTTTCATATTGTTTAATATTTGCTTATTAAGAAGCTTTCCTTGTAACTTTTTCCAAACTATTTTCTTACTTGATTCAATCCCCTGATTGAATCAAGGGTTGTAAGGTTTGTTGGTGAGCTAAGGTTAAAACCAACGGTGTAAGGGTTCGATTTTGATCCCGGAAAAACAATCGAGTGGTTCTAGTCGGTGAGCCTGTAAAAACCGACCGAGTTCGTTTTGATCTCGTAAAACAACAAGTTGGGTTGTGAACTTGTAAAACAACCGGCTGTAATCCGAGGGATTATAGTGAACTCCTAAGTATAGCTTGGGGAGTGGACGTAGGAGCAGGGGTTAGCTCCGAACCACTATAAATTGTTTTGTGTTTGTGTTGGTTGCTGCACTCTCTCTTACACTCTCTCTAATCTTTCACTGCATATAGTTACTTAACCGGAATACTTGCAATAGAATTGGATATTAACCAAACGTAGTTTTTAATTGGTCGAAATTTAAATCATAACCCAATTCACCCCCCCCCCCCCTCTCGGGTTGTCTTCTTGGGCAACAAGCCTTATTCTTGGTGTAAAGCAGAGAGGATGTTTTGGGTTATGAATGATAACATCTAAGTTACTTGAACGGGACATTTTTTTTCATTGTAATACTTGTATATGTTTTCTTAAAAAATTACATATTCTTTCAACTTTATGTGTAACTTGTTGGGGGAAAAAAATGAATCACCCCGAAATACGTGAGAGCATTGCCAGCATGTGACTGAAGGCGCCCGACCCGAAGGCGCCCGATCTGAAGGCGCCCGACCTGAAGGCGCCCAATCGAAAGCCCGGCCTCACTATCCACCCGCTATGGTCACATCCTTCTGCAGCTCGGCCAGGGACCATACCCTACAACAATTAAGGCGCATGGCCTCCGCAGATCTCCGATTCACTTCATAATCAATACGCATGATCTCCGTCGATCTCCGGCTCACTCAACAATCAATACACGCGCTATCTACGGATCTCAAGCCCTCCACGGCAAACAGTTGACCCACTCAACTATGTTCGATCAGCCACGACGACTCACTGGCTCCGGCCGGATCTTCCACGGCAACGCATTAATTCACACGATCGTGCATTAATTCATACGATCATGCTCAATCATGATGGTAACCCGTTCACCCTATCACATCACAGGTACACCTGTACCCCTCTATAAAAGAAAAACCCCTCCCTCTTAGAGGGAACCCTGAAACACAAAAACTCTAAAATATCTTTTCTCCCTCTACACCTTAGCCCCCTCTGACTTAAGCATCGGAGGGCCGGCACCGGAAACCCCGGCCACCGGCTTTTTGCAGGTCTTTTGGAGGACGCCGCCCACCGACGAACCACCATCCGCCGTCTCCTGCTGGAGCTCTTTCCTTCTCAGCCACTGGTCATCCCCGGGTCCAAATTCCAGCAACAGTTAACTCATTGCCTATAGCGGTATCATATTGTATAATATATTTATATCTATGTAAACTTTGGCTTGAGTCATGATGCAAATGAAACCATTTGAGTTTCTATATAGTGCTAACATTGCATTAGAACCCCAAGTTCTAGTTGCTTAAGAATATAGTCTTAATATAGCTGAGTAGAACAACCTCGATTTGATTTTGAGAGGCATTGCCTCTCAATTTTCAGAATAAAATATTATGATTTTGTAAGCATAGAATTGAACAGCCCAAAAGCCCGAGTTACTCTCTAGAGTTTGAATCCTCTCCATTATAATAGAAATATGAGAACTTATATTTTACATAGCATACACCACATAGCCATGCTACTAATCATAGTTGCATATTCTTTTAAACCTGATTCATCAAGCGCTCATCAAGCGCAAGTTTCTCATATAAATAGTAGAAATTTCCTTGCATTATTCGATGGCGGCTAACTCAGGGCTTTAGGATTCTACAAAAATAGAAAATGGAAGGAAATAGCAGAAGGGATGGGTGACAATGGAGATCAATAAAACCATGCTTTGGAATGACCTCGTTATCCCTGCCGTCACCCCCTCTTTTTTTTTTTTTTTTTTTTTTGCTAAATAAAAGGGTGGGGGGGACAAGCCCACCCCCGCGTAGCAGCCTCCACTGGGCCCCACTCCGCCAGGAGAATGTTCGATGCGGGCAGAAATGACCGTGTGTTGGGCACCCTGGCCGGTTTTACTTATACCCTCTCCACCCGTGGGCTCGGCTCGGTTACCCCTCTGGGCTCCGGCACGAATACCACGTGTGAGTACGTCACACCTGGCACCACAAAGGCTACCAGCAGAGCGATACGCCCTTGTAGACCCCGTGTCCGAGTAGGGAGCATCCAATCTCCATAATTTAATCGACGCCCGTGCGTTTCGAATTTGGAACCACTTGGTTGAAAGTAAGACCACGCTCCCACTCGGCTACCACCTCAATAGTGTGATCCCCCTCCTTTGGTTGCACGAACAATCCTTACTTTTAAATCTCTGCTTTGTTCATAATTTTCATTTCGTACAATAGACACGTGTCAGACATCCATGTGCTTGACACCATCTTCAGCTACTCGGAGCTCAACGCCTGATCTTCTCCCATATTTAGACCGGATATCCAAATCGCCCCCTTTTTTTTTTTTGGTACAAATCCAAATCGCCCCTTAAAAGTCGCTGACAGCCTGACAACCTCTCTACCCAACCTCGAAAGCCCACCATCTCAAGCCACGTGTTGGTGACGAACATGTTCCGAGCCTGAACACTGTCACCCTCCAGATAAACGTCTGATCCCCATCAGACGGTTAGCCTTCTCCCCAAAGGTCCAAGGGAAACAGAACAGAACGGCGTGGGGGATGGCCATCGTGCCCCTGCCGAGTTCGTCGATCTCCCGATTGTATTTCCACGCCCTCCTCCCCTGATACCGAGAACTCTTCTTTTGTGGCGACCAGCTAGCGATCGAGCGAGCGAGCGAGAAGCCATGGCGGCCTTCGCGAAGCTCGAAGACTCCCCAATGTTCAGGACGCAGGTGCGTCTCTCTCTCTCTCTGAAAGATCCTGAGCTGAGATCTCATCAGGGTTTGTTTTCTGGATGACTTTGACCGATCTGGCCCGTAAAGATCGGAGCTTTCGATGTGGGGACGCATTTTGGTTGTTTTCCATCTCGATGGAAACAAAAAATTATTGGAATTTGTTGTAACTCGGAGAGAAATTAATAGATTTTAAGGAGGTTTCGGTTTGGATTATCATTTCCTCTTCATGAAACAACCGGGTATTTCTTTTTCTTCAACTGTGATATCTCTCCTTTTCTCCCCCTCAGAGCGAGTTATAATTCTATCTTGTTTGCTGCCGCATAACCTCTCGATAAACTCGCCGTTCTCATTTAATAAGTTTGTTTTTTTAATGGAATTGTTTAGTCTTTCACTGACACTCTTTAATTTTAAGGTCATTCATAGGCAGCTGAAAAGTGTCCACCTAAAACTGTGAAGTTTCTTCCTGAAGATGAACTCATTGTTGACAGCAACTGTTAGCACAGTTAGTTGGCACCTCTTTTTTTGAGAATGCAGTTGGTTGGCACCTCACTCCTAAGAGCTTTCCCCTAGAAGGTACAGTTAGATGTTGCATGACGATGTGTTCGTACAGCAATCATCTAGCGGCTCTGCTTCATGAGAACAGTAGTGTTGCTGCCTGAAGGGAAACTCTTTTTATGTTGCAGGATCATTCATAGATTTTGGTACTTGAAGAATAATTAATATGAACAGGAATGTCATAGGAATAAGACCAACTGAATTATCAGTTGAAATTAGAGCAGTCAAACTCGATCCTGTAATTCATTGCGATGTGTTATTACTTATTGAGCTTTTATTTAATAGCACAAGCTGAACTTGATTATTCAATTTTTTTTTCTCTCTGAGATACTCTTTCAAAGGCCCTCTGAGGTTTGCCATGTGTATCCTCTTCAGTTTTAAGGTGTTATCTTGGTTTTATACTGGGTTGCTTCAAGCATATCTTTTCTCAGGTGAAAACTAAACTTTGTTGTTCAATAAGGATTGTTGACATTTCTGGTTGGTGAACATTGATTACTCCTCCACCATCTTCCTTCTTTCTCTTCTGCCGGCCTTTTAGAGCCACGAAAATAATCTCAGCTGCAGCTTAGTTTTCCCCTTTTCTTTTAATTTTATAGTAGGATACTTAAGGTTGCCTTATTTTCTTTAAGCAAACTGAAAATTCTCTTTTCATTCTGTTGCTATGAAGATTTATTCTTTGGAACAATCAGCTGATGAATTGAAAGATCGCTGCCAAAAGCTTCACAAAGGATGTAAGAGATTTATGTGAGTATGCTCTATTCTTCTGAAAATTTAACAAGCTGAACTGCATATTTTGTGGCAAATACTTATTTCTTTATATATAGATGCCTGATTTACCTATTGATTTTTAGAATTTGTCATCTTAGTTGGACTTCTTTCTATTGATAGCTGGACGTGTATTCCACAGGTCTGCATGTCTGCATTTCTGCCGAAGTTACTGTTTGCTAAATGAACTCATGAATGTATTAGAAAATCCTTTTCTGCATGTATTAAAATGCATGCCTCTCTCCACTCTTGTGTTGTTAGTCATTTGCCCCATTAGTTTCATTCTGGGAGATCACCTGCATGCTCTTGATGGTACTCACATAGGAAAATTGACTATTTACATGTTCTGATTTTAAGGGCATTATAATTATGTGTGTCGACCTATTTGTCCTTCTGTATGCTTTAGCATTATATCATACTTTTGTTGGGTTGGGGTGTGGGTGTATGTTGACACTGATGAAGGTTTATTGGATGAATCCAGGATGACTATCTGTTTTATGAATATGTTTGTTCATGTATGTACGTGGCACTGCATTTGCGGTAGTCTTTTTAATGATTTAGTTTCTTATATTTCAGAACATCACTCGGTGAAGCATATGATGGAGACCTTGCCTTTGCAGATTCCTTGGAAGCATTTGGGGCTGGACAAGATGACCCTACTAGTGTAGCCATAGGAGGTTGTATCAGCCGCATTCATTTGTTTTTATTACTCTACATTGATGTGGACCTAGTTTTTTTTTTTTTTCCTTTCATAGTTATCAAATTTGGAAAGGATTAATCCGAATATGTTTGGCTTATCTATTTTCATTTGGATATCTTACATTTTTGACATTCTTGCTTGCGGTACCAATATCAAAAAACACATATGTATGGAGAAAGTGACTAGGGTGGTGTATGGAACCTAATTTGCAGTTATAAGCATATCATAGGTGATTTCCTATGTTGATTGCCTTTTCTCGAATAAAAAATTCTAAAAATTGAAAGCTGTGATAAATCCTAAAGCCTTAGAAATGAATGAGATAACATGAAGAATGAGTTACAAATAATATTACGATTGTGATAACATAGAGCATTAAAACAATAAATCAACTAGGAAGCAGCAATGCTTCATATTGCATGCAGTGTCTATATGGGATGTGTATTAGATACTGATACTTGTTAGATGCTTCTAGGGTATGTTTTTGATATTTATGTTAAATATCTTATTTTTCAAAATTGTAAGAAAACCATCCCGGATACTTCCCGATTGCACTTGAGATACTTCATCGATACCTCTAGGAATGAAAGGAGGTCCGGAGGATGACTTTTCTTCCTTTCTTTTTTTCTTTATGAATACTAACCTTTTAATAGTGAATGGCTAATTTTTGGAGTTTGTGATGTTGTTATTATAGTTAGAGTATGGAGTGGGCTTTGTGATTTTGAATGATGATTAAAAGATAGGTTTGTGGAAGATGATCTATTGTATAAAGTGTGCACTATATATATTTTTTATAGCCCACTATCCTTTATGGATGCATTTTTTTTTTTTAAGTTCATTGTTGTATCCTAGTTGTATTTATCTATCTATTCAAGATTCACTGAATTTGCATATCCATATTGTGTAGTGTCCTTTTTCCTTATCTTTTTCCATTCTTCATAATAAATCAGCCATTGCATAATTTGAACCTCTTTGCCAAACGAGATGTCTCCAATTTTGAAACACATTGACTTGGAAACTATATGCTTAGCTAAGTCACTTAGATTAGGTTCTCTGCTCCTGTTTATGCTGGCAAATCACACAATCAAGATCTCTCAATATTTGAAACATATGTACATGGAAACTATGTGCTTAGCTAACTCAGATTAGATTCTCCGCTCTTGTTTATGCTAACTATATCATATAATTATATATAATTCTATATAATTATAAATAATATTAAAAGTTGTTTTCTTTTCTTTTTTTGTTTCTGTTTGTTTTAAGTTATGGGAAGATTTTGTTGTTACTTTTCTCTCCTCATTATGCTTATTAAGTTTGGATTAACTAACATAGTTAGAATTTGCTTCTTAGTCTATGCAATGTAATGGCAGGTGTCTACTCATGACATAGAAACGTCGGTTAGAATTCTTAGTCTATGCAATGTAATCTTTTGGAGATCCCAATGAAATATTCTCATTTTTTTCTTAATACATATTCTTGTTTTCCTGAAGTTGGTGTGACTGTGTTGTAACAGGACCAGTAATGTCCAAGTTTACTACTGCTTTTAAGGAACTTGGTACTTATAAAGAACTTCTTCGCTCTCAAGTAATTTTTCTTTACTAAATTCTTTTCTTTCTTAGTTTTGTCTGATTACTTGCAAATCACTTATATTCATGAGGCATCTATGGTCATGCACACAGTCTACTGTACTTCCCGACATTGGGTGTATTGTAGCATACTGGAAGAAAATTGGTATGAAACTTAACTTTAAGTCGTTACAAGTCCCGTACTGCCCCATACCGAGGCGTACCATATTGTAATAAGGCATACCGACTTGTACCGAGATGCGTACTAGTCCGTACCAATGTGTACCGATCTGTATCGAGGCGTCCTAAGATAAAAGTTGAGAAAAATAGTTAGAGAACTATTTTGGTACAGGAGTGCATGTATTGTATCGAAGCAAACCAAACCGATAAGGTACCAATATGGTATCTGGTATCGAGATTGCGGCTTGGGTCATGCAATCATGGTTCACCATATCGTCTGAATCGGGCAGTACGGGGCATACCATAACGATTTGGTATCGATATCCGGTATAGGTGGTGTATCGATACTCGGTACGCGAAAAGACTCTGTACTATACCATATTGACAGTGCTAGTGTGGCACTGGTATGGAGTCCGGTGCCGAGACGACGAACCTTGCATGCAATAGATATGATAGCTACTGGAGGTTATCTTTGCATGAATTCCAAATATATCATCATCATTATTTATCTCTGTGCGTATTTGTATGTATGAATATGCATATATAATTTCCTTGACATAATAATAGAATTTCATATTATTTTTCCCTTAATTTACTCATAAGCTTTGTAATTAAGGAAGAGCTAGTCATTTCTCTTTTTCTAATCTTTGGCACTGCCAACTGAAAAGTATTAGAAAAAAAGAAAGAAAATGTGGCAATTCTCTACCATCTCTGTAATTAAGTATTTAAATTGCCATCAAATTTGTTCCAGGATATATTGAAAAAATTGGAACCTGTCTAGATCTTCTGGCTTTAATCTAGTTTCTGCTAAGAGATCTCCAAACTGACCTAGATATTATCACATTTTCGTATTTTGGCTCCAGTTATATATGTTTACTAGAAATGAATACTGAATAGCTTTTCAGATTAGTGCATAACCATACCTATGGTTTCAACATATTTCAAGGGAAACTAAATTAGTAGCATGTTGTTTGTTGGCCACGTACTTTTATGTAGTTAATCTGCGGATCTGATGTCTCAGAGACGGTGACTGATTATAATGCAAATATGATGCGTGTTTCTCTTATTTGGCTTAAAAGAATTATCCAACACGAGAAATGCATGCACTTATTCCTCAGATGTTCTTCCTGATTTGATGATTCTGTTGCCCATACTTTCGGTTTTTTGGTAGTCTTATTTTGTAATTATGATCAGTTCAGAACAATTTTGCTTCATTCCTGAAACAGGTGGAACATATACTGAGTGACCGTCTAATGCAATTCATGAGTGTGGATCTGCAAAATGTGAAGGTAAAACTTTATGGGTTATGATCAAGTTCCAATAGACTAAAGACGATTTATAGTCTGTCATTAATTTGAACAGTTTTAGCACAGGCAGTTGGTTAATCTTTCCTTGATAGAAAGCAAGCACCTCAATCTCTTGTTTAAATTTTGCTATGATTGTTCAATGATAACAATTAAATCAATGTATTATCTCTGTTGCTCAGGATGACATCATTTTTCTCTTTAGTTCGTCCAAAGGGGATCCAACTGATTAGCCAGTTGCGACCCACTAATTATGACTTTAGGGCCTACAATAGCCTATGAGGTCGACTATTGATTGGGAGGTCTAGATCAATGTACAAACAGAGTGGCTGTTTGAAAGAATAAGCAAAATGTTTTTTTTTTTTTTTTTTGCCCTAAAGAATAAAAAAGAAAAATGGTACTTAGTTCTTATTTAAATCATTTGGAGTCTGTAGTTGCCCTCCATCTTAGCCTTGATAAAATAGAAAAGGACACATAAGCCAAAGCAGTTAACAAGGATGACATTAAGGACTAAGGATAATATTGCATACAAGGGCACATTGTTATAGGGAAGCTAATGTTGAAGAAGTAAAACAAGCGAGAGGGATACTAGATGCTCTCTAAACAATATAAACCCTTAGATTTGTGATTGGTTACTCTCTAACCAATACAAGATGATAAACAAGATGATAAACAATGGTTGTATCCATAAAGCTGATTGGCATGTGAAACATTTAGAAGGATTATTTGGTCAAGAAAGTCATCTGATGGGGCAATGAGCAAGACAGATGATCTAAAAGACATGAAAAAAATAGTATCAACCACATTTTGGTACCATGAGATCTTAAAAATTTGTTGGATCCAAGATATGCCGTCTTTGTACTGGGCCCATATCGATGCTACCTTATTACTATGTCAGTACGCCTGGTATGAAGGTCTGTTCGCTGTACCGAGTATCGGTATGCCCTATACCGCATACCGATACCAAACTGGTATGGTATGATACGCTCCGTACCGTCCGATTCGGCACGCTCCGTACCGTCCGATTCGGCACGCTCCGTACCGTCCGATTCGGTATGCTCATGGTATGGCATACCTTGATTGGATCTATTGGAGTATTTTGGCAAGTCAGGGCAATGGTTAGCTGTAACAAAAGTGGGAGATCTCTTTATGCTGCTTGGATATGGCAAAAAAGTTTAGAGGGCTCTAGGCCATTGGATGGTTTCTTTAGTTTCTTTTGATGCTAGGTGACCAGCTGTTTTGAGATGTGGAGAAAGCCCTAAAGCTTAAAGCTAGAAGGAAAGATGAATGAACATAATCTTAAAATCATGTAGAGGAGAAGCATGGATGTTTGACTATGAAGGCAGAATTCCTTGGCAACAAGCTCAAATATAAAAATCTAGTGCAACCTATCATCATCCATCAAACATAATAACGGCACTCATAAGATAAAAATGTCCACAAGCACATAACATCAATCATAGATAAGGATGTCCATAATAAGATCATATCAACTATAGAAGAAAGATGTCTACAATCATATAACATAATTCACTTCTCTTTTCTCTTCTTCTCTCCCATTCTCCATTTGGCTAGGACAAGAAATAACAAGACGGAATCGTGTTTTGAAAAACTTGTTGGACTAGTTCTGCTAGGCTGGTCCAATTGGAAATAGGTCCAGTGTTCCATGGAATAAATCATTCAGTTTGAACTAGTAACTTAGCAACCACTAAAGCGGCTTTCTTCCTAATATTTTGGTTGTGCTATATACCGTTTCTACTATGGTCTCTTATGCCAGTATTTTGCCCCGGATCGATTGCCCGGTGGCACGGATCGGTCCAGGCCTGCGCTGTGTCGTGGCCGGTTTGTACCGACGTAGTAGACGAGGTGGGGGGAGAGGGCGAACGAGAGAGAGGAAAGAGAGAGAAGGGGGAGAGCGGGAGGGAGAGAGGAGGGTAGCGGAGACCGATGGAGGGCTGTTGGAGGCTGGCGACTCGGGCAGGAGGCGGAGAAAAGCTCCATGGCTAGAAAACAGGTTGGGTCTCCTGTTTTGTTCGAAATAGGGGTCCGGCCTTTTTTTATTTCATGATTTTTAAGTGAAGTCGGCAAGCGATTTATTGACTTTACTTAAAAATTGTGAAATTAAAAAAAGGTCGGGTCTCCTGTTTCGTTCCTTGTTTCTCGGCCGCAGAGCCCGGAGAAGCATCCTCCACCTCTCTCTCTCTTCCTTCTTCTCTCTCTCCCTCCTTCTCTCGCTTGCTCTCTTTTTCTCTCTTTCCTTCTCCTTCACTCTCTCCGGCAACGGGTTTCATTTCCATTGCCGAAATCATCCCGATTTGCCACTGGGATAGCTCGATATGATTGGAATCGCCTGGTTCGGGATGGTTCTGCTGACCTTAGTTTCTATGATACCTATCATTGTGTTTCCAGTTGAAACTGCTATGGCATCTGATGTTTAAAACATGGCATAACAAAGAATGCTTTGAATTCTTTGCTTGCCCTTTCTAGTAGCTTCACATGGTGTATAGAACAAGCAAAAGACTTGGGCAATGCACACGAGAATAAAAATAGAACAAAATTAAAATTGAAGGAAACATTAGAGTCTTTAAAATTAAGTTGTAAAATTGGACTTTTCATTTGATTAATTAAACGAAAGAATAAAAGCATGATGTGAACAATACATAGCTTACTCTGTCTTGTAAATATACATATTGCTATACATAATAGCAAGGTTTTAAATGCTAGCAGGACAGCAGGTTGACCCACTATACCAAGAGTTGGGACAAGCACCATCCCGAGATCTCGAGATGGGAGGAGTAAGGACATGGACCAGGACGGAACTGGAAATAGACCATCCTGAGTGTCAAGATGCAGAGTGTACCATTCCATGGAAAAGCTAGGACGACCCTATTCCATAGTAGTTAAAATCTTGCATAATAGATTAAAAATTTGTGTCTTTTGGCAATATAATTCATAATAAAAGAAAGAAAATAATAAAGATAAAAAAGGTAAACAATTTGATTTTAATCGCACTTTTTTTAATAAACATGTGGAGTACCAGCTTCTCACATTTACATTCTATTAATCTTATATTAAATTAAATTCTTTCCCCTCCTAGCATAGCATCTCATCATTGACCCCTTACCACACCTCGCCTCTCTTGTTGCATTCCTTAGAAGCTGAAATTTCTTGTAGCCCTCTTCTTTGGTAAAGATGTCTTGAAAATTACTTTCCAAACATTATAACTAAAATGTTTCATCTTCATTAACACTAAAAAATAATTGCATTAGGATAAAAGGAATTATGTAACATCTAACAGTTTTTGAAGAAGTTAGGTAAGAAAAGGAAAGACGGGAACAATTAGGTTTGAACTAGTTAGAAATATTTAACAATTCAAGTAGCTCGCTTAATTGATTATAGCGTTGACCTGACTTATACCAACTTGCAACTTGAGTTTAGACCTATTTCTCAAGTGGGGGTCCTAAACTAAGACCTTGGCTGGAGTTGATGAGGATGTTGGTGAGAATTTAACGAGCCTTGGCTCTAATGAGAGAAGGAAGGTGTGAAGGATGAAAATGGGTTTTAGGGTTCACTCTGTTGAAGATTATGGTAAGGGGCTGGAGGAGGATGGAGGCGAGGATGCCGTTGAGGATTTAACAAGTCTCAACTCTAGTGGAAGAAGGAAGGAGCGAATGAAAAGGCTTAGGGTTCACTCTAGTTAGAGAAGGGGCGAATATACAGAAGTGGAATAGTGAGAAAGGGTAAGGGTTAAGGCTGAACCACTGAAGAGCATATATATATATATAGAGGTTAGTCAGGTTAGTTTGAGTTAGTTTTTTATAAACTCAAATCGAAATTGAACCAACTTTTTTGGTTTGAAAAATTTGAAGCTGGAACTGAACGTAATATAAAAAAAATTGATTTAAACCAGACCAAGGTATGCGGAACTGAGTGAACCAACGTATCGGAGGGGATCGGTACTGGGTCGGTATTGGTTACCGAACCGGCCAATTGAAAAAAATTCCGCGACGCGCTCGCGGACGCATTTTTTTGTGGCATTAAATGCCCACGTGGGGCGTGCAGTTCCCTGTGCATGGAATCGCTCGCACCTGGGGCATGCAGTTCCCTGTGCGTGGAATCGCGCGCAGGTGCGAGCGATTTCCTATTGCGCCCGTGCAGGCGGGCTGCCCCGTGTGCGGGCGCGCTGCCCCATGCACGGACACCCTTTTTTTTTTCTTTTTTTTCCCCTTCCCTTCTTCCTCCTTTGCGAACTCTCTTCCTCTCCTTTCTTCCCCTCTCCTCCTCTCTTCTCCTCTCTTTTCCCCCTTCTCCCGCGAGCAAAGGAGTCGGAACTGCGAGCAAGACGGGTGATCCTCGTCGGCCGAGGCCCAGTGCGACAGGTAGGCTTCTTCTCTTCTTCTTGTTCTTCTCTTTCTCTTCTTCTTCCTCTTCTTCCTCTTCTTTCTTCCTCTTTCTTTCTCTTCTTTCCTCTTCTTCCTCTTCTTCTTCCTCGATGCCAGTACCGGGCTTGTACCGATTCGAACTGGACCAGTTCGCACCGGTACGGGCAAGGAGCCATTCGGTTCCGACCCCAACCAAATTCTATAGCTGTATCGTATCAGTGCTGGCCTGTATCGGTACGATATAGGCTGAACCGATCGGAACCGACTGGTTTGGGTCTGGTTCACTATTTGGTCAGTTTTTTGCACGCCCCTACTTAAAATTAGCCTAGCTAAAACCATCAGATGTTGATTTGGATCTAGACCTAAATGTTAGACTTAAAACCAATTTGGGCTAGATTTAGATCCCAATGTAACCACTTGGAATGAAAACAACAATTTTAGATCTTAGATGTTGTACATCAAGTACGCTTGCTAACCACGAGGAATTCGTAGACTCAAATTTGATCAATGGTCGACCTAACTTATAGCCAACCTAGACTTGAAGATAAGAGCTATATGTTGGTCATGACTTCAAATTAACACCCACCTCCAACTTGTGTCTCTAGAAGGTGAAAACATTACCTGATTAGACTTTGAATGGACTTAATTTGGCTACTCCACCCTCCCCCTCACCCCCCATCCCCAACCCCCAAAAAAGGAATGTTGACCAAAATTAGTTAGACTTAAAATATGCAATTGACCAAGCCTTAAATTGGATCTAGGTCTAATTTTAGATGCAAAACCTTGTTTTAGATGGATTGGGGTCACTACTTGCAGTCCTAGCGATAATTTTGGACTTTAGACCATGCCTAGCTAGAGTAACATGCACAGTCAAGTATAAATGGAACGAATAAACTTGAGTTTGACTAGTAATAAGTTCCACCTAGATCTTACTCAAACTTAAAATTAAGGCCCATTGGTCTATCATGAATCCCGAAATCAAGACCCAAGTCCAATCTAGTTAGGCGTATGTCTCAAAATGTGACCCAACCTGATCAAACCTAAATGGATTTGATTCTGTCAAAATGTCTAGGTATAGCACCTGAAATAAGTCGTAACAACCTTGGACCTCACCCAAAAAGCGCTAGCTAGGAGGTTTTAAATTGGGTCCTTGGCTTGACGGAAGCATCTCCTACGGACTGGTATTCTTTTGTAAGTGAGAAAGATGTAGCAGAGCATTGTGAAAGAAACTTGCCTCATCTAGAAGAGAATTTTTTTTAATTATCTAATGAGAGAGCAAAGAAACAGTTCATTTCTTCCGTTATGCAGGATTATGAAAGTCATTGGAACTTTGGAACCTTACATTTTTTGTATCAATTTTTGGAACTGCAAATATGCAATAGTCCATTGCTGGATCCAAAACAAGATATATGGTTATAATCAAGGCTAAAACACAGCAATGCCATACTGACACGGCATCAGCATAGTAGATGGAACTGACGTAGACGGCACCTAAATATACAACTATATAGGTAGTATTGCCAAATATAGCATTTCTTTGAAAGATATAACCCAAATCTCAACCACCAAAGCTTATCCCATTCATTGGTGTATGTTGTATATTGTATTGCAGCTAATGCATAAACATCATATAGCAATTGCTCTAGCACAAACATGTATTATTTTATAGTATCATTTGTGGAACAGTAGGCAAGCAGCCAGGCATGTTTTATAATATAATGAATTCATTCTAAATAATTAAATGACATTTCCATTTTCATATATGTTGGAGCTAGTATCAAGATGTGCAGTTACAAATATTTTTATCTTATGATCTAATAGTTAGTCATGAATGTAGGATTGTCGCCGACGTTTGGACAAAGCTACAGTTGGGTATGATCAGGTACTTATTTTATTTTTGTTTTAATGTTTTGCACTGCTCTTGTGTTCTGAAGTTGTCTCTGCTGGAGTGATTTATTTTGGAAAGTTGAGCAAGTTAAGCTTGCATGTTCTTCCAATTTAATGGTTCCTAAACTATTATGCACTTTAAATTCTATTGGGAAAGGTAAGTTAGCTCTTAAGCTTTCGTTAGTAACCACATAATGCTAAGTGGGTCGCATATGTGCCTGCATAATGCTAAGTAGGTTGCCTTTTGAGCCATATGCTTTATGACTGCATATGTTAACCGCATATAGGTAATGACCAAGGTATTGCATCCATGTGTGCAGCAGTATCATGTTAAAACACTGATTATGTTGTATCTCTGGGTTTTGATGGCATCAAGTTTAATATTGCAATTCCTTTAGGACTTTTTTCCACACCTTCATGGATTTCTCTAAGGTTAATTAAGTTTTCATTAAAAGTTGGATTGTATTTTGATTCATCAATCTGGGTAACTATTCACAGACTTGCTGCATTGGCATATTGTTGGTGCATCCTTTGGACAGTAAATTGGCTATATTCATTATTTTAATCGTGAAATCTTTTATTTTTGTAGTTTCTATGGATTTAAGTTGTCCTTAATATGCTTATTAAGATAGTTACAATCAAAGTCTGCCATACTGGTTTGTACCGCCTTGTATCGGGCATGCCATATTGTATCAATACTGAATCGAGACGTGGTACTGGGGGTGTATTAAGTCTCAGTATGTCAAACTGACCCCATATCAAGCATACCGATACTGTACCAGCATGTACTAGTACAGGGTCTAGTAATAAGACGGCGAACTTGGTTACAATATATTACTTAACTTTAGCCATAAACCTTGGCTTGTTGAGATGCTGAGAAAACTACATGTGAACAGGCACGCGAAAAATTTATGTCCCTAAAAAAGGGTACGCGAGCAGAAGTTGTTTCTGAACTAGAAGAGGTAATTCTTTCCTTTAGTGTTCATATGATATCTACTCTTATTGAATTCCTACTTGATCAACTGTATAGATCAAATTCTGCTCTCTGTTCAACTTGACAGGATCTGCATAACTCAAAATCTGCTTTTGAAAGATGTCGATTCAATCTAGTATGTGTTATATATTTCCTTCCTTCCTTGTCAAGCAAATTCATTATTGCATCCTTTCCAACTATGCTCCATGGTTTAAGGAATTCAGGTAAATGCACTTGCAAATATTGAAGCCAAGAAGAAATATGAATTCTTGGAATCTATAAGTGCAGTAATGGATGCTCATATGAGATATTTTAAACAGGTAGGTTCCTGAATTCCATGTCAACAATTATATTCTTTATTGGCTTTACTCATCTCTGCTTGTATTTGACAAGTTCTTCTGTTCTTGTTTTTAGGGATATGAGTTATTGAGCCAGATGGAACCATTTATTCACCAGGTAGTCCATGTAGTTAATGGGATACTTAACTGTGAATTGTGATTTCATTGAAACCTTGTTCATAGCAAAACTTCATGGTTTGTGTGAGAGCAGGTTTTGACATATGCACAACAATCAAAAGAAATGGCTAATACTGAACAAGACAAACTAGCAAAGAGAATCCAAGAATTCAGGACCCAGTCTGAACTTGCAAACCTAAGATCTTCTAGTAATGTGGATGCTTCAACTAGTGGTGATGGCATCCATGTTGTTGGAGTTAATTCGTACAAAAATATTGAAGCTATAATGCAGTCTACTGCAAAAGGACAGGTATAACTTTTGATAATCCATATTTATAATATTTCAGAGGTATTTTTGTTGTCCTATTCCTGAAGGAAGTCCCATCTTGCTTGGTGAATATTGATGTTATCAATAATTTTAGTATCTGGTTTTTGTTCTTTTACTTCCAGAATTTGACAGATTTAATTCTCATTCCTCCATAACCCTGTCTGTTAGATAAGTTCATTATGTTCTAAATCTTCCTTCTGACTTCTTTTGTTTTCCTTTTTTTTCTTTTGTGTGTGTGAATTGTATGGTTGATAATCCATGTTTATTATTTATAATACTTCGGAGGATCATTTTTGTTATTCTATTCCTGAAGGAAGTCCCATCCGGTTTGGTAAATTATCTTGTTATCAATAATTTTGGTATCTGTGTTTTGCTCTTCTACTTGCAGAATTTGAAAAATTTAATTCACATTTCCTCCCATAACCTTATCTATTGGATGTGTTCGTATTTTCTAAATCTTCCTTCTGACTTATTCTCTTTTCTTTTCTTCTTTCTTTTCTTTTCTTTTCCCTTTTTTTATGCCTGCGTGCATGTGTGTGGAGTGAGGGAGTCTGAATTCTATTGTCAAGTTTTGAGTCTGAATTCTATAGCTCAGCTATTTCTAGCAAGCACTGACAAATCCTTGTAATCTTCACTCAGGTTCAAACAATTAAGCAAGGTTATCTTCTGAAACTATCATCGAACTTGAGGGGTGACTGGAAGAGGAGGTTTTTCATACTTGATAGCCATGGAACTTTGTACTATTACAGAAATAAGCGGAGTAGACAGCCGGTATCTAGCTGCCTTCTTAATTACTGCTGTACTTTGCCTTCCTATTTAGAATTATAAAAAATCTGCCACTTTTGGTTGATTGCTGTTATCATTCTGTTACTTATTCTTCTCCTTAGATATGACTGTTCATATTAATTGCATTTTATTAGCTAATATTGAATTTCAGATTATTAGGGAAGAAGTAGGTCTTTTTCAAGTTGGAAACGAACATAGTTATAGATTTTCAAACATGGTAATCTTCTTGCGATTAGCTGGGTCCTTGAGTTTGAGAGCTACAGAGTTGGGTCCAAGAATGCCTATGCAACTTATTGTTGGACGGGAGCACCATCTCAAAGACTGATGTACAATTAGGTCTATGACAACTTGTATGTGTTAAAATACTTGTGTCATAATCATTTTTGGAATCCTCTATGTTAAATTAGTGAGACTATAAAAGATTAAGTAAAACATTGTAATGGTATTTGCATTCCAATGTGTGGCTGAATTAATAACGAAAACCTGAATGCAGTAGAAGTTGCAAACTTTCAATCTTTTGGAGCAGTGTTAGACCTGAGGCACGAAGCATTCTAGGCCTGATGTTTCTTATTATGCATATTTCTAAATATATGCTTATAGGAGGAGTATATTAAGTTATACAGGAATTATATTCTTTGGAAATTGGAACATTCTCGGAAACTGCCGTGGAGTATCAATTTCTAAATTATTGTCATTTCATTGGAATGTTTCTTCAGTAAAGTGCATCCTGATAAACTTATTCTGAATAGTTTCCTCATGTTTAGTTCTGATGGTGAGGTTCTAAACGAAAATATTTGTCAATAATGAGTAACGCATCTGCTATCATCTTTTTTAAAAGATATTTTCTTTCTTTTGATACTCTAAGCAAGGACCTCTATCGCAACAATCAACTGGTGCATCTGAAGGTACTGGTGTTTTTGGTAGATTCAGGTTTGCACACCGAAGGACATTTTCTCAGGGTGAAGATAACCTTGGGTGCCATACTGTTGATCTTCGAACTTCAACCATTAAAATCGATGCCGAGCAGACAGATTTGAGGTTTTGTTTCCGAATAATTTCACCAGTGAAGACATACACATTGCAGGTAACTTATGAATGCCCATCTGGTAGAACTTGAGTAACAGAATTCTGTCTGTACAAACTACAAAGGCATATTATCTTTTCTCTCTCTCTTCATTCGGTTATCTAGTAAAATTTTTACCTGGGTAAATTTCAAGTTTTGTTATACTGGCCATCTCTTTGTTTGACAGGCTGAAAATGCAGCAGAACAAATGGACTGGGTTGAGAAAATTACTGGAGTCATTGCATCCCTTTTAAATGGTCCTTTTCCAATGCAGGTTATCCATTAAAATCTTGAATTCATCTCTTTTATCCACCTTGTTCATGTTCCATAAAATATTCCAGTTTTCATGAATATCACTGCAAGGGGATCAGGTTGACCAGGCTCCTATAGGAAGCTGTTCAGAACTGTATCTGGTTTTGTGCTTCTAGCAGTGTACAGTAGTTAAAATACTTTTCCTGGAACATTTTGTCCCTTGAGAGTACAAATTTCTAACCTCAATCCACCTGAAGACCAAAAACATGATCAAAGCCAACAAGAGGAGTTTGAACCATTTTTTTATCTTTCCTGCCTTAAAATTGGAAACATTGACATCAAAGTCTACGGCAGTTAAAATACTTTTACTGTAACATTTTGTCCCTTGACAGTACAAATTTCTAACCTCAACCCACCTGAAGGCCAAAAATATAATCAAAGCCAACACGATGAGTTTGAAACCAGTATTTTATCTTTCCTGGCCTTAAAATTGGAAACATTCATGTCAAATCCATGTGTCTTGCTTAGCAGTATCCCAAACTGTTTAAGAATTTTGCATCCAATAAATGGAATATGCTTCTTATTATTCTCTGGTTTATATATCAGCTTTCTTCTGGAAGATCAAATATGGTCAGTCGCAGCTCTGCTGATGCAAATGGTCCTGATTCTTTATTACTAGAGGATAGAGCAGGTGCGGAAGTATACAATGATGTTTCCAGGCTTCTTAGGGGTATTCCTGGAAATGATTCTTGTGCAGAATGTGGTTCTCCTGAACCTGATTGGGCATCACTGAATCTGGGAATTCTGGTGTGCATCGAATGCTCTGGGGTTCACAGGAATCTGGGTGTTCACATATCAAAGGTATTTTAATTGGAAACACATGACCTTAGATATTGCTTCCTCATTATTGATGTCTTCAATTTCAGAGATGCAGTGTCTCAGTGATTTTAGAGATTATTGTCACTCACTTTAGTAGTAACCTCATCAAAGATGAATTTCACTGCTTATACTGTAATTTTGAAGGAATTCTAGTAACACCTAAAATATATTATAAGCAGGGACCTTTTTCTGGTTTAGACATTTTGATGTGGAAGGATTTTGTTTTGTTTCATAATGGTAAAGATTAGGGAAGCTTAGTATTTATTTCTGGATTTGTCAACATTTCCACTGATAAAGTTGTGTGAATTTTCATACTTTTGATCTCATCTATTCTATTTTGAGGCAGTTATTTTTGTCATATATTGAATCAAAGATAAGTACTCTCTTGGGTTAGGGAAGGAAAACTGTTAAAAGGAATAATAAATATCATCTTGCAACTTTGGATGTTGATGAGTAGTTCATTCGTCTTTAAATTAAATGCATAAGCATCATTTTTCCCATTAAGGATAATGGGACAAATAGTTGAACTGGAACAGGATCCACATGAAACCATATAGGAATTTGGGAAGGATATGTAGTCAGATGCTACATAACTTGCTGGATTTGTTGAAGCTTCTTAGCAAGCTGAGTGGCATTTGAGTAAGAATAGCCAAGCTCTAAGAGATTGGCTCAGTAACAAAGTTAGTTGAGGATTTGAAATGTATGCCCTACTTATTCAGCCACTTAATGTAAGCTTCATGATGCACTGAAATGCTATGAGTCATTGGCATTGGACCTAGATTAGCTTAATATTTCAATCTGCTGTTTTTTCTCATTGATTTCTGTTTTATGTTCAGTTTTAGTGAGTCAAGGGCATGTGTGTTTTGAGTTTAGAAAACTCAGAGCCATGTTAGTGGTTAGAAAGGCTGCTGATGTATCGTTGCTTAATTTATTAAGCCACATCAACCCTAAATTGAGTTGTCACATGACTATTATAGGCATTACTTTTCATGGTTATTGTAGTGTGAGTGGTATGAGTAACCAAGTCTTATGGTGTGCAGTCTAGGTATTGTATACAAGTTCTTTTTGGATTTTATTTAAGGGTCTTATGATATATATTAGCTCAGTTTCTGGATTATCAAAATAAGAGATTGTTCTTCTTGGGCAGCCTGCTGGTGCCATTTGCTCTCTCCTCTTCATTTCTCTTCTCTTGTCTATCCTTCTTTCTTACTTTTGTTTATTATATTTCTGCATGTCTTTCTTTTGTTCCTATCCCTTTATTCAGTTTCTCTGCTGATTTTTCAATTTCTGTTTGCTCTTTGCAAACTTTATTTCTGCGATTCTAATATATCCACGACATAAAAATTCCATCTGCTGGCTAGTGTTCTAACTTCTAACAGCCTCTTTTTAGTAGAGTATTTCCTGATTGCACTGAAATCAATAGTTTAACTGCAGCTTTTCTTGAAACCTGTGCTTGATATTTCTCTTGAAATCAATTGTTTCATTTATCAGGTGGTTGTTATTTTGCATCCATCATACAAAAGCAGATCTTATATTGTACATTAAGATTGCAAAACCCTTGTTCTATTTGCTGATATTTCTATACAACACTCAGTGATCTGTTTGAAACCCTAATAATCCTTTCTAGAAGGTCTCCGAACCCTCTTTCACGCAGATCTGACCTTGTGGTTGTATCACTTCATATTGACTAGGGTTTTAGTCTGTTGGGTCCTATGTTGGCATGTGTTTAATCCCACATCAATTGTGCATTGGGAAGGTCATGGGTATCAAGGTCTGAGGGATCGATATCGGGTACCGTACTAGTATTCCGGCGGGACGACCTGGTATAGGCCGTGTTGGGCCTGTACTGAGAGAGGGCACGTTGCCGGAGCTGGAGAAGGAGAAGAGAGAGAGAGCGAGTGGGGAAGGGAGGGAGAAGGAGAGGCGGCGGATGCCGGCGGAGGGCTGCGGGGGGCTAGTGGAGGCCGCGACCGATTTTTCTGTTTCAAACGAAACAGGGGTCTGGCTGCGGCTAAAAGATTTCGAAATTTTTAAGTGAAGTTGGTAAATTTTAATTTCGAAATTTTTAAGTGAAGTCGACAAATCGTTTGCCGACTTCACTTAAAAATTTTGAATTTTTTTAGCCGCGTGCGGACCCCTATTTCGTTCGAAATAGGAAAACTGGCTGCAGCCTCCGCTAGTCCCTTGCGGCCCTCCGCTGGCATCCGACGCCTCTCCTTTCTCCCTCAACTCGCTCTCTCTTTCTTTTCTCCTCTGGCTCTGGCAGCATGCCATTTTTGCAGCTCTAACCATACGGGTGAGTGTTGCCCAAGGTGACAAGCCAAGAGGGGGGGGGGGGTGAATTGGTTTCTTTTACTTTTAACTATCTTACTTGTGTTAAATGATGAGTTAGTAAACTTAAACAAATCACAATACAAACAACAAGAAGTATAGTGGTTCGGTGCTCTCCTTAGCACCTACGTCCACTCCCCAAGCGACCCCTTGGGAATTCACTATAATCCCGCGGATTACAGTTGGATTGTTTTTCGGGCTCACAATCCAAAAACCTTTACACTTTGGTTTTCCGGGTTCACCAAAAACCTATGTTTGTTTTACGGGCTCACCAACGAACCTTTGTTGGTTTTACGGGCTCACCAACGAACCTTTACAATTGGTTTTCCGGGTTCACCAATCAACCTATTCCGTTGGTTTTGCGGGCTAACCAACCAACCTTTACAAGTAGTTTAACAAATAAAGAAAGAAGATTTAAACTCCTAGATGAGCAAATAAAACAATATAATCAACAAAGAAGAGTTTAGAAAGTATTTATCGCTTGATGTGACTTTTCTCTTCTTTGTCAAGGATGCTTCACTCTTCAAGGAAGGATGGAGCTCTTGATGACTCTTTGAATCTGCTCAACCCTTTTCTTTGATTCTTGAATGAAGCACTTGGATGAAGAAGATTAGGGCACTTTCTTTTTCTTGTGTACTCTTTGATATTCTTTGGAAAGGATGTTCTATCTGATGAATAGTGCCACTTTAAATAGTCTCCTACATCCATTGGACAAGCCCCAATGGTTAGAATTCAAAAACTAGCCGTTACTCACTTTTGGAAGGACAAAAAGTACATCTGCAGAACTAGCCGTTATGCTTCTACCCGTGTTTGGGTCGGCTCAACCTGTCCTTGGGTCGACCCAACTTTCACTTGGGTCGACTCAAACATTCCTTGGGTCGACCCTCTCAGAAACACAGAAACTTGCAATTCAGCCTTCCTTCACTTGGGTCGACCCAACCTTTCTTTGGGTCGACTCAAGGTTCAGTTGGGTCGACTCAACTTCTTCTTGGGTCGACCCTAACAGGGTTTCCAGAGAACCTTTTCTGTCTTCTGTTCTGTCTTGCCTTTGGGTCGACCCACACAGGGTTTGGGTCGACTAAAGCTTGGGTCGACTCAACTATATCTTGGGTCGACCCTCTCAGTAAATCCAGAGAACCATTTTCTGAGTTGTTTGAGGATCTTGATGTTTGGGTCGACTCATGCTTTCCTTGGGTCGACCCAACTCACTGTTCATCTGTGCCATTTTTGCAGAAGTGTGCCAAATGCTTTCTTGATGTGCCGGGGTCGACCCAATCATCCTTTGGGTCGACTCAATCCACACTTTACTGCATCTCAAGGTTAGATTCATTCAAATAAACAATGAAATGTATCTATATCAATTTATACAAATATACTGAGAGTAATAGACTTATAAATGAAGTATCGATTTAACTTATAACATACTCTAGATAATTGCTTGTTAATCATCAAAATAACACTATCATCCTCAATCTCCCCCTTTTTGATGATTACAAAATAAAGAGTATGAGCCTATTGATACTTATCTTAAAATCAGTTTTTGAAAGGGCTTAACTTGCTGAATTTCAGCTTTTCATATATAAGAGTGAAGTCTCCCCCTATATCATTCAAATGTTGCCAATTTGACTTTTTGAATTGCTCCCCCTTTCATTTATAATTCATTAAAGATGAAACTCCAAAAATTTGAGATAAAACATGAGTTTCAGGTTATGTATCGAGGTGTGAAAGGTGCGTGCCAAATTCTGAAATTCTATGTGCCAAATTCTGAAATTTGATAGAAATTTTTGACTTGATCATTTTCATTGTTGCAAATTGCTCCCCCTTGGATGTATATGCTTTCCTATATGATTTTCAATTTGTTTTACAAGTTATTTCGTTATTTCTCCTTCTTTCTTTACTTCTCCTCTTATCACTCTACCTTTACTTCTCCCCCTATTACTCTTTCTTTACTTCTCCCCCTTTTTGTTATCATCAAACAGATGCATGGGAAAAGACATAATAAATAACAAAAATTCAAACTTCATTGATCAAAATAGGAACATTTTAGTACATTCATGCCCAAAAACAAAAACAAATACAATGTTCCTTAATCAAAGTTTAAAGATACATGATAAAAGCAAAATACATATGAGACTAGATATCTAGCCTAGGCTCTAAACAGAAATGCTAATATCAGCCTAGGGATTATCTAATGGCTGGGATCTAGTCCTCATCCTCCTAGTGTACGTGGCGAGGGGAGGTCGAGCCTGGTGAGACTGTGTCTGGCGTGGAGCACGACGAGCTGGATGACTCTGTGCCGAAATCTCTGACTCAGCAGCCTGTGGCACAGATGGTCCATGGGTCTCTCTCTCTCCGGAGTGCTCTTATCTGCTGCCTCAGATCACTGATCTCAGCAGACATGATGTCCAGTCGGCTCGTCAGCCCATCAGTAATAGTCCTCGCCTGAGCTGACATACTATCTAATCTGCTCGTCAGCCCGTCAGTGATAATCCTCGCCTGAGCTGACATGATCTCAGTCATCCTACTCCAGAACTCATCTGTATCTCTCGGAGGAACAGATGACGATGGTCCAGCCTCTGAAGGTGTAGTAGGATGATCCATATGCTCCTCATCCTCAGGGATAGGGTCTCCATGATCTGGTGCATCACCCTCTGGTGCCTCACCCTGAATCCCTGCTCCAGTATTAATCCACTGCCCGTTCACTTTCTCATATCCCATGCGTATAAGTGTCCGTGCAGTGTATGTGTCAGTATGAAGCAGACTCCTGGATGCCTCCCCCTCGACAGATATACCGTGCTGTCGAAAAATCAACGTGAGTATCAGACCATAAGGTAGTGATACTCTGGAGTTGCAGATCACTTTCCTCATCCGCTTCAGTATCATGGCCGGGAGATTCAGGGGAATACCCTGAATAATATACTCCATCCCTACTAGATCTCGCTCTGTGATGAGATCGAATCTCCCGCTCTTCGGAAATAAAATCCTATTTATAATGCTGAGCAGTAATCTCATTTTAGCAGAAAGAGAGCTAGCTATTACCTTCTCCGAAAAGTCGAAGTCCTCATTTTCCATTATCAACTGAAGGGCTCTCATCTTATTTTCAGGTTTTTCCGGAGTGGCTCCTTCGCAGGGTAGATGAAGTAGCTCACTCAAACTCTCCTCGAAAACTCGAACCCTAACTTCTCGAACTTCCGAAACAAGCCCTCCAATTCCAGTTTTAAGGAAGGCATAGAACTTCCGAACTAATCCGGGGTAGATCATCACATCTAGGGAGCAAAGATACTCCCAACCTTGCCTTTGGATCCATTCCCTCAACCTAAACCCTTCTTGATCAAAGAACTCGGAATGGATCCTTCTCTCCGTTGTAACCGGTCTCCCCGCAAATCTTGCAAGTATAACTGAGGGGGAAGGAGGAGGAGGTGGCTCCGCACGTGCCTCATGTTGTGGAGACACGGTGGATGGCTCCGTAGGTTGCCTTTCCTCACGTTGGATCCGTGAGACTCTTCCGGATCTCTTGGCTACGGCTCTTTTGGGTCCCATTTCTCCAAGATCTTAAGGTAATCTACTGTTTGGAGGAGTTTGGAGAGTGGGGATTAGAGTATTCAGAAGAGGACAAGGGCAAACAGTGCCCTAAAAGTGCTCTCGGGTCCCCCTTTTAACAGTGGGGTCCCGACGTTGGGTCGACTCAAAGTTGGGTCGACCCTATTCTGGGTTGGGTCGACCCAAGTGCAGAATTTTTCTTTTCTCTTCCTTTTTGCTTCTAAAAATTTTCCTTGCTTCTAAAAATTTTTCTTGCTTCCAATCCTTATAAATTCTTTCTGGGACAATGATACATGAGTAAGGAATCTATAGATAACAAGTTTGACTCATGTTTCATGGGTTTTTAGAAATTGGAGGAATGTATCATGAGACTACTTGCTCCCTTTTACATTTCTTCAATAAAAAGGATCACATATGCCTAATTCCCTCCTTAGCGTGCAGAATCTATCTTCACTCAAGGGTTTTGTAAATATGTCGGCTAATTGTTTTTCAGTGCATATATGTTCAATACATATGTTTCCATTTTGCACATGATCCCTAATAAAATGATACCTTATTTCTATGTGTTTGGCTTTAGAATGCTGAACTGGATTTTTAGTAAGATTGATGGCACTAGTATTATCACATTTAATAGGAATATTATCTAGCTTAACTCCATAGTCCTCTAGTTGTTGCTTAAGCCATAGTACTTGAGCACAATAACTACCAGCAGCTATATATTCAGCTTCAGCTGTGGACAGTGCCACTGAATTCTGCTTTTTGCTAAACCATGATACTAAATTATTTCCTAAGAATTGACATGTGCCACTTGTGCTCTTCCTATTTAATTTGCATCCGGCAAAATCAGCATCTGAATATGCAAGCAAATCTAGATAGGAGTCTCTTGAGTACCATAATCCTATATTGGTAGTTCCTCTTAAATATCTAAGGATTCTTTTAACAGCACTTAAATGTGACTCCTTAGGATCCGATTGGTATCTAGCACATATTCCTACACTAAATACGATGTCGGGTCTACTAGCAGTAAGGTATAGCAAGGATCCAATTAGTCCTTTATAAAGCTTAATATCAATACTCTTCCCTTTTTCATCTTTGTCTAGCTTACTAGTAGGATTCATTCCCAAACTTCTTTAGTATTTCCTTTGTATACTTAGTTTGATGAATGAAAATGCCTTCCTTAGTTTGTTTGATTTGTAATCCTAGAAAGAAGCTTAGTTCTCCCATCAAACTCATTTCGAATTCTCCATGCATTAAATCAGCAAATTCTTTGCAAAGAGTATCATTTGTGGCACCAAAGATTATGTCATCTACATATATTTGAACCACTAATAGATTTTTGTCCTTTCTTTTGAGAAATAGTGTTTTATCTACATTTCCTCTACTAAAGTCATTATTAAGCAGAAATTTGCTTAATTGATCATACCAAGCCCTAGGAGCTTGCTTTAATCCATATAATGCCTTATGTAGTTTAAACACATGATTTGGCAATTTATGATTCTCAAAACCAGGAGGTTGTTCTACATATACTTCCTCTTCAATAAAACCATTTAAGAATGCGCTCTTCACATCCATTTGATACAATTTGAAATCCATGAAACATGCAAATGCTAGAAGTAATCTAATAGCCTCTAATCTAGCTACAGGAGCAAATGTTTCATCAAAATCTATTCCTTCTTCTTGATTGTATCCCTTAGCTACAAGTCTAGCCTTATTTCTTATAACTACTCCATTTTCATCTAATTTATTTCTAAATATCCATTTTGTTCCAATTACTGAGTTATGCTTTGGTCTTTCAGTTAATGTCCATACATCACTTCTTTTAAATTGATTTAATTCTTCTTGCATGGCATTTATCCAATTAGTATCTTTTTCAGCTTCTTCATAAGTCTTAGGTTCTAATTGTGAAACAAAAGCAAGATAATCATTTAAATTTCTAAGAGATGATCGAGTTCTTACCCCTTGAGATGGATCACCAATGATTAAGTCTTTAGGGTGTCCATATGCATACCTCCATTCCTTTGGCAAGCTTTGGAATTGTGGTGGCACGCAATCATCTCCCTTATCTTGAATTGGCACGTCATCAATATTCAACTTTTCAAAGTCGATAATTTCTGTATCATCATCAACAATATTTTCTTTCCTAGCAGACTCACTATCAGACTCATCAAATATAATATTGACTGACTCTTCCACTACTAGAGTTCTTTTATTGAATACTCTGTATGCCCTGCTAGATGTGGAGTATCCTAAGAAGATACCTTCATCTGACTTGGCATCAAATTTACTTAGATCCTCCTTGCCATTGTTTAAGATGAAACATCTACATCCAAATACTTTTAGATATTTAGCAGTTGGTTTCTTATTCTTCTAAAGTTCATAAGGAGTTTTCTTGGTTATTGGTCGTATTAAAACTCGATTTAGAATATGGCAAGCAGTGCTTATAGCTTCAGCCCAAAAGTACTTTGGAAGATTTGACTCACACAACATCGTGCGTGCCATTTCTGCCAATGTCCTATTTTTTCTTTCAACAACCCCATTTTGTTGAGGCGTTCTAGGTGCTGAAAATTGATGTGAAATACCATTTTTAGTACAAAATTCTTCAAAGTGTTGATTTTCAAATTCAGTACCATGATCACTTCGAATTGCTACTAAGGTGAGTTTCTTTTCATTTATGATATTATTATATAGTTTCAAGAATTCTGAAAATGCTTCATTCTTATGTGCCAAAAATGAAACCCATGTATATCTTGAAAAATCATCAACAATAACTAGTCCATACTTCTTCCCTCCTAGACTCGCAGTTCTAGTGGGTCCAAATAAATCCATGTGTATGAGTTCAAAAGGCCTAGTTGTTGATACTATATTCTTTGATTTGAAAGATGATTTAGTTTGTTTTCCCAATGAACATGGTCCACAGATTTTGTTTTTTTCAAAAATCAATTTTTGCACATCCTTTATCAATTTCTTCTTGACTAGTTTTGAGATTAATTCCATACTAGCATGTCCTAGTCTACGATGCCAAAGCCAACTTGTTTCATTTTTCTTTTCTTCATTAGTAATTAAGCATAATCCATTTTTCTTGCCTAAATCATGAAGATCTACCAAGTAAATATTTCTTTGCCTTTGTCCTACAAGTACAATGCTATTATCTTTAGGATTTGTGATTATGCATACAGATGCTTCAAATGTGACTTTAAACCCTTTATCACAAAATTGACTTATGCTAAGCAGATTATGTTTCAATCCCTTAACTAATAAGACATTTTCTATAAAAATAGATGGAGTAATGAAAATTTTTCCCTTTCTAATGATATGCCCTTTACCATTGTCTCCATAGGTTACTACTCCACCCTTCTTTGATTCCAAGGTGACAAAGTGATCTACGTCACCGGTCATGTGTCTTGAACAGCCGCTATCTAGATACCATCGTTTTTCCACTTTATTAGCTGCAAGACACCCCTGCAATCAAGATCAAGAAAGAGCTTTAGGTACCCAAACTATGTTGGGTCCTTTAGGGTTAGTACTTGATGTTCTTTTTGGAACCCAAACTTTCTTGAATTTAATCTTTTGATTATTACTTAATTTGTTTTGACTGGACTTTCTATAGTTACATTCATATGCTCTATGTCCTAATTTATTGCAGCAATGACAAGTAATATTTTCACTTTTAGCTTTCACAAAAATGTTCTTTAAGAATTTTTGTTTCCTATTTATTTTATATCCTAATCCAGCCTTATCATATACAGCTTTTTGACTATCAAGAATCATATTTAATTTGGTAGAACTAAGTGTAAATTTATCTACCAAGGATTTATATTTTTCAGCATCTTCTTTTAACTTGATATTTTCAGCAATTAGATTCTTGGTTTCATTTGTAAGTTTTCTACTTAATGTTTCATAGTTATGAGACAGTTTTAACTTATCTTTGATAAGAGATTGATTTTCTTCTTTTAGAACTTTATTTTTATTGATTAGTTTCTTATGTTCTTCCATGAGTTCTAAGAATGCATCATGTAATTCATCAACAGTAAAATCACAGTCAAGTTCAGAATCTACCTCATCGTCATTGGCCATATGACATATTTGGGCCGTCTCTTGATGATCTTCCTCTTCCGAACTTGACTCCTCACTTTCACTCCATTCAGCCATGAAGTTCTTCTTTTTCAGTTTTCTTGCCATCCATTTCAAATCTGAGCAATCTATCTTATAATGCCCGGGTTTGTTACACTCATAGCAAATAGGAGTTTTTTTTTCTTTTCTTTGTCCTTACCCTTTTCTTTGCTCGAGCTACCTTTGAGGAAGGGTTTCTTTCTATAAAATCTATTCTTATCTCTCATAAATTTTCTGAATTTTCTTCCAAGCATAGCCATCCCTTCTTCATCAAATTCATCATCATCATCTGAATCTTCCGATTCAGTTTGTTGTTTAGGGGTGGTAGTCTTTAGGGCAATGGGCTTTCTTTTCTTAACCTCATCTTCTGAATTTTGCCTCATTGTCAACTCATGGGTCATGAGTGATCCTAGAAGTTCCTCTAATTGCAGTGTGTTGAGGTCCTTAGCTTCCTGAATTGCGGTAACCTTGGCTTCCCAAATTCTTGGTAGAGACCTGAGAATTTTTCGCACCAATTCAGAGTTAGTGTAAGACTTTCCCAAACTTTTAAGCCCATTTATAATTTCAGTAAAACGAGTAAACATATCAGTTATGGACTCAGTAGATTCCATTTTAAACAATTCATACTTGTGTACTAATATGTTTATTTTTGACTCCTTAACTTGATTGGTCCCTTCATGAGTGACCTCAAGTTTGTCCCAAATTTCTTTAGCAGTAATGCAAGTAGATATTCTATTAAATTCACTTACATCTAATAAGCAATAAAGTACATTTATAGCTTTTGCATTTAACTGTGCCAATCTTCTATCACTTTCATTCCAATCCATTTCTGGTTTGGGTATGATAGTGCCCTCTATATTAAGTGTGGGTGTGTGAGGTCCTCTAGTTATGATGTACCATAATTCATAGTCTGAAGCTTGAATGAATATCCTCATCCTAGCTTTCCAATATGTGTAGTTTGTGCCATTAAATAGAGGTGGTCTATTTGTGGATTGACCCTCACTCATAGAACATCCCACTTGGGTTGTCATGATCTTTAACTCTTGATTGTGAGATCAATGAGTACTATTGGAGCACCTTGCTCTGATACCACTTGTTGCCCAAGGTGACAAGCCAAGAGGGGGGTGAATTGGTTTTTTTTACTTTTAACTATCTTACTTGTGTTAAATGATGAGTTAGTAAACTTAAACAAATCACAATACAAACAACAAGAAGTATAGTGGTTCGGTGCTCTCCTTAGCACCTACGTCCACTCCCCAAGCGACCCCTTGGGAATTCACTATAATCCCGCGGATTACAGTTGGATTGTTTTTCGGGCTCACAATCCAAAAACCTTTACACTTTGGTTTTCCGGGTTCACCAAAAACCTATGTTGGTTTTACGGGCTCACCAACGAACCTTTGTTGGTTTTCCGGGTTCACCAATCAACCTATTCCGTTGGTTTTGCGGGCTAACCAACCAACCTTTACAAGTAGTTTAACAAATAAAGAAAGAAGATTTAAACTCCTAGATGAGCAAATAAAACAATATAATCAACAAAGAAGAGTTTAGAAAGTATTTATCGCTTGATGTGACTTTTTTCTTCTTTGTCAAAGATGCTTCACTGAGGATGGAGCTCTTGATGACTCTTTGAATCTACTCAACCCCTTTCTTTGATTCTTGAATGAAGCACTTGGATGAAGAAGATTAGGGCACTTTCTCTTTCTTGTGTACTCTTTGATATTCTTTGGAAAGGATGTTCTATCTGATGAATAGTGCCACTTTAAATAGTCTCCTACATCCATTGGACAAGCCCCAATGGTTAGAATTCAAAAACTAGCCGTTACTCACTTTTGGAAGGACAAAAAGTACATCTGCAGAACTAGCCGTTATGCTTCTGCCCGTGTTTGGGTCGGCTCAACCTGTCCTTGGGTCGATCCAATTTTCACTTGGGTCGACTCAAACATTCCTTGGGTCGACCCTCTCAGAAACACAGAAACTTGCAATTCAGCCTTCCTTCACTTGGGTCGACCCAATCTTTCTTTGGGTCGACTCAAGGTTCAGTTGGGTCGACTCAACTTCTTCTTGGGTCGACCCTAACAGGGTTTCCAGAGAACCTTTTCTGTCTTCTGTTCTGTCTTGCCTTTGGGTCGACCCACACAGGGTTTGGGTCGACTCAAGCTTGGGTCGACTCAACTATATCTTGGGTCGACCCTCTCAGTAAATCCAGAGAACCATTTTCTGAGTTGTTTGAGGATCTTGATGTTTGGGTCGACTCATGCTTTTCTTGGGTCGACCCAACTCACTGTTCATCTGTGCCATTTTTGCAGAAGTGTGCCAAATGCTTTCTTGATGTGCCGGGGTCGACCCAATCATCCTTTGGGTCGACTCAATCCACACTTTGCTGCATCTCAAGGTTAGATTCATTCAAATAAACAATGAAATGTATCTATATCAATTTATACAAATATACTGAGAGTAATAGACTTATAAATGAAGTATCGATTTAACTTATAACATACTCTAGATAATTGCTTGTTAATCATCAAAATAACACTATCATCCTCAGTGAGCTACTGGTATGGCTCGGAACGGACGGAACCACTCGGTTCGAGACGGTTACGCCGACCATGATTGATACTTAAGTAGGGCCAAGCACTATTAATAACCTTATGGTTTGCTTTTGGATAACATCTTGGGTCATTATCTATGGTATCAAAGCTGACCAAACCCATGGTCCATGTGGGCTAGAGGATATGGGCATGAGCTGGTCATGGTGTTTGTGATTGGACCATTTCTTTCATGAGGACGCCAAAGCTTAAACAAGGGAGTATGTGAGGTTTGGTGCAGATGTGTGTTTTAGCCTTTTTGTGCACTAGGGAGGTCTTGAATACTTAATCAGGGCCTAGGACCTCCACTAATAACCTTTTAGCCAGCCTTTTGGATGAGGTCCTTGGAAAACTGATCTACCTAAGTTGTGAAAGAAACTAAGAAGATCCATTTTCAACTTTCCCTTTGTCATCATATGATCATTATCTGTCAATTGAACCCAATCATTTTGTTAAACAAGTCAAAAGTCCACCTAAACTCGGCCTTATTATTAAATATGTTACCGGACCTCACCCGCATAACCTAGTTAATAAATGGGGTGAACAGGTTAAACATGCTAAACAGGTTAAGCAGGTCTTAAACATGTTAAACAGGATGGGTCAGTTCTAAATGAGTTTTAAATGGGTTGAACAAGTTATTTGTTAAATGTGTCAAAACAAGCTAAATGAGTCAGGACTATAAACTTTACCTAACGGGTTTAACAAACAGGTTGGATCGGGTAACCCAAACTTGCATAAAGTGGGTTGTGTAATTGTATTGGCTAGTCGGGTCATAAATTGCTACCCCCGCACCCCGCACCCCCCCCACCCCCCCCCCCCCCCCCCCCCCCCCCCCCGGGAAACACCAGCATACCACTCGTTGCCTCTATTTATTAGGCATGAAAGCTTAGTTTAGTTACATGGGGCCACTAGGTCGGCTTACTTAGGTAACTAACCTACCTTGGTAGTTGGATTGTGTTGGCTCAACTAGATGATTTTGTAGCAATGGAAGACATAGACAGTGTTAACCAATAACAAGACTTATGTACACGTAATATCATTCAAGTAAATGGACATTTTCTTGAGAAATTACATGTAAATAAGAAAAGTATCCCCTATTTAAATTCAATAACAACGCATAAATATCAAATTCCTCAAGGATAAAAAATTGACTTCCCAACTTTCATTCAAAATACCAATTTTTGGCTTTGAGTCAAAATTTCAATTTTGAAATGTATTGGTATTTCTCAAATCCTAAAGTTCTATAAATTCTATCATACTTGCACATTACTAAGATCCAAAAGTCTAGTTAGTAAAATCATATACGTTAGTTTTTTAAAGCATGTGACTTATATTGGATGCTAAACAACATTAAGCGCCTTGGCAGACTGATTCATCTTCAAAGGCCACACAAGTTTAACATATCTGTGTATGTTTCTAGTTGGATGTTGGATTCTTAAAATGTAGACTGCTAAGATCCAGTATACTAGATAAGGATGGATCTTTTGAGCTAGAAAGCTAGAAAGTGACTGGTAAATATCCAAAGTGTAAATTTATGTTTGCATAACAATGAACATGATGTTCAGGCCCATAAGGCACGGAATTGTTGTGTAACAGTTATGCCTAAGTGGCTCAAATGTTGGGGGAAGTATTCATGAGAAACCATTAAGGTTGCTAAAAAGCTCTTCAGAACATTAATAATCAGCTTGAGTAGTGGTGAGGAGACAACTTTGTTACTACTCAAGGCTTGTGCCAATAACTAGACAATATGTAAAGAACTCCTGAATATCTACTTGTGTAGGTTGAGGTGCACATAAAATTTGGTACTGGCAAGCTCCACTAGTTTGCACATAGAGACTGAAGAGGTTGGCCAATATGTTTGAACTTTGAAGTCACTCAAAAGAAGGTGATGCAATGACAAATGAATGACTCCACAAGTTCATTAAAGTGGGTTTATCCATCTAACAATTTAATGCCATAGAATGTCAAATAAAAAAAGGAAATTGAATAAGGTCCTTTGGTTATAATTTGATATTGTAGGAGTGGTGTAATATGGATCCAAACCCAAAAGGTCCTACAAACCATCTCTTGTAAGATGGAAACGGATAATAATAATAATAGAGTAGATTCTCTGGTGGCTGACACAAGCTAGCTGATATCAATGGTGAATGGTTGGTTGTTTGGGCATAAAGATGGGAGAACAAATTTAATAATGCAATGAGGAGGCCATGTGTTTGGGTCGACCAAAAGTTCTCCTTTTTGAATATCGGTAATTTTTTGCCTACCTGGATCCAATTCCTTTTAACACAAATCTCCAAATAATGGGAAATGTGATGTCTTTTTGAATGCCATGTGATCAATTTGGTGAATACTGCTTGTCTTACAAAAATTCTTGAAGTACATATACCTTCCATATGATGCGCTCATATCTTCCTGATATCGTGTTTATGACCCAAAGCCATGTTCCAACTGCTTGTGATGTTCAAGTACATGCGCCATATTTTTATGTTGATAATACCCTTGATGTGTAAATTCCCAAAATCCCCTTAGGTTATATTTAATACTCCAAACAAATTGTTTTACTGCTTTCAAAATGGCTAGGATGGCGTAGAAAATTCAGTACCTTGTTTCAAGTCCAAATGTGTAAGACAACCATTTTGCCCTATGTGGGTTCTATGCCTCGATCAATTTTTTTTTCATTGGTCTGCCTCCACTAGTATCTTACTATGGTTAGTTCCTCATCCAGTCATCATGTTTAATTCCTTGAAAGCTTGCGTTTTCAAGGACTTAGTTTTGCATGATTTGCATAGCTATGTTACTATGTAGCCATGTAAAGTTGCTTTTTTTTGGGCTTAAGATGCTTGAAGGTCATGTCTAACTAAGGTGCATGGACATCATAAATCCGTCATGACTCAAAAGAAGACCCAAAATGTGACGACAATCGAAACAAAATTTTTTATGGTATGGAAACAGAGAAATCTTCGATTGAATATTGGAAGAAAACTTGTTTATATCCAGAACAACCTAAACTATATACAAAATAATACATATATGCTTTGTGTCGAAGTGCTATGTGCTATTAGAAATTTAACATCATTTCCAAATGGTGTGAGATTAAGATATATAACTTCTTACCAAACTTTTGGATTAGTTATGAACTTATTGCAAAATTTAAGAAATTCCTTGACATTTAAAAGTTCAAATCTTGAGCCAACCCCCAAAAATCTAGAACATGATAAAAATCTTTAAAAAAATTTGGATGTGCTGGTTCGGAACTGGCACGCCCAAGCATACCATGTGTCAGCACGATATTGAAATGGTACCGTACCGAACCGCCCGCCGACTGGTATGGGTCCCGGTACCGGTTTGATGGACCTTGGTATGGATATATCATTGTAGTGGTTCTGAAGCCTTTTAAATTATATCAATTCTTTCTCATTGGTTTTTATATGCCTTCTTCTATTCACGTTTACTGTTGGTCCGCTATCATGATACTATCTTCCTTGATTGATGTGTTAGCAACTAATGTATTGTTACTAATTTTTTGTTGTCACATTTAACCACATAATTGCTTTACTGGATATAGGTGAGGTCTTTGACACTAGATGTAAAGGTTTGGGAGCCAACAGTCTTGGATTTATTTCGTGCTCTGGGTAATGCTTATTGTAACTCTGTGTGGGAAGAATTGCTTCTCTCCCAAGATGAAAGGTAAAATTTCATAAAATCAGTGAAATCCCATAAAGATGTGTAATAGACAATTTACTATAAAATATTGTAAAAAAACTATATCAAGTAGTTATTCTTTTTTACATTATTGATCATACATCACCATCAATTTGTTTACACTCACTGGTTAAGGTTCTATTTAGTAAATTTATTAACAAACTCACTAGTGCATGAGATTGTTGAATAATTGAATTTCCAATAACTATTTACAGTGATTTCTTCTTCATGTGGAAATATGCCAGTCTTGTTGACAGAATTAGAGCCAAGCAATATTGTGACCTGAATACGTTTAAACCTAACTGCTACCAAGTTGTGGAAATGGGAAATGCTAGTTTGTCTGAGGTCACATCCATTGTAGGGTGGGATGCTTATCTACAAGCTAGGTCCTAAGAGGGTCCTACTTGTCTTGCTAGCGCCTCATTTGGTGCTAGTTAAGAGAAGAAAACCTACATTTTGTGATAGATGTGAATCATGAATCCTTGTTAACGAGAAAGTTATGCATACTTCTAGTTTGTGTTTGGAAGTTTGCACTTTCCTCTATAAACTGAGCTTTACAAACTACACCATTATCATAGAATTGATTTAGAAACAAATTTAGTGCCATTTTAGTTAAGAGATGACAAGCATTTACTTCAGTCGACGAAAAATATTAGATCGACAAGACTAATGTATCTAATTTGTGTTGCCAAATCAAGGAGAATAAAGGTTGACATTGCTATAGGCTGAGGTAGAATTCAAAAGTTCACAATAGGCTTTTCTAGTATCATCTTTGAGTTCTTGAAATGACGCTAATTCATATTTATGTCTACGTTTTAATCGACTGTTTTAAATTCACGCAGAATGGATGAAGAAAATAAGGATCTTCTGTCAATCCAAAAGCCTAGCCCCAAAGATACTATTTTGAGAAAGGAAAAATACATTCAAGCAAAGGTACTTCATTCTTGTGTTATATTGTCACTACTTAAATAATTTATCTGCTGGGCATTATCTACTCCAAGCAAAACAAATTTTTAACTGAATAATTTGTTTCTTGTGACTATCGTTTGGCCTTTTAGTTTGAGCAGATATCAAATCGAAAATTTATCTTGTATTTTATAAAATACTAATTTTAGATAACATAAAGAAGTCCTAGATAAAAGAAACTTGCATATAAAATCTCCAAACGCAAAACTAGCAAAGATAAATAAGATTCACATGATAGTCATGGTCATCACACTTAACATGCTTATGACTAATCATCCCACCATCTACTAAACCTCTTATCTGAAACAGACAGATCAGAGAGTGAGTTTGACAACTTAGTAAGTAATTATAACCTCAACTAACTAGACCAAGCAAGGAGGAGATTTTAACAAAATCAACTTGTATAGCAATACAATGCTTTTTAGCAAAAATACTGTTTTGTAATCAAGTTCTGTATTTTTGAAATTGTCTTGATGTCAAAACATTCACAAATAAAGCTAAATTCAATGGTCTTATAGACTATGGCCATGCTTATCCCGTAACAAGGCCCAGAACCACATTTAACGCTTGTGGTGGAGGTCCAAAATGAAGGTAGTTCTATGAAAAACATGCTCAGTATGCTGTTGCTGCAAGAGAATCCGCAGCTATTGAATCCGGTCTTTTGGAATCGAATGCACATGAATAGGGCTTAGAACCTTACTTTACTCATGGCTAGTCATCCCGTGGTGAGGGTTTGGGGTGTACCATATTAAACCAATGCAAAATCAGATCGCTAAGGAGTTCCGGTTCCGAACACAATAGGAACCGGTTTGAATGGAGCTTAACTGTCTGTTTCCGCACAATTCGACTTTGTTCGGACTGACACCTCTCACTTCTGAGTTGAAAATTGAAGAGGGAGAGGAGAAAGGGCCTTCCCAACCACTTTCTCCTCTCTTCTTGAACTTTGGAAGGCTTGGGAGAGTGGGAAAGTGTGGAAGAGAAGCGGAAGGAGGGATTTTGCAGTCTAACAAGTTGGATCAAAGAAAGAAAAAGATAAAATCTTCTTCCTATCTTCTCCCCTCCTGTTTTTCTTTTAAGCTTAAAATCTAGGCCAAAAATTGCTAAATCAAGGGGAGATCATGTAAGATTTCTTTTCTCTTTTTTTTGACATGGTTTCGTGATATGCTATAGATTTAAAGGTGATCTATGCATTGATTCCAAAAATCGTGAATTTTCATAGCATTTATAATCTTGTAGAATAAAAATTTATTTTCAGTTCAAAAGATAGTAGTTAATTAATAATATTGAAAAATTTAAAGAACAACCTGTAGCATGCTTCCTGGGCCATATCTTGCTTGCTATTATTTTTTGGCAAGAATTTGTTTAAATTTGGGTATTGTTATGGCTACCAGAACCTAAACCCAAATTTAAATAAATTTCAAACATATTGGTGATTAAGGCATACATATGGGCTGGACCAAATATATGTAGTAATCCTGGTAGGAGCCTAAATTAATCTGAATTAAAATTAAATCTTTAAATAATTAAAAAAAATTAGAAGTATTTTTTTTTAAGTGATTCAACTATTTTTTGCATTGCCATTTATATTCTCAAATTTTTACATGTTTAAGTACTTCAAAAAAATATTAATTCAACTAGAAATCATGAAAATATGGCAATGTGTTTTCCTAATTGAGACACTTTTTCTAGGACAACACTTTGATAAATTACCATGTGCTTAAGTGAATTATATTATAAAAGTCACTAATATATCAAAAAATATATAATATTTTTGTTTTTAGACAAGTGTAGACCCACAATGTATTTTGTGTTAATGAATGAGGTGGTTTATTACATATGATCATTAAACTTGCAAAAATGATTTTAACAAGGATAATGATATTGACATTGGTTGGGAGCATCATGCAATGATCTCGGGTTGGTACCCTTGAAGGTGCAAGTAGTACAATGCAGAAGGTTTTAGTAGCTGATGAAGCGGCATTTGGATGGTGGTTACTTTGATGTAACTACATTCAAGAAATGCCCTCAAGAGGTTCAATAGCTGATGAAGAAGCTCTTTCATGACTTTAGGGAGGGTAAGAAAAAATATAGAGAAATCGGTAAAGACTGATTGTTGGGCAACTGAGCCACCATCATATCACTCCAAGGATTTAGAGGACTATGAGACATTAGATCTTTATGACATGGTGGCCCAAATTTAGGCTGCCATATGGGAGTCTGAATGATCAATGGTAGAGGAAGTTGCCAGGCACGAGACAATTTGGACCCTCGGAGTATGAGGTTTTTGGTTTTGGGCTGCTAGGACCTATTTAGCCTCTAAGAGGAGGTTGTTAGTGAGAGAGCTTAGTAAGGGTGGATGCCAGATAGCATTTACATTTGGGGCTTTTGTTGGTAATAAGAAGGGAAAGAAGCCCAAAGATATACCTGAGGGGCAACCAGTTATGACTTGATGTACATGCCTTCCCCAACAAAGACAAAAGGCAATGTAGGATTGATTACATGGTGGTCAAGGATAAGAAAAGAGGCATTTGGAAAACTATTGCTTCTTAGGTGTTGTTTGGAGCCTTATAATTGAAGTTGCACTGCAACTCAAGTTGCATTATAACTTAAATTGTAGTAGTTGTTTGGAGGAGAGTTTGGGGAAAAGAGGGACGAAACAGGAAAGGTTGAGAGGAGAGGGGGTGTGGCCATAAGGAGGGTGGAGGTTGAGGTGGAGGGGTTTGGGTGGTGTAGGAGATTTCCAGCACCAATAGGGGGTAGCGACAGTGGATTACCCATGAAGGAGATCAAACCTGCTGCTGCAGCCGATCAGCTTGTTCCTTCACAAGCAATGAGCCTCCAATGTCGACATGGACCTCGAGTTTGGAGGAGCTCGAGAAACCCTCCTCGACGACTCTAAGTAGTTCTTTGTCTCCTTCCAAACCCCCTCCACCGAGCCCCCCATCTCCTGCTGCTTTTACGGTTCCCCCTCCGTTGATGATGATGACCGTGACACCTATCACTGCTGCATCTCCAATGCCTCCTTCATCATCCTCTCCACCCTTTGTGCTAAGACATGCTCCTGCCTCATGGACCCAGTCACAATCATCAATGACAACAAAAGAACAAAAAGTCCAGCTGGTTCCCTACCTCGTCCTATTCAAATCCAGCATCCTAAAGTCTAGCATCCTTGGCAAGGCCTAGGCTTCCTATGATGAGGATGACAGGGTAATCATAGTAAGGGAAGGATGCACTCACAGAGAATGGGTGCTCGGAGAGGAGAGTGCATAGTTAAGGGCACGAAGGGGTTTGGCCAAAGGTGGTGGCAGGGGGAGGGGGCCAAGGTGAGAGGTAGGAGAGAAGTGGGTAGCAGTGATGCGGGTGGTGGTAGAGGGCAGTGAGGGGTCGCCGATCAGGAGGTTTTGGAGCCTAGATGGCAAGGGCTGAGATATTTGGTGCCGGACCCAGGAGTGGGAGCATGAGGAGGGGGTGATTGCTTGGAGGGGTGCTTGGAGAAGGGAGCATGGAAGAGTTGGGGGCATGGAGGGGGATTTAGTTTGACTTGCAGCTTGCGGTCTAGCTATAGGCCTCTAAGTATGCGAGTTGACCTATACTGCAGTTGGACCTACATAGCAAGTTTAACTGTAGCACGCCAAATGACACCTTAGTTGTGCTACTACAACCATTTTTAGTAAATGCCATAGATAACACCTACTAATGCTCTACTATTGACTCCAGAAAGTTAGTTAGGTTTTTGATCCTCCTAGATCGAGGAATATCTGGTGACCTGCTTGATATTAACAAGGGAGTGCTGGAGAGATGGATAGCCTCCTACCAGAGCAACCGAGGCATATATGGGTTGACATGGATGTTTGATGGTTAGATCGGACCCAACAAGTGAAGTGTCATAGATTTTTTGTGATATTGTGACAAAAATATATTTTTCGATGAGTCAGTTGATGCTTTTGACGGGATGCATGCATTCTGAGCTTGGATCGGGTCATTGATTAATAGGGAAGCATCATATCATGTAGGTGGTTATAGATAATGGACCACAATGCAAGGTTATTGTGGATATATTGATTATCAGGAGGCCATGCATGTGCTTCTTATTGAATAGACTTGATGCTGATGGATAAGGCAAAGTTTGTGGGGTGAAGTAGGTGGTGTTGATAGTCCAGACGATAACTATCCATATAGAGATAAGATACTGAGGCCAGCAATCGCCCACTTAGCCATGCATGACATTGCACTTTATAACCTCATTGAGGAAAAGGTAAGCCTATGCTAGATGTTCATGAGTGCAGAGTGGTAGGAGACTAGACATGCTCATAGTCACATGAAAGGGAGCCATATGGAGGGCTTAGTGACAAGCTAGTAGTTTTGGAAGTGGATTGAGAGAGTAGTTAAGTCACTGGCACCAATGTATTGAGTGCTCATGACTGGATAGCGGGATGTATCCCCAAATAGGTTTTTTGTATCATATGATGATGACCGCCAATGCTAAGATCAAGCAGGCAGATTTGAAGCATGTTGGTGAGTATAATATATCATCGAGGAGTGGTGAGAATGCTAGATAGGCAAGGAGTTGCATCTTGTAGAATCCAAGTACAATCCTTAATTCTTGCTTATTCTTATAAATACTATCGTGCACTCCTTTATTTGTATTTAAATCAGTTGCATTTCTTGGAAGCCAACCACCTCAATCGAAGGTTCCAATATAATGTCCGGAGATGGTGCTTGATGTGCCATTGCTGCTAGATGCTTGGAGGAGGTAAGTTAAATTTCATGAAAATAACATTTTATAAATTTAAGTAGAGATATGATCCTAGAAATGTCTGTGTTTAATAAATTAAAGCTTTTAGAGAGGGCTCCAATAGCTTTGGTGAAAAGGCAGCTATGGCAAGCAAAGACAATATGAATTCAAGTATTTTTGAATATTGACTCAAGCTGTTCTAATATTTTATGATATATGGTGTCTAATATGCAATTTGCTTGATTGCATTTGTTGCTATATGGTGATCCTTTTTGGATTGTCATTTAAAAATCACAGGAGATTAGCAATCTAGATCCTTTTATAAACAGTCTTCTCCATTGGTTGCAAGCACAATTGGTCAACCTTCCCATTAATACACAACAAAGGAGTCGCCAGACACGAGATTGAATAACTTAGTGCGTCCATAGATGCAACTGAAATATGATGAGCCACCTTACAATGCCTTTGTATATAAGGATGAGTATCCCATGGTAGGTTGGCTTGAGGGTCAGCAATAGCCAAAACTTGAGCCCAATCACCTCATTGATCTACTGGTATGATAGCAAAGAAAGCTGGGATCAAGGTTCATCGTCTCAGTACCGGAGTTTGTATTGGTACCATCCTATTACAGTATGGTACGCTAGGTTTGGGGGCTGGTCAGTATGCCCCTTCGTACCACATACCGATACGGTTGGTATAGTCAATATGTACCAGTACTGACTAGTACGACAAATCTTAGCTAAGATGAATGTAGAGCTGTGGATAGACCAATATATGCCAAAGTCAGAAGCAACCAATGCCCAACAACTGGAGTAACCACAGAAGTCAAGGGGAGCTAGTCGATACTGGAAGACTAAATTTATAACCTTCACTAGGAGATATGATATGGAGATGTTGAGGAGAGCTCATCATAACACGTATTCCAATTAGGAAGGTTGGACGAGTCAAGGTGGTGGTTTTAGTTGAGCCACCTCATAGAGCCAATCAAGTAGGGACAACTACGTAACGAGAGCAATTCGTCAGAGTAGCAAAAAGGGGATAGGAAAGCTATAAATCATTTAGAGACCGTTGGTGTGGGGTTGTTGCCCAGAAGATGCAACCCAAGAGGGAGGATAAATTGGGTTTTTCAAAACTTTTCTTCTAAGTGCAGCGGAATAAAACAATTCTTAAGTAAATAACTGAAATATAAATGCAATAAACAAAGTAAGCAATGCACACACACAAACACACAAGTTTTATAGTGGTTCGGTGCCACCCTGCACCTACATCCACTCTCCAAGACCTCTTGAAAATTTTCACTATAATCCTCTCTGATTACAGTGCGGTTATTTTACAAGTTCACAACCCAACTCGTTTTTTCGGAATCACAACGAACTCGATTTTCACAGGATCTCCAACTTACAACCTTACCCCGTTTATTTTTCGGGCTCACAAACAATCCAGTTGGTTTTTCTCAAGGCACACCAACCAAAACCTTTTTTCTTATTGAATCTTCCTGATTCAACACTTCTAATTTAGGTTTGGAAGAACCTTTACAAGTGTAAGAATGAAAGCAGTTACAACAGCAATTAAAACAAAGCATTAAATACTGTAACAAAAAGAGAGCTCAAATAAATTGAACAATAAATGGAAGCTCTGAAGCTATTAAGAGGAGTAGACTGTGGATGAAGGGCCTTGAATGCAAGCTGCCAACTCTTCACTTGTATCATTGCTTTTGCTCTGACTGATTTTCTCACACAAAGATTTGGATCTAAAACTCACTTGAGGATTTTTACTTGGGAAGCTCAGGTACTCTTAGATTTCTCTTTCTTTCGATAGGCTATTTCCTCTCCTTGTTCTTGAGGTGCTCCCATGTGTTTATAAGCTTTGGAGAACCTTGGAGACCCAAACTAGCCGCTAGAAAGTGGAAGAGAGCCTTTGAAATCCTAAAAACTAGCCGTTGGAGGTGTCAGCAGACTTGAAGTCGACTCGGCCATTCTGGGAGTCGGCTCGTCTGAGATAGAAGACGTCTCGCATTTGTTGGAAGTCGGCTCGAGATCGAGCTCTTCAAAAATAACATTCTATCATTTTTTGCGGGAGACAGCTTGCATAAGTCGGGAGTCGACTTGCATACTGTTCTTTCAAAAGTGTGTTTCTGCCTTTTTCCTGTGGGAGTCGGCTCTTGGAATGTTGGAGTCGACTCGAGCTCTGTGCCAAAGTTACCATTTGTGCCAGAGTCAACTCAAGGCTTTCAGGAGTCGGCTCCTTGACTATTTTTTTGGCATTCTTTTTGAAAATCATTAGATCTCTTGCTATTCTTCCTACAAAATAATATTTTTCTTGCAACATAAATATTAGTAATCATACCACAAAGTTTTGTGATCATCAAAATTAATTATAGGGTCAACAAGGGCCCTTTTACTCAAACTTCAGACCACTAAGCCTTTGAACGACTCGTTTCTTAGATGTCCTCGCGATAAGAGTGATCATACTAATGGCAGTCCTAAGAAATCTATGAAGTGAGTCAAAGAGAAATATTAGTGAGAAATAAATAAATACCTACTAGATAGTGTATAAAGTGGCCGATGGATTCCATAGTGCAGTCTGAAGTCCCAATGACAAGTTGACCCTTCCTGTTTCTATTTTCTTCACGGACATACACACGAGGGGGGGATCAGGATTATTGGAACCAGCATAGTGATGAAGTTTTTAACAGTGGAAGAAATTCATTTAAATGTTTAATGAATGTATCAATACACAAAACATCTTCAGAATTTCTTGTTCTTGTCACGTAGCTTTCATTACTTATAGAACTTGCAATTATGCAAGTTTAAAGTGTAGTTTCCTGGGGACTTCTCTGCTTGAATAGATTTTCTGCTTGTCAGTCATATATATAGCTCTGGATGCTTTGGCGTTATTCTGAAGTTTATTTTTTCCTTGCAGTATGTGGATAAACTTCTAATTGGCAAAGAACCAACCCAGCCTGATATTCCTCCACAAACAATCCGCATTTGGGATGCAGTTAAATCTAACGATATACGAGGAGCATATCGCCTCCTTGTGGCATCAAATGCAAGTCCCAACATTAGATGTGATGAGGTCTGTAATGATCTTTATCACACTGCAGATACACCAACATCAAGAAGTAGAGGATTTATAGAGAGGAAGCAATTTGATCCCGCAAATTGTCAGAAAATTAAGGATTCTGGGGAGCCTGGAAGTTGTATGCAAGGTTGTTCCCTATTACATTTAGCATGTCATATTGGTGATCCGGTGACGGTGGAGTTACTGCTACAGTTTGGTGCTGACATTAATATCCAGGACTTCCATGGAAGGACGCCTCTCCACCATTGTATCTTCAAGAGAAATGACAGCCTTGCTAAGTATCTTATTAGAAGGTATGTACATGAGGACCTTTCTTTTCTATGGTTGTCTGGTCTTGCCAAAACTTAAATCATGCATGTTACTTGTCTTCTGTGGATAAAACAGGACTTGTCAACTTGATTATAAGATTTTAGGATGAAGTAGATATTTGCTAATATACCTAAAGCACAGCCAATGAATTAAACTCAAGTCATTTCTTGTTTTGATAATGCAGTTAGATATTCGCGTGTAGTCATATAAATTTCTCTGATAATGTTATCACTGTAATACATCTTATGACTCGAATTTGAGAAGCAAATAAAGAAGTAAAGCACCATCTTATTGGGCATCAACCGATATTTACAACTACAATTGAGAAGCAGCTCAAGTAGGAATGTGGCATATTCAAATGTACAATCACTGTACTGCCTTGCATGCTAATGAAACAGAGAGAAATGACAACATGTTGAAACATGTTTTTGTTGTGAAGCATGCACGGTTTTTGCTGGGAGTTTGCCCTCATCGAATGAAAGTGACCATGATGCTTATCTGAAATGTTTACAATGAGATGGTCCTTATGGGTACATGATTGTTGACAAGGTAAAATAAGTGTGCTGATGGAAAGGATTGCTGAATCGGGCGGCCTGGTTCGGGCCAAACCGAGCCGACCCAGTCTCTAACCGGGTCGGTTTACTTATGGAAAATGGTTCCGGCCCCGTTACTATGGGGCCGGAACTGCAATAACACCGGCCGGAACCAGCTAGAACTGGACGAAACCAGACGGTTCTGTTCAGTTCGAACCGGCACCGAACCGGATCGGGCGTCGGCCGGTGTGGCACCTGGTACCGGTTTGGCAATCCTTGGCTGATGGTCAAAACATACTGCTAGGAAAATTGAATGTCTCACATGGGAGCTAGGATGTGGACATTGAGATGGTGCATTAACATGATAGCTAATCTTAGGGGTTTATGCAACAGTCAGGACAAATGTTAAGAGTCAATAGTAGGACAGTCACTGAATCCTCTAAAGGCAAAGTGTTCGAAAATTCGAATCTGATAGTGGTTTCTGAAACTGCAGGGCTGACAAGTTTAACGAAGAAAACTTGTTTCCCAAGTATGCTTTATGAGATTTCAAGCAATTTGATGAACTTAGTCTCATGGTAGGTATCTTAAGGTCAATCCACAAATTATGCAAAAAAAGGCATGGGAAACTAACATGATAAAGATTAGATTGGTTTCCCTTGGAGCTGCACGGTTAAGATAATAGATATGTAAGTTGTTTACACAAGAAATCTTAATAAACATTTTGTGTATAATTGAGTGAACAAATGGGAATCAAAAGCCCAAGGGTTATTTTTGGGTGAGGGAGTTGGCTTAGTGAAGTCAGTTTGGAACTTAATAAAACAACTTATGGTTCTACTGATCTACAGTTCAAGGATGCTTCAAAGGAAATCTACCATGAGCATGTGCACTGGAATGTTTAATATTTTACAATTAGTCATTGACAAACAGTGCAAGATAAGGTTCAAAAAATAAGTTGTTAAATTCCTTAATGGGCGAGCTAACATAGCCACTTTAGTTGTTGGACGTAACTGATTTTTGAAGAAGAACAAGTGCAAAGGGCTTGATTGAGACCTACAGGAAACTAGAAAGTCACTCATGTGATGGCCAAACATGATAAAGCCATGGATGGAAGATCCTAAAGAAGGAAGCAAATAAGATTTGATGGCAAAAGACCTAGAAACTAAAAGGATGAAGTGAAGCCTGAGGAAATTGGCTATGGGGTCTAACCCTAGAGTATATAAGCATGGATGATAAAACAAAGTAACCAATAAATGGAGTTACTCAAGGCTGTGCTGATATTTTTCATGAAGTGGTTGTGAAAACAGGCCTTCTGAACTATCAATATCATAGACAAATAAAAGTGGTCCAATACAAAAAAAATGTGCAGTTTTTAAAAGAAACCCAAATATTGGAACTAAAAGAAAAATGCCAAGCGATGCTAGACAGAATAAAAAGGCGCGATGGAGACTTCATAAAAGAATAATTAAGGAACAAAAATATGCACAGTAAGCAGTTAACATATTTCAATAATGTCATTCAAAGATGCTGGTATTTGACAAGATCAAGCACCCCAAAAGAGCTCTAGTATGTTAACTGTTGCAACAAGGTAATGACATTGATTTTATTGTTATGATTTTGTTTGATTTCTGCAAGGTCATTGTAAGATTCTGATTGCTGGTGGATAGCAATAGTTTGGTAGGTTGTATTTGCACAAACTTATAGTGGAGTCTAGACGTTGGATGTCAATTCTGTACTATAGTACCATGAGACTTTTGGAGGAATACTCTTTTAGGGTTTTGATAGTAATGAAGTTTTCAACCTTCAATTCGTGCATTTTCTGCAAATGTCTATTCAGACATGTCTGGGATGGCACAGAGGTATCTCGCAACCACACAATCTTTCTTGGCTTTTTAAAAGAATCTTAGTTGGGTAGATACCATCACTCATCAACTTTCCAATCTCTCATCGGCTTTCAAGGTTCTTTGTAGATGATTTAATGCATAAAGTTGGCTGTATTGGAAAAGATCGTCAACAACCTGAGTGAGATCTAAAAAGAAAAATTGAATTTTACGGAAAACTTGAGACATGAATATCTCCCAAGTAATGTTAATTTTTTAGGAAACTATACTGATTATGAGAATCAATGTATATGCTGGAATCTACTATCCAAATTCTAAAATGAGTTCATTCATAATATTTGTTATTACTCAGGGGTGTGCGTACATCGATTAAAGATGGTGGGGGTTTAACTGCTTTGGAAAGGGCAATGGAGCTTGGAGCAATAACTGATGAGGAATTATTTATATTGCTTTATGGGAATGATTGATGCATGCAGCTCTACTCACCAGAGTTGGCCTTCGGTATGTCTCTTTTTACTCTTTATTCTCTTCATATCGTGCTACATTCGACCATTTATTATAAATCTAATGTAACATCCCAGGTTATTAAAAAGTAATTAATCACAAAATAAAATGATGGAAGAATTCAGATTTCTATTATATGTGAGTCTGCAATATTAGACCCTGAGCATGAAAATCAAATTTTAGACTGGAAGATTTAGATTTCCCTTTGTCTTTTTTTCCATTTGATATGTGCAGCACATCACTATAGATTTCTGCATATTTTAATTTAACTTTGAAATGCAATGATTAAGAACTGATTCTGCACATAACACAGTAGTGTACCCTTTAGTTTGTCTGCAGTCTCTAGTCATCTATATGTCTGCGTGAATTGGTATAACATCATGGTAACATAAATATTAAGCAGTTGCTACCTCTTTTTTAAAACATTTAAGAAAATTTTGAAGGAAAATATATTGAGATTTTTTAAGCTGATGACGGCTAGATGGTAAATTACTTTCTGTATGTGGTGGTTGTTAGGGTTTTGCTGTATTTGATTGCCTATGTTGCCCAAACTAGTATAATCATGGTAGTATGTTAAACTGATCGTGGTTTATTATCATTTTAATTGCCAGTTTTACCAAATTCATTAAACAGGCTTTTGATGCGGTGCACTACTTTCTTTGCAGGGGGCTGTGTGACGCTGACCTGTCAGGGCTGCAAAGTCTTGTGCTCCTACAATTAGAACAGGTGCCCATTTTACAACTGATCAGTATCATATACCTGTGATGATGTTCAAGGATTGTACACTATTTCAGCAAGGCAGTTGGAGAATGCACTACCAGTAGAGTGGTGTATCTCCAATGATATGTTGGTTTATGCATCAAGATTTTATTTGTATGCTGAGGTACATCACTGCCATCTCAAGCTAAGCTTTCTAGTGTCAACTTGTATATTCTACAGATGCATACCAATATTCTTGCTTGCTTCTTTTTCTTTTTCTTTTTAACTTACGAAGGAAAATTTCCTTCTCAGTAGCATTGTTTTCCCACAACCAAATGGTCTGTAACACCTGTACCAGTTCTCTAAATGATGGAGAAGGTACTGAATTATGGATATGGCCTGTTTCCCTTTCATGAACATTGATGATTCTGTTTGTCATAAGCAGCAGTATTTGCGTACATGACAAGCGCTAAGATATGCTTGATTTTCTCTATTGAACTTATCACACTCTTGATAACTTGGTGTCATCACAGCTGTGTAATTTACAGGCATCTATAATAGCATGAGGTTTTTATTGGAAAGTTGGGTTCATTTTGTAGGAAAAGCATAGACTTTGTCATTTGATATTAAATATGTGATTTTCAAGAATGCATTGAAAATGGATAGCAAACACCTAACATTTTAGACAGCTAGATTTTTTAATAATATATATTAATCTATAATATTGCTTTTAAAAGTCTAATGCTTTTAACATCCATAAGAGCATTGCAGACATGACAATTACTAAGATATGCTTGTTTTTGTTTCTTGAACTTATCACACTCTTGATAACTTGGTGTCATCACAATTATGTAATTTAAAAGCATCTCATAACAGCATGAGGTTCTTTGATTATTAATATATCACGTAATATAATAAAATATGATATTAGAATATTAAATATGTAAAATACTGTAGTGTAATGTAATATGTGTATTATATATTTTAACAGTGTAACTTATCGCAACTACGAGATAATTTAATATAATATAGTATTGTGTATTATCTTGTACCAGTATCTAATTTAAATTACTTTTTCCTTGGTTGTTATTACATTGTATGATACTTGTGCATAGTATAGTGAAAGGTCATTTGTATTTGATACAAAAAATTGGCTAAGTCCTATGGCAAGTTCAAGAGTAATGCGAGGCTAAATATGTGGTTTACCAGGCTATGGCATGATACTGCAGGAGAACGAAAAGCTTTGTATATGTTCGAGCCCTTATATTAGTTTAAATTTAGCCAATCTTCAAGGTTTGAGTGTTTGTTTTCTATTGGAAGCAGAAAATTTGCTAAATCTTGGGAACTTGATTATTTACTCTTGAAGGGGTTGGAACTCAAATATTGGCTGTCCTGGAATTAAAGTTTTTTGTTGGGAGGTTTGATAAGAATAATCGAATGATTCACATAGTTTAAAATGTTAAAGTGGCAGAATAAATATCTGGTAGATGACCAATAACTACATATCAGTGAGAAATATATGTCTATTTCATTAAATTTAAAAAGATGCCATCATCATGCAAGTCTCGTTACAAATATTTTGTTACACATAGATTGGAAATGGGAAAGGAAAAATTTGTGCATGTACATAAATATTTCCAAGATAATGTGCCCAATCTACATAGATATAATCAATTAACTCATAATTAGAGCTGATCATTGGCTGGGTTTGAGTACAGAAAATGTTAAATTTTAAATAGGCCCAGCCCGAAGTCTAACTAAAAATGAATATAGTTTAGGCTCGAAGTATAAAAATCGGCCTAATTGGGCCCATCCTAGATTGAAGTCGGTGGTGCCCACCGACTTCAATTGGAAAATTATAAAAAGAAATTGGGATAGAAATAGAGGAGGATGTTTCATTCCTTCTCTGCCCTATCCTTGAGCGGTTGGGATAAGGCCACCTTAGCTGTGGTAGCTAAGGATTCGTCGGGATGGTGCGAACAGCCGTTGAGCGTCGCTGCAATCAGCGAACGGTTGCTCAATTCGAGCTTGTCACCTCTTCCAAAATCCTTATAAATTCTTGAGTTCCCTTTGTTCGGTCTACCTCAAAAAGCTCTCCTCTTTCTCTCTTTCTTCTCTAGTAGCTACTGCACCACCTCAACCAAATGCTACTGCCGAACTCCTGTCTTCCCTCTCTAGAAGCCCTTTGCTATCTTATCTTCCCCGTTCTGAGCCTTGCCACTACAAAGCTCATCGGAAACCACTATCCCTGGCCAAGCTCTATTGTCACTACCGCCTTTGGTAACCCCACCTCCTTCATGTGATTACAAGACGAACCAGCCTCTTTCCTCTCCTCTTCCCTCTCTTCCTTTACATTTTCTTCTTCTTCTTATTTCTTCTTTTTCTTCCTATTTTATCCTAATTCATTTATTTATTTATTTAAAAAAATGATTTATTTTTCTAGCTGTTATTTTCTGTTTGGCTTTTAAATTAGATGTAGGGATGATCGGTGCCACTAACAACCAAGACCAGGACCAGGCCCTTGATTTAATCCAGATTGAGATTCTATCTCCTCTCTCTCTCTCTCTCTCTAGATAGGCACAGGGATCTTAGTGAAAGCCTTGTTTTTCTTCTTGCTCGAATCTAAGTTGATCTTGGCTTAGGGATCTAAATTTCTTTTTGAAATTTGGCCACTATTAATCTTTTTTGAGTCCCCTAAATCATGTTTGAATCTGACTAGTTAAGTTCACCTTCCTCGCATCGAGCAGGTAGTCGGGTATTGCTACTTGACTAATCTGATTTAGGGGTATGGGATCGTATCCTCAATAGTATTTTAATTTTTGACTTTGCTTAGCTTCTAAGATGGTGATGAATTATTTTAATAATATTAAAACAGGTGAACCCGGTCCGTCTAATTGAAGTGGAATTTCGAAGCAAGAAAAGATACGTAATCTAATGCTCCAAAGTGTATTTTCTAAATTTTTGGTAAAATAAAAATTAAATTTAATTATAATATCTATTTGATACTTGGTTAAATGGGTCAGACATGTTACTGTTATGATTGAAATTATTATATTATAAAATTTAAAAATATAATTGGGTAAATTATGAAATTTGTTTCATATGTATATATTCTCAATACGGCTATGATCTGGCTCCACCAATGAAGATTATTCGTTAGCCTTGTCGACTTGTAATCTGAGAAATTGGTTTCGACACCAAACCACCAATGATTAGAATAGTGGTATTTGGACACCGAACCACCGATAGTTAAGAGTAGTAGCATTTGGCACTGTGCATTCTGACCCATACCACTAGATTATATGGCCGATATTGGGTTTCTATTATTAGTTTATAAAAATAATAGTAAACTTCAAAAAACATAATTGTATTATTCGAATATTGATTTATTTTCAGTCAATATCTTGAGCTTTAACTACTTATTTTTTTGCATGCTTAAACCCCACTTTAGGGTATTATGTTGTTTATTGGGCCAGTATAGTTCATTATCTTTTTTTTTTCTATATTTTTCAGATCCAGATTCATAATTGCTTGGGACTTGGGGGAGTGCACTAGATCTTCTAAAGATATTCTCTGTTTTTTTTTTTGGAGTTATAGTTAGACTATTTATACTAGTTAGAATATTTTATTTGATTTGAATAAATAAGTAAGCATATGCTGACTTATATCACTTTGGAATAATTGACTGTAAAAATTATTTGTATAAGATTTTGATTAAATTAATTTTTAAGAATTGTTTCTTTGATATGATCTATAACTTTGCATGTTTGTATGGTCTGCCATTCAGGCATGTGGCGCCTGTTACGCTTTGGCTTCGGGATGTGACACGAAGCCCGGCCTACGATCATCTCTGCTCCCAATCTTGAAACAAAAATTTAGTGAATTGAAGGACATAATTCATGATTTCCTGTTTTGAAACCAAAATAACGGGAAAATCATCTTAACAATGTCCGAAGTATGTCGACCTCCTGTTGGCAACTTGTTATCAAAGGATGACGCTTCTTCAAAGGAAAAGATGCACAAATCATGAGTTAGCTTGTCGGTCCCCTAAACATTTTCAGATTAGTTATATTAAAATAAAATGCAAGTGCGTATATTATTAAATATTCGGAAATATAAACTAGTGCATCATTACCCCTCATTGAATTGCATCAGTTGCCATTCAGCCATCCAAACTTGTAATCAATCCTTACCAAAACAACTAAAAGCCAACATAACACCAACATTATGAAAATGGAATCAAGATCAAAAGCAATGGTAAATATGAGATATGGAAAAATCACAATAAAGCAAATTGTTGTTGTAAAACCATGCCAAAATAAGCTTTCAATCAAATGTTAGTTAAAACGGATATAAAAGTAAATTGGTTAGTAGTTGTTTAAATTGAAATAAATAACATTAACTAAAATTGGAAGGAAATATGTTTGGTGCTATCATTGAAAAAGCAGAATAACTTTTATCAAGCAGAAAAACAGAGAAAATATAATATGGCTAAAGCTGTAGATGGTTGTCTTGGACCTATGTGGATCATCGTATGAAATTCGGCAGCTGATCTCATGGATATGTATATATACATCCATACTAAAACCGATCAGCTCCACTGTTGTCATTGGTTGGCCCCCTCCTCTCTGATTGCCAAACCATTTAGCTTAGTTGGACTATCCTAGTTGCAGTCTGTAACAATACATCGGCTTGGTATTGTCTTGTAAAAATCTCCACACAATCCACATAAAAATTAGCATCTTACAGTAACAATGCTAGAGAACCATTTGCATGATGTATAGTGTAGACTAGATGACATGCAAATGCATTAAGGCCGAAAGTACGTATAAATCCTCATACACACAGATATGACTCATAGCAAGTGCCAAATAAAGTCGAAGTACGTCCGTAGGTCCACAAATGGGTAGTTCTATATACACCCCCCCTATTGCTCAGGACACCCCCCAAAAATTAAAAAAAAATTAAATACTCTCTACACCCCCCCATTTGCTAAGGACACCCCTAAAAAATTAAAAATTCCTAAATTACCCCCCACCCTCCCCACCCCCTCACCTAAATTGCTCTCTACACCCCCAAACCCCCCCCCACCCCGCTCTTCCCCTCCAAAACACCTCGCCAACGCCCAAAACCCCCCCGTTCCCCCTTCTCCCTCTCGTCGCCGGCATTCTCCCGATCTCCGACCACCTCGCCGGCTTCTCCCGGAACCACCTCGCCGGCTTCTCCCGAAATTTTTTTTTTCACGGTTCGTGCTCCGTTCGGCACTGGATCGCCGAACAAAAGGCTTCTGTTCGGCTGAACAGTGCCGGACAGAAGCCTTCTGTTTGGCACTGTGCAGCCGAACAGATCTGTTCGGTTGAGGGTTGCCGAACAGAAGGCTTCTGTTCGGCACTGTTCAGCCGAACAGAAGCCTTTTGTTCGGCGATCCAGTGCCGAACGGAGCACGAACCGTGAAAAAAAAAATTTCGGGAGAAGCCGGCGAGGTGGTTCCGGGAGAAGCCGGCGAGGTGGTCGGAGATCGGGAGAATGCCGGCGACGAGAGGGAGAAGGGGGAACGGGGGAGGAGGGGTTTAAGGGGGGTTTGAGGGGTGTTTTTTTTTTTTCTTTTCAAAACGAAACGGAGGAGGAGGAAGGGGGGGTGTATGAGAAAATTTCAAGGGCAATATGGTAATTACACTAAAGGTTAGTTTGGGTATTTTTTTTTTGGTTTTTGGGGGGTGTCCTGAGCAATAGGGGGGGTGTATATAGAACTACCCTCCACAAATAGTCTTAGCAGTCTATAATCTACAAAAGTCTAATACCGTGATAGCCAAAACATGAAATGCCAATGTATGACCCAGTAAACTAGGCCCGGTCGAGTTGACCGGTCCAGTTCTTTTGGCCCGATGGAAGTCTCCTTCGTCCCCGAGATGGTTGGATGGAATCCAACTCTAAGCTGAATTTTGGTCACAACCAGCCCTATTTAGAGGCCAACTTGACTCCTTTCTCATGCTCACCAAAGATCCAAGCTTGAATAGAGCTTTTCACCGGAGATTTTGTTAGTTTTTCTCTTAGAATGCTGGCCGTTACTGATGCTGTTGTCGCTGCCATTCACTGCTGGAAACATGGTAAGGTCCCTGCTAGCTTTGATCTATCTTTCTCCTCCTCCTTTCGGACTCTTTAGAGCTTTGATTCCAGTCGGTGATCGCCGGATTTTGCTCAAAAAAAGGGATGCTCTGCTTCTCCTATTTTCGGAAACTAGCCTCTTTCTCTTTCGATTTCGGCTATTTCTACCGCCAGTGCTCGTCGCTGAGATTTCCCTTCGGTTCCCCATGGTACCTTATGGCCTTGGCTGCTGGCCGCCAGCCATAAGACAAGGGAGTGGAACCGCTATTTTAGGAGGATTTTTCTTTGCCACCGGCCGCCGGCCGCTAGTTGTCGTCGGCCGTCGGCCGCAGTGGGGTGGTCGTAGGTCCCTGACCCTAGGCACCACCTGCAGCCATCCTCTTCATTCCTCTTTCTTAGTTGGAGAAAGCTTTCTCTCTCTAACTAGACTTTCTCTCTCTAGGGTTGGACCCCTGTAAAAATGCTTCTCAGTGATTTTTAGATCGACTTTGGTGAGTCATCTTGAATTTAGGGTCGTTGGGTGGCGTGCTATTCCCACCTTGTCCCTGGTGAAATACTATCATATTTGATCACTCCTGATTTTTGTTGAGCCATGTGTGCCCTAATTTGAGCATAATTCAATGAAATCACCTTGATCAGACCGACTGGGATGTCGAGCACTTCTGCTTGGCCAGCCTGTAAGGATGTTAGAATTTGAAGTTTTTATTTTTAAAATAATTATGATGAAATTTTAATGCAAAATATAATTTGAGAATAATAGGCTTTGAGAATGATTTTTGTGATTAATTGAATCTATTAGTTGGATTGTATTTGTAAGGCAAGCAATGTAACTCTTTTTTAGATTTATCAACAAATTATAAATATTTTCTGAATCAAAATACTCTAGATTCATGAATTTGATGCATGGTGTTTTATCATCATCATCATCATCATCATTATTATTATTATTATTATTATTATATATTCTCAAATATTGTATGATTCTTGGTTGAACGTATTGGTTTTGAAATGGATTATGTTTCATTGATTTCAATATCGCATCTTACGATTTGGAACACTGAATACGTTTTGAGAAAGAGTTTTGAATCGAAATGGATTTGACTCGCAGCCACACTATATTTTGATATCAGCCAGTAGAGGTTGTACATTGGTACTTGATATCTTACCAGTAGGGGTTGTATATTGGTACTTCAATACCCTGCTAGTGGGGATTGTACATTGGCACTTTGATACCTTGCTAGTGAGGATTGTAGTTGGCACTTCGATACCCTGCCAGTGGAGGTTATACATTGGCATTTCGATACCCTGCTAGTGTGAGTTGTACGTTGGCACTTCGATACCCTACCAGTAGAGATTCTACGTTGGCACTTGGATACCCTGCTAGTGGAGGTCGTATATTGGCACTTCGATATCCTGCCAGTAGAAGTTGTACGTTGGCATTTTGATACTCTGCCATTGGGGGTTATGCGGTGGCACTTTGATGTTATCATAGTTCTGGGTTGTCGAGTTAAATTTGATGATTTGAAAGAAATTGATTTATAAACGACATTTGGATTTTGAAAAAAATTAAATTTGTTATGCGTAATGTTTTGATAATACTGCATATTTGGATTTAGTTTTAAACTTATAAAACTCATATGCTTATTTTATGTAAATAATTATTTAATTTTTTTTTGATTTATCAAGCTAAAGTGTTCATTGCTTATTGGGTTGTCTAGCTCATTATACGATTTCTAACTATTTTTACAAATCTGAAGAATTAGCTTGACTCGGAGATTTATCATATTAAAGCGATTAGAGATAAGATTTTGACATCTTTATTTAGACTAGATTTTGTTTGAGTTGATGCAAGATTATAAAATATTATTGATTTTGTAAGACTTTTAATTTTGTCATTTAATTAGAATTTGAATGTTATTATTTAAATCATTTTCGCTGCCTGATTATGATATCATGATGATATGCCTTGCATTCTCATGGGGAAAATTTCCTATGAGTGTGTGGCGATTACCACGACTCTAACATCTTGGGTCGGAGGCATGACTATTAAAATAGTATCAGAGTAAACTCATCGCATAGCCTATGTAAACTAAGAGACACTGCAGCATGGGTTCATAGAGGCTGACCACGTGCCGATTGTGGTGCTTGTGATTAGATTTAAATGGATTTGAATTTTAGCTTACTGAGGACACCAGGGCTTAAACGGAAGGAGTATGTGAGGACTCGTACGGTTGTGTGTTTAGTCCCACATCGGCTATTTGCCGAAAAGATCTTAGATACTTATACATAACTAAGAATTCAAAAAAATACTTCGAGCTAGCCTTTTTGGATGAGGTCTTAGGTTATTATAACTAATATCAAGTCATAAGAAGAACACAGGAGGTAGGGTCATGACACACCTAACCACCACGAGTAGGCATCGACATACACGTGGCCGTTAATCTGAATAGGAGTGTTGCTGATACTCCTGCGAGGAACGATGACATCCCTCTTCTCCTTTGGACTTGATCATCCTGGCCAACATAGCTTGGATCCTACTGTAGTCGATGACAGCCTCCACGATGGCAAATCTCTCAAATGATGCACTTGAGTGGGTTAGCTCCTAACTCTGGCACTCAGACCAAGCCATATATCTTTATGGGGCCAACATAAACAACATGGAACCTTCCTTGCATCCACCATGGATGCCTGCATGATAAATTACAATGTTATGGAGGACAAAAATATCATGAACAATAACTTATATGTTACGAAAAGCTTGCTCTACGACCTTGGTGATGCACCATCAAAGGACACGCATGTTGACGCTGATCCCTCCTAACCAGTGCGCATGAATGCAACCCGATGATCGAAGGCGCACATGGCCATTAAGTTCAAGGATGTGAATCCCTCGTTCATGCAAGATTAGAGGTGCAAATAGGTCGGGTTGGGTCGTGGTCATCCCTTGTTCATGCAAAATTATGGTTGCAAATGGGTCGGGTCATGAGTGATCCCGACCCAACTCGGTTCTTTGTTTGAATCCTAATTTTAGACCCAGACCCAACCCAATAGAAGATCGGATCGAATTGGGTCGGGTCCACCACTACAATTTTTGACCCAACGGATCATTTGGGTCAAGTCAAACCATATATAACCCGGACTCAATCCAAAAAATTTGGATCCGGTTCGGATCATGTTCGGGTCAACCCATTCATGGTTTCAGAACTTGTTTGCACTCCCACGGGCTACAGTCGGCGAGCCCAAATAATTTTACAGATTTAGGTCGGATCGGATCAGGTCGGATCGTAGGATTGAAAATTCAAAATTATTCAAATTTCAAATAGGTTGGGACGGGTCTGAATTCAGTAAATTCAGACTCGATCCAGAAAATGGAACATGTCCAATTTTAGGATCCGACCAAGCCCCACGGGTCCTCCAAAGCGGATCGGGTCGGGTCGAGTCACTGGTCAATCCGACCCATTTGCAACTTTATGCGAGATGTCATTAGAGTAACTGGTGGCCTGTGAAAATCCTAGTTGGTTAACTGCATCGTGGAATGTTGTAACATATATACCTTCTGAATTTTTATATATTTAATTTTTTGATTTCCATGAATGTAAGCAACTAGATTGGTTTAATAAATCTGGCTTGCCAAAAAAAAAAGAAAAAAAGAGTGAAGCCCCAGCTAGTTGATTGTACATATATAGGGTTGCCCGAGATCATGATATAACTGAGGACCTCATCCCGAAAGGCATCATCCTCCACCCCAAAGTAGTTGATGATGAGGACGCGAGTCTGTGATCATTGCACTTCCCCGAATATGTTATTTTATTTCCACTTTAATATATAATGACTTTGAGAGACAAAAGTAAACATTGACCCACACAACACAACCAAGATAAGCAAAATAAAGAAGCAGCATTGAATAATGACATCGTGGAGCACGCAACGAAAGCTAACTAAAGATGTATTATATGTTTTTTGGGGTGAAAAAAGATGTATCATATTTGAACACATAAATTTGTCTAAAAGTCTCGTAGCATACACACCTGAAACCAAACCATGAAGAAGCCCTATACAACATGAAACCAAACATCTAATAAAATGCAGGGAAATGATCAAACCCTATACTACTGCTTAGATGGAATATGGCGAACTGCTACACTATCCTGATTGTGGTAAAGGTACTAGTATAAAACTATGAAGAAGCATTTCAAACGATGTTATAAAATTGTTTCTCAATTAAGTGATGTTAAAATGAACTATGTAGTGCATGTAAGTCATTCAGAAAGCTAGGGTTTGATGATTGTAAAACCATCAACATTATTCCATTACAATTTTTTTTCTAACAATGACAATATGTTAAAATTTAATCCTACTTGCTACATTCTTGGATATTAAGTTATATACCTAAAGAAAACCCTTAAAATGGATTTGAGCAAGGACCAAAAAGCAAAACTTCTAGTAGAAGCATGGTTTGCCAAATAGAAAAACATCAAATCATGATCTATGAATTTTCTTACAAACATAAAAGTTATAATGTATGAATTTTCTTCCAAAAATAAATAATTACTAATCTAGAGTTAGTGCATATGAGTACAGCTGAAAATACAACACAATATTGGGTAAAGGGTTCAAACCATCTTTGGAGAATATATTGGCAACTTTTGTATAGGCAATTAAGGCATGGTGAGCAAGTGCAGTGTGTGGGCACAAGAGGTACAGCCAACAGGAAGCACCATGCTGAAGGCATCCAAATTGCTGAAAGGTTCTTGATCCATTAATTAATTAGTTCTTATCTCCATTGGAGTTAAAAAGGATGAGATTGTAATCAAAGCCTTTATACTGTTGTGAGGAACAACACCAAGTCAGATTCAGCACGAAGCTTTATCCCCTTAATAAATTAAATAAGGAATGAGCTTGCATATAACAAGATCCCAAAAATTAAGCATAATGAATTAAATCTTTTCTTGGATGTTAATTAAGGTTATTTGGAACTTAATAAACATAGAGTTAACTTCCTTGGGTCCCACACAGGATTTTTTATAGAAAGATTTAATTTAACAAAATTAGAATTTATATATTAGTAGCATATGAGTTCTTTACTACATGCAATGAATGGCTTGAATCTAATTAAGTCCATCCTTTCACTTGGACAGTTCTTCTTTCTGAGAACCCTTTTATTTTGATGTTGAAAAGATAATTCATGTCAAAGTTTTAATAGAGTAAGTTCATATAAAAGTTAAATTTGAAATTCAAACTTAAAAAAAATCTATTTTGTTATAATTTTAGGTTATATTTTTTAGTATTTTCTTGATTTTCCCTAAAGACTTTGGATTTTTTCCTTTTTTTCAATTTAAGTATTAAATTTTTTTTTTTGAATGAGCCTCATATAGAAAATTGATAAATTATTTTATAATAAAGAAAGTAATTCTTACAAGGTCATCATGCAAACATTCAAACAGAACAAATTACCTCCAGATACACATTATAGTACCTATTTCCTTTCAAGTTAGGACCATAAGTACGTAACCTCTTTAAAGCTACCAAAATACCAAATACATACATACATACGTACGTACGTACATACATGCATACATATATATAGAATGTACATTTAGTTGTGTATACGAAAGAAAAAGCAATTACTACTTGATCAGCTGGCAAACTATCACCAAAATAAATTGCTATTTAGCTACTAATGAGACAATCTCATTGGTATAGCATTTGCTTTAGGTATAAATGTAAATCCTAACAGTATTATTAGCTTCAAGAACACTTGGATTATTATAAACATAGTGATTAAACCAAGTGTTCAAACTCATTAGAGATATTATCTCCAGGATAAAAAAGATGTGATAATCAATATTGAATTGGAAGCTAAATCATGAATATTCAAGTTCTAAATAAATTAACCAAGAATAAATGTAGAATTTATAAGTAATCAATATAAAAAGAATAATGCATTCAGCCCCAATATATGAAATTCCATTACCTCCTATGTGAAATGTTTATAATCACTTATTCCACCTTGTCACAAACATCCTGGTAACTCGTGCTCACACTGCTAACATGGCATTGCCAATGGGCCTTCTTGGGTGGCCAACAGGCTTTGATCATTTGGCTTCTTCTAGAAAAACAACATTCAGATGATCAAGCTAGATGTGTCTCCTCCCATCTGAGCCTAAACTAAGTAATAACTTTATGAGTGGAGGTATATCCGCCTTCAAGGTTGGCAGCTTTCGTCAAAATATGTACGACCTATAGTACTTTGGTTCTTTAAGCCAATTTTTAGAGAGAAACTGAAACATAATTTCATTAATGGTTTATAATAAAGGATACAAAATCCAGCATTCGCGAATCTTACTGATGATGTGCCCTAAGGTTGTCAGGGTTTGCATGTCCAGTGTAAAAATTACCCTCCATGATTTTTGAGCTCGATTAGTCACATGAGTTCTTCTCACTTTGCGGTTTTGTTCTTTCATGAAGCTAATTCTTCAACCTGGACCGTCTGATTGCAAGTAGATGAGCTAGATCTCCCAGTAAAGAGTCCTCTAGATATAGCGGCGATCGCCCTAGCAAGTGGTAGATCCTCATCCCGCCTTTCAGAGGTTCACTTTTTTTATCAACATCCCTCTAATCGTCCATGTATCTATCGAGGTACCCTTGTTGGATGAGGGCCTCAATCTTCTCTGTATGCACTCCTTAGTGTCATGCATGTGATCTTTGGGCAACCAATAGTATCTGCGTGTCCCTCTTCTTAACAGGAGTCTTCATGTGATCGTCCGAGGTCCCATTAGGACCTAAGCTCTTGGAAAATTAAGAGAGGTGTACCCCTCGAACATCTGAGGTGGACTCTAGGGTCATATAGCACTTCTTTCTTCTTGGCTACACTTTATTCTCAACTCATCTTTTCCCTTGCAGCTATTGCGCTTCTTGCTGCTTTTTATACTACCTCTTTCTGAGTAACTACGGATTTCTCAACATGGGCATATTTATCCGCCTAAGATAGAATCTCAACCAAGTCCTTGGAGGTCACTTCTTTAGTGAAAAGCTGAAGCATGAGCTATTTTGCTCATTCATCACTACGGCTATCATGATGGAGTGATCTAACTCATGCACCTCTAGTGACTCGCTATTAAATGTATTAATAAAGTTTCGAAGGGACTCACTTTTTCTTTGCTTGATAGTGAATAGGTTGGTTGAGATCTTCCTCTGCCTTCTATTGCAGATGAAGTGGTTGATGAATTGGCGGCTGAACTGGTCGAAGGAGCAGATCAAGTCTGGTCGAAGGCTTGAATACTAGAGCCAAGGAACCTTCCTGAGAGTGGTTGAGAAACTCCAACACGTCACGACATCATTAGCTTCTTGCAGCAACATGAGGGCTTTGAAGCTCTTGAGATAGTTTATTGGATATGTGGCACCATCATAGTGCTCGAACTACGATACCTTGAACCTCTTCAACAAGGCTTCTTGATGATCTCTTTGGTGAAGGAGGGCTTGCTCATCTCCAAATTATGTTTAGCTTTAGCCTTCCATCCTTGTAGGGCCCTGATTTCATAGTACTCGATCTTGTGATCGAGGTTGGCCCCTTTTAGAGACTTCATGGCTTCTCTTCTTTCTTCCCATAGATGGTGCTAATCTGTTACCACCAATCCTCAAGTCGATTATATGGGCCACTTCCATGGATCAGCAAGGCAATAAATAAGATTAGAGAGCTCGCTGGATCGGCTCCAGCAAAGCCATGCGATGCTTAAGTGATCAAAGAGGGCTTCTTGGTGGGAGATAAGGAACAAGAATATAGAGAGAATAAGCAGCAATGGTTGTAATAATGCGAGTATTAGGAATTCAGTAGTTGTAGATCGATTACCTTTCACGGAGGGTATCATGGACTATTTATAGTCGCAGGGTCCTGAATCTTCTGTGAATCATATCCTAACATCTTCGAGTTGTTCTATAACTACCTAAAGATTCGGCATAACCATTAAGGCGAACAAAAATCATATGGGGCGCGTACCATACTAGATCGTATGGTACGCGCCCCTATTTCGGCCACGTCCAAGAGATGGGGTGACGGGATTCGGGAGGTGAGGTTAGTTAATATCAAGAATCATTAATATATCTGGAGGTGAAGTTAGTAGGTGAGTTAGTTAACCCCATATCCCGCCATATGGGGTCGACGCTTGGGGCCACTAGCTGTCATTTTTTATTCCTTAACGGGAGTCCACCTTGAGAAAAATAAATATATCACCGTATCCTCTTTCTTCCTCCGTATCAAGACCAGAGACTATTCATATCCTCTTTCTTCTTCATCAAGCTTCCCCTTCTATCCAATTCTTCATCAAGCCATCTCTCCAAACCATCTCTCCCATCCTTCTCTCCTCGAGTTCCTTTCTCCTCCAAATTTCTCTCTTTTTTAAGATTTTTGTATCTAAGAGTTCATGAAATCTGAGAAATGGTATGTATATAAATTTTTATGTTAGAAAAAAGTAAAAAGTTTTTTTTATCATTTTGTTAATTTTTTTCTCTTTTTTTCATAAATTATGCTAGAAAAAAGTTGGAAAAGTACTCAAGAGATGAGATTTCAAGTTCTAGTACAAGTCCCATTCGGGATACCGAGCTCTCCTCGCCAAAAGCTATGGTATTAGTTAAAATTAATTTCTATGTTTCATCTCTTATTTCCAATGCTAAATTATATTACTTTATATATGCCGATATCCGCATATTACGTTGTACTTATGCTAGTACATACAACATATTCAAATAATACATACTTATACCTAGTTGAAATAATATAATAAGAGTAACTGCATGCATAATTTTTCTGATATAGATATAATATCAGTTAAGTTCACTATAATTATTGATGTACTACTTTTGGATGCATTACCATTGTTATTTTTTATCTTGAAGAACATGACATATTATTTTTTTCTGTATTATTTGATGTTGATAGATATCTATTCAAGACGAAAGTTCATTGCAAAAGATAGTTGTTGGTTCAGATTCAAACCCAAAAGTTGGTATGTTGTTTACTTCAGAAGAAGAAGCATATGAATTTTATAACTCATATGCGAAGAGAGTTGGTTTTAGTGTTCGCAAGGGTCACCGTAGGATCAGAAAGAATGGAAGCATACAGAGTAGAACATTTTTGTGCAATAAAGAAGGCACTCGTGGTTCTCATCCTACACATATAACTAAGAAACCACGAGCGATCGAGAGAACTAATTGCATGGCTCGTGTTGAATTCAAAATTGATCGTAAAAATTCATGAGTTGTGAGTAAAATTATCATTGATCATAATCATCCTCTAGCAAGTCCTGACAAGGCATATATGTTAAGGTCGCATCGCAAACTACTTTCTGGTCATATGATGGTTATTGATCAGATGGAAAAAGCTGGAGTGAATCCTTCACAAGCTTACAATTTTTTTGCCGCAGGATCCCAAGGTGTTGAACATGTCGACTTTACAAGAGTTGATTACTCTAACTATTTGCATACAAAGAGAGCTAGACAACTTAACGTTGGAGATGCACAAATTCTCTTGGATTATTTGAAGAGTTGGCAGTCAGAAGATTTTTTTCATTTTATTATGCTATACAGGTCGATGAAATAGGGCAATTGGCTAATTTCTTTTGGGCCGATGGGAGATCAATTATGGACTATGCATATTTTGGGGATGTGGTTTCATTTGATACTACTTTTAAGACAAATAAATATGAAATGCCCTTTGCTGCACTTCTTGGTATTAATTATCATAAGCAAACGATTGTGTTTGGGGCAGCTTTATTATTTGATGAAACAATTGATTTATTTGTTTGGTTGTTTAGAACGTTTTTAGCTACCATGTCAGGAAAACAACCAAAAACAGTCTTCACAGATCAATGTGCCGTCATGTCTAGGGCGATCAAAATAGCCCTACCCAATACATGCCACCGTCTATGTTTATGGAATATATTTCAAAATGCTGCAAAAAATCTTTCTCACATATATTCTAGTCATCCTGGATTTCAAGTCGAGTTCAAAGCTTGCATATATGAATGCCGCACTGTGGAGTATTTTCAATCACAATAGAAAAGCTTAAAAAATATAAACTCGAGGAAAATCGATGGATGAATGAATTTATGAATTACGTGAGAAATGGGCTTCAGTATATCGTCGAGAATCCTTTTGTGCTGATATGACAACGACACAACGAAGTGAGAGTATGAATGGTCATTTCAAAAGCTTCTTTTGCAAAAAATTATCTCTTTCAATGTTTATAGAAAGGTATCAGAAAGCAGTAGGTCTATTTTGAGAGAAGGAATTGTATGAAGATTTTAAATCAAGACAAACAAAACCAGTTGTTTATGTCCGTGGACTGCCTATGTTAATTGAAGCTGCTGAAAAATATACAAGACATGTTTATAGTGATTTCGAAGAGGAGTTCAAGAGCCAACTTGCATGTCTTTGTGAATGTACAGGATGTGAGGATGGCAAATACACTTATAAGATTACTCCATCAGATGGTTGTTATCCTGGTTCTGTTGAATTTAATTCGCTTGATATCTCAGTTAAATGTAGCTGTTTAAAATTTGAGAGTATGGGTATTTTATGTTTGCATGCACTGAAGGTTCTTCATCATAATAATATTCTTCATTTGCCATCTAAATATATACTAAAACGATGGACTAAGTATGCAAAAGATGGAGCATTCTCAAACAGTCATCAACCAGGGGTCCATTCAAATGGCAAGGAAACATTGGCTTCTTATTATACCAGAGTATGTCAAAAGGCAATCGTTGTTGCAGTCAAAGGTGCTATTTCAAGTGATATTTTAAATATCGTAGAAAATGGACTTGATAAATTGACTACGGAGGTCGAAGGGATGCTACATCAAATGAATATAAATACTGTTGACAATGGAAAAGGAAAGAATGTTGTATCAGAAATATGTAATATGGAGATACCTAGCAATCATATAACAATGAAGCCCCCACCTGTTAAGAAAGGTCCAACCACTAAAAGGATGAAGAGTGCACTTGAGAAAAGAAGGAAAAAGAATAGAGAAGCTATATCGAAAAAAGATACAAGTAAGTGATGCTAATTGATAATCTATGAATTATAATACTCAATATGTTAATTGAATATTATAACTTGTTGTATGTGACAATTTCTTATTAACATCTATGTGCTAGGAGGATCTTGTTGCCCAGATAGACAACCCAAGAGGGAGGGTGAATTGGGTTTTAAAATAATTATTGCAATTAAAAGCTTTGTGAGTAACTAATTAAAACTTTTTGCTAGTGGATTAATTAGTTGCTATATGCAGTGGACGAAGGGAAAGTAAGAGACAATGGAGCAGTCACAAACACAAGCAATTTTATAGTGGTTCGGAGCTAACCCTTGCTCCTACGTCCACTCCCCAAGCCTCACTTGGGAATTCACTATAATCCCTCGGATTACAGCCGGTTATTTTACAAGTTCACAACCCAACTTGTTGTTTTACGAGATCACAACGAACTCGGTCGGTTTTCACAGGCTCACCGACTAGAACCACCCGATTGTTTTTCCGGGATCACAATCAAACCCTTACACCGTTGGTTTTAATCTTGGCTCACCAACAAACCTTAACACCCTTGATTCAATCCCCTGATTGAATCAAGTAAGAAACAAGTAGTTTGAAAACAAACAGAAAAAGGAAGCTTCTTAAAAGCGTATTTAAACAATTTAAGCAAGGAAGAGTAAGAAGCCCTCCAACTGATTTCGGATATGGAGGAAGGGGCTTTTCAAACTCTTTGACTCCTCTTGAATTTGATGTAGACTTGCTGTCAGGAGGAGAGCCTTGAATGTGAGGAAGAGAGTTGGAGAGTCGACTTCAATGCACTTCTTCCTTCTTTTTCGTGTAATCACTCTAGAGAACTCTTGGTTGGTGGAAATCCCTTTTGCTTTGAATGGAGTCTCTCTTTCTTACTCTATTACTGTTCCCTCAGGCTATTTAAGCCATTCACAAAGAAAAATAGCCGTTAGACACATCTTTCTAGCCGTTCTGCACATTCTGCAAATCCTGACAATGTTTCCGTTGGGATCGGAGTCGACTCGCGCGATCTGGAGTCGACTCGTCTGTTGCAGGAGTCGACTCATACTTTTCAGGAGACGGCTCGACAACTGTTCTGGATTTGAATTAAAGTGCTGTCTTGACTTGGAGTCGACTCGACTGAACCTGGAGTCGACTCCCCAATGTCTGGAGCTGACCCGGCACTTTTGGAGACGACTCGTTCTAAGAAATCCAAAGATCTTTCTTTCAAGTTTGCTCACTCGAGTCGACTCGGATATTCTGGGAGTCGACTCGGCACTCAGAGCCCGAAATTCCGATCTTCTGTCTGTTGACTTGTGCTGTCTCGGAGTCGACTCAAACCTTGCTGGAGTCGACTCGGCTCTCAGTATCCGAAAAAACAGTCTTCTGTCTTTGGGGTTGCGCTGCCTTGGAGTCGACTCGAACTGTCTCGGAGTCGACTCGGCTCTCAGAGACGAAAATACAGTCTTCTGTCTTTGGGGTTGCGCTGCCTTGGAGTCGACTCGAACTTTGCGGGAATCGACTCGGCTCTCAGAGACGGAAATACAGTCTTCTGTCTTTGGGGTTGCGCTGCCTTGGAGTCGACTCGAACTTTGCAGGAGTCGACTCAGCTCTCAGTGTCCGAAATTGGCTCTCTGACTTTTAGCCTTGCATTTCTCTGGAAGTCGACTCGTGCTTCCTTAGGAGTCGACCTGCCAACCATCGGAGTCGACTCGAGTTCTTCGGGAGTCGACTCGGTTCTCAGAGTCCAAAACAGCTTCTCTGTCTTTCTGTCTGTTCTCAGTCGGAGTCGACTCATAATGTGCAGGAGTCGACTCGAGCTTGTGCCAGTGCTTCTGATACGCTTGGAGTCGACTCGTAATCTTCCGGAGTCGACTCGAGACTCAGACTTTGGTTCAAATTGAATTCCTTACTTATCCAAAGTGTATTGAACCAAAGCTAGAGACACTTAACCATAAATTTATAAATATTTGACTGAAACACTAGATTGAATTCATTAGTATAATATAAGATATACTCAAATGCTTTGAGCTCATCAAAATCAAATAGGGTTATAATCAATCACTCCACAATCTTCCCCTTTTTGATGATGACAAAACATTGAGTATTTGTAAAGTGAATTGCTCAACCAAAAAAGAGATTTATAGTAAAGTTTTAAAATGAATTCAAGTGTCTAGTCATTTAATTTATCCAAAACTGAAAGGTGTGAAACAGTAAATTTTGAAGTTAAAGCTCCCCCTTTCATTTGGAATTATATAAGCCTTCATGTCATGCAATCAATTGTTTGGCTTATATATATTTAATGAATTTGCTTTCTTAAGATTTCAGATTCTCCCTCTCAACACATGCATTCAACTTTGTTTAGATTCTCTGAATTTTCTTTTAGTGTATTGAAGCTTTTGAACTTAAATTTTTGGTTTTAGAGGAAAAATCTGCCAATTTGTTCTTGAGTATGATTCAACTAATCTCCGAATATCCCTTGAATAGATTCTGGAGATTACTCCTTTAGGAGCCCCAACAGACAGATAATGAGCCTCGAGGTATCGAATCCACTTAGAACAAATTAAAAGTTCTATTTTGTGCTTTAAAAGTTCTCTTTTTATTGATTCCCTTTACATGTCTATTCAATATATTTTCTCCCCCTTTTTGTCATCATAGCAAAAAGGAATAGCACATCATAAAAGCAGTTAGAGTTCAAATTTGCACAATTTGGAAGAGAAATGTCTACTCATTATATTGATGTAAATTTAAGTACAATTGTAGATACATCAAAAGTATAGAAGTAAGTACATATCAATAAGAGAAAAGGCAAGCTACACTAGAATTTCTTTGTGGTGGAGGATGTGGCTCCCTTGCTCAGTCTAGTGTGTTGCATAACTAAACTGATCCCTTCTGAAATGTTTCCTAGCTGCTTTATGATCTCCGAGGTGGCCCTATTCTGGATCGAGGTAAGCTCAGTCAGATTCTCCTGGAGGGTATCCAACTTGAAGATCAGTACATTGGCTAGCCGTTCGGCACCCTGACTCTGGCTGCCTAGCTCCTGTCGGATGTCTTCTCGCATCTTTCTTGTATTACTCGTGACATCGCTCATATTCGAAAATTGGGCTTGAATTAGGCTTCTTACATTGTAAATTTCTTTCCTCAGATGAGCCGTCATCTCGATCACGGCTGCCAATGATGGAACCATCGCAGTGGAGGGAGCAGTCGCTGGACCTCGGAGCTCCCTCAGTAGGTCGTCCCGTAGCTCCCTCACGATCTCCTGCCGCAACTCCCGGAGCTGCTCTGGAGATATCCGGACCTCCAGTGGCTGAGAAGGTGGTGCAGTGGAGGGTCCGGCTCAGGTAGATGGTGCTGAAGTGGAGGGATAGGTGGAAAAATCTGAGTCATGATCAGGGCTGGAAGAGTGTCGAGTAGTAGGGTCAGAAGGTGTGGAAGTGGATGGTTTCCGGACCCAGACTCCCTCAACCTTATGAAATCCCATCCTGTGCAGAGTCCCCTCACCCATGCGATCTGTGTATCGCAGTGAGCGAGAGGGTTCCCCCTCAGGAATGGGGACCTCTAACTCCCTAAAGATCAAGGTATACATCATCCCATAGGGAAGACTGAGCCTAGGTTTGTCTAGAGGCTCACATAGGTATTTGTAGATGAGTTTTGGGAAGTTGATTGGAGTATCTTGAAGAATGTAGAACATCAGGGCTAGGTCCCTCTCAAATACAAAATCAAAACGGCCTGTCTTGGGGAAGAGGGTCCTAGATATGATACTTAAGAGGAGCCGCATTTCAGCTGATAGCTGATTTGCAGACACCTCTTCTAGGGGGGACTGAGGTGGACTCTCTAGTATGGCCGTAAGGGCGGGGGTGAGAGGGAGACACTCCTACTTGGGGAAGATGGAGGACTTGAGCAATGAAGTCCTCCGAAATAAATATAGGGACTCCCGCTACAGTTCCCTGAATACCATCATTACCCCTAGCTACAGTACCGTAGAATTTCCTAACTAACCCCGGGTAAGTAGGGAGATCTAGGGAACAAAACCTTTCTAACCCTTGAGCCCTTAACCTATGCCCTAGGGTAAAGCCTTCCCGGGAGAGGAAGTCAAAGTTGACGTATCTCCCGGTGGAGACCGCCTTCCCGGCGCACGGGCGCGAGGGAACCGGCCTCGGCGGGGAAGGAACCGGAGGTTGTGGCCTCACGGGTTCATTCCGAGCCTTTGACCGTCGCTCGGTGCCGCTCGCGGAATGGGGCCTTTTCCGGCTCGGGACAACAGATTTCCGAGGCATCCTAGACCTAAGGAGGGGGAAAGGACACGAGGAACGGAGGAAAACTCGACGGAAATGCCCTAACAAAGGTCGGAGACGACTTTAGGGTTTTTGAATAGTGACGGCGGTGAATAGAAGTGTCGATTGAACGTTTCGATTAGGGTTAAAACATCGGATTCCCGACCTCGAGTCGACTCCAGTAAGTCGCGAGTCGACTCGACCTCAAGTCGACTCCAAAATATGCGCGAGTCGACTCCCCCTATGATGTCATCGACCTCGAGTCGACTCCAAAATATGTGCGAGTCGACTCCCTCATGAGCCGACTCTAAAATGTATCCGAGTCGACTCGAACTCTGGCACGCACCCAAAAATCATGTTATTTTCGTGCCAAAGAAGGGATAATCAAAAAGTTTATAAACTGATTTGATGATCATAGATGAAAAACTCTATATTTAACACAAGCTAATCATCAAAATCAATGAATTAGAAGAGAATATCACTAGGATGAATCAATCACTCCTAATCCTCTCCTAAGTACACAGAATCGCTCTTCACTCAAGGGTTTTGTGAAGATGTCAGCTAGTTGATCATCAGTGCAAATAAATTGAAGTGTCACATCACCATTCAGTACATGATCTCTTATGAAGTGATGTCTTATCTCAATGTGTTTGGTTCTTGAGTGCTGAATTGGATTCTTAGTTAGGTTAATAGCACTTGTATTGTCACAGTTAATGGGAATTTTATCTTGTTTAATTCCATAATCTTCAAGTTGTTGTTTGATCCACATAATTTGAACACAACAACTCCCAGCAGCAACATATTCGGCTTCAGCTGTAGATAATGCAACCGAGTTTTGTTTCTTGCTAAACCATGAAATTAAATTTTCTCCTAAGGATTGACATGACCCGCTGGTGCTTTTTCTATCAAGTTTACAACCAGCAAAATCTGAATCTGTATACCCTATTAAGTTTAGCTAGATTCTTTAGAATACCATAAACCTATATTTTTTGTTCCTATTAGGTATTTAAAGATTCTCTTAACTGCAATTAAATGTGATTCCTTAGGATTAGATTGATATCTAGCACACATGCATACACTAAACATGATATCAGGTCTACTTGCAGTGAGATATAATAAGGATCCTATCATACCTCTATACATCTTTTGATCTACTGATTTACCTGATTCATCTTGGTCTAGTTTGCATGATGAACTCATGGGTGTGCTGATTGACTTGTTTCCTTCCATATCAAACTTCTTAAGCATCTCCTTGATGTATTTAGCTTGATAGATGAAGATCCCTTCTTCAGATTGTTTGATTTGGAGCCCGAGGAAATAGTTCAGCTCTCCCATCATGCTCATTTCAAATTCACTCTGCATCAAGTCAGCAAATTCTTCGCAGAGGCGATTGTTAGTATTGCCCAGATAGACAACCCAAGAGGGGGGGTGAATTGGGTTTTAAAATAATTATTGCAATTAAATGGTTTGTGAATAACTAATTAATACTTTTTGCAAGTTGATTAATTAGATGCTATGTGCAGTGAATGAAATGAAAGTAAGAGACAACAAAGCAATCACGAACACAAGAAATTTATAGTGGTTCGGAGCTAACCCTTGCTCCTACGTCCACTTCCCAAGCCTCACTTGGGAATTCACTATAACCCCTCGGATTACAGCCGGTTGTTTTACAAGCTCACAACCTAACTTGTTGTTTTACGAGATCACAACAAACTCGGTCGGTTTTCCCAGGCTCACCGACTAGAACCACCCGATTGTTTTTCCGGGATCACAATCAAACCCTTACACGTTGGTTTCAACCTAGGCTCACCAACAAACCTTTACACCCTTGATTCAATCCCCTGATTGAATCAAGTAAGGACCAAATGGATTGAAAAACAAACAGAACAATACAGCTTCTAAACAAGCAGATATTCAGCGATATAAATAAGAGAGAAGTTAAGAGCCCTCAAGCAAATTTATGAAGATGTAGAGGAGGGCTTCTCGAACTCTGGGTCTCCTCTTGAATGTCTTTAAGAATTGAAGGCTGAAGGAGACTTCTTTAATGCTGGGAAGAGTTGGTTGAATGAAATTAATGGCCCTCTTCCTTTTTTTCCTTTTAAATCCTTTGGTAGATGAAGATTTCTTGTTTTCTTTGAATGGAATGTCGCTTTACTACCTTGCTACAGTTCTCTGTGGCTATTTAAGCCATTCCCCACGGAAACTAGCCGTTAGACACAATCTTCTAGCCGTTCTGCACATTCTGCACATCCTGACAATGTTTCCGTTGGGACCGGAGTCGACTCGCGCGATCTGGTGTCGACTCGCGCGATCTGGTGTCGACTCATGCTTTTCTGGAGTCGGCTCGGCAACTGTTCCGGATTTGAATTAAAGTGCTCTTCTCGACTGGGAGTCGACTCGACTTAACCCGGAGTCGACTCCCCAAAGTCTGGAGCTGACCTGGCACTTTTGGAGTCGACTCATTCCAAGGAATCCATAGATGTATTCTTCAACTTTGCTCACTCGAGTCGACTCGGAAATTCTGGGAGTCGACTCGGCGCTCAGAGTCCGAACTCCCGATCTTCTGTCTTTTGACTCGTGCCGTCCTGGAGTCGACTCGAACTGTTTCGGAGTCGACTCGGCTCTCAGTATCCGAAAAACAGTCTTCTGTCTTTTTGGGGTAGCGCTGCCTTGGAGTCGACTCGAACTGTCTTGGAGTCGACTCGCCTCTCAGAGACGAAAATACTGTCTTCTGTCTTTTTGGGGTCGCGCTGTCTTGGAGTCGACTCGGACTTTGCGGGAGTCGACTCGGCTCTCAGTGTCCGAAAGTTGCTCTCTGACTTTTGCCTTGTATTACACTGGGAGTCGACTCTCGCTTCCTTTGGAGTCGACCTGCCAACCATCGGAGTCGACTCGAGTTCCTCAGGAGTCGACTCGGCTCTCAGGGTCCAAAATAACTTCTCTGTCTTTCTATCTATAACTCCCTGGAGTCGACTCGTACTACCCTGGAGTCGACTCGGCAGTATCGGAGTCGACTCACGCTCTTCAGGAGTCGACTCGTTGACAGGTTTTGAGTTGGATCTTTCTGTTCGTCTGTCTGTTCTCAGTCGGAGTCGACTCGTAATGTACAGGAGTCGACTCGAGCCTGTGCCAGTGCTTCTGATACGCTTGGAGTCGACTCGTAATCTCCCGGAGTCAACTCGAGTCTCAGACTTTGGTTCAAATTGACTTCTTAACTTATCCAAAATGTCTTGAACCAAATCTAGAGACACTTAACCATAAATTTACAAGAATTTCACTGAAACACTAGATTGAATTCATTAGTAAACATAAGATATACTCAAATGCTTTGAGCTCATCAAAATCAAATAGGGTTATAATCAATCACTCCACAGTTAGTAGCACCGAAAATAATATCATCAACATAAATCTGCACTACTAACATTTCTTTGTTTTTCTTCTTTAAAAATAGTGTTGTATCTACATTTTCTCTAGAGAACTCATGATCTAGTAGAAATTTGCTAATTCTTTCATACCATGCTCTAGGTGCTTGTTTCAAACCATAAAGTGCTTTGTTTAATTTATACACATGATTGGGGTATTAATGATTTTCAAAACCAGGAGGTTGTTCTATATACACCTCCTCATTAATATACCCATTCAAAAAGGCACTTTTTACATCCATTTGAAATAATTTGAAATCTTTAGAGCATGCAAATGCTAGTAACAATCTAATTGCCTCAAGTCTAGCTACAGGAGCAAAGGTTTCATCAAAGTCTATACCTTCTTCTTGATTATAGCCCTTTGCTACTAGTCTAGCCTTGTTCCTAATTACAATTCCATTTTCATCAAGTTTATTTTTATATATCCATTTGGTACCTATTATTGAATATTCAGAGGGTCGTTCAACTAGGTTTCATACCTTGTTTCTAGTAAATTGGTTTAGTTCTTCTTGCATTGCATTTATCTAATTTACATCCTTTTCAGCTTCTTCTATGTGTTTAGGTTCAAAATGTGAGACAAATGCTAGATGATTATTTAAGTTTCTAAGAGATGCTCTAGTCCTAACAGGTTGAGATGGATCATCTAAAATTAATTCCTTAGGATGCCCATGAGCATACCTCCAAGCCTTAGTCAGCCCATGATCCACAATTGCCTCTTGGCTTGATGATGCATTTCCAATTAGTTTTTGTTCATCTTCTTGTAATGTCATCTCATCAATCTTTTCTTCAAGAATTTCAGCATCATCATCAAGAACAACTCTCTTGCTAGAAGAGATATCATTAGTATCATCAAACACAACATGTATAGACTCTTCAATAACAAGGGTTCTTTTATTAAAAACTCTATAGGCTTTACTTGTTGTAGAATACCCCAAAAATATATCCTCATCAGATTTAGAATCAAATTTACCTAAGTTATCCTTTCCATTATTATGAATGAAACACCTACATCCAAAAACATGAAAATAGTTTACTTTGGGCTTTCTATTTTTCCAAAGTTCATAAGGTGTTTTCTTTATAATGGGTCTCAATAAAACTCTATTTAATATATGACATGATGTATTAATGGCTTCTCCCCAAAAATACTTAGGGAGGTTACTTTCACATAGCATGGTTCTAGCCATTTTCTCTAGGGTTCTATTCTTCCTTTCTACAACTTCATTTTGTTGTGGTGTCCTAGGTGCAGAAAAATTATGAGTTATCCCCTTTTTACTACAAAATTCATCAAATAGATGATTTTCAAATTCCGTTCCATAGTCACTTCTAATAGCTATGACTGAAGCATCTCTAGCATTAGTTACTTCCTTATGAAATTTCTTAAATACTGAAAATGCTTGATCTTTATGAGCTAAAAACATGACCCAAGTATATCTAGAAAAATCATCTACAATAACAAGACCATATTTGTTTTCACCTAGACTTGTGGTTCTAGTTGGTCCAAATAGATCCATGTGTAGTAGTTCAAGAGGTCTAGAGGTAGAGACACAATTTATGGATTTAAAGGAGTTCCTTGATTGTTTGCCATATTGACAAGCTTCACAGATTTTATTTTTCTCAAATTTTAGTTTTGGCAAACCTATCACGGAATCTCTTTTAACTAGTTTTGATATTGTATCCATACTTGCATGACCTAACTTACGGTGCCATAACCAGCTTGCATCATTATCCTTAGTATCATTAACAACTAAACAGGGGTTATGTTTGGCAAGATCCTCAAGATCTACTACGTACACATTGCCACGTCTTATTCCTTTAAATACTAAATTGTTGTCAATTGAGTTGGTTATGATGCATAAAGATGGTTTGAACAGAACATCAAAACCTCTATCACACAATTGACTAATGTAAGTAGGTTATGCTTAAGACCATCAACATATCGAACATTATCAATAAAGGTTGAAGGGGTGATTTGTACTTTACCTATACCAATGATGTGACCTTGGTTATTGTCTCCAAATGTCACAGCACCTTCCTTCTTAGGCTCAAGGGTGAAGAATTGGTCTTTGTCACCCGTCATGTGTCTTGAGCAGCCACTATCCAAGTACCAACAGTTTTTGTCGACCTTGGCTGCAAGATACTCCTACACAAGGAAATCATACAATTTTAGGTACCCAAGTTTTCTTGGGCCCTTCATGGTTAGTAATGTTGGTTCCTTTTGGAACCCAAACCCTTTTAATTTTTTCTTTAGCTTTTCCTTTTCTATGATCACACATATTAGTTTTATGTCCTATTGTTCCACAGCAAAAACAGGTTATTTTCTTAGTTTTGCTTTCCCCTGTTTTTACAAAGAAATTACTAAAGAGCTTTTGCTTATTTTTAGGTTTATACCCTAAACCAGCTCTATTGAACACAGCTCGTTGACTATTAAGTATCATTTCCAATTTTTCAGAGCTATATGTAAACTTTTCTACAAAAGATTTGTACTTTTCAAGTTCTAGTGCCAACTTTTGTTTTTCTGTTTTTAGTGCATTTAAGTCTTTTGTGAGACTCTCTTTTATGATTTGTTTATCGTTTTTAAGTTCTGATATTTCTTTGGTCAGTTTTTTGTTATCTTTAATTAAGGTATTAGTTTTTTGAATTGACATTTGGTTGCATGTCTTAAGTTCTGAATTTTCTTTAATGATAACATCTTTATCCTTAACTAATGTATCGTACTTACGAAAGTGAGATTGGTTAGTTAGTTTCAATTCTTTGTTCTTAAGGTTTATTATCTTATATTCGTCCATTAATTCATTGAAAGCATCATATAATTCATCGAAGGTAAAGTCTAAATGTGTTTCAGATGTTACCTCATTGTCGTTTGCCATAAAACAGAAGTTGGCCTTGTCCTCTTGTTCTTCATCTTTATCTCTGTTGTGGAAATTTGTTGAACCTCTCTTCTGATATATGGACTTCTTCCGGTTGATGAATCTTCGAAATTTTCTTACAAGAAGAGCCTCTTCATCCTCTCCCTCATTGTCTTCCTCTTCACTGCTGCTGCTGCAAGATAAATCTTTGTTAGTAGAAACAGATTTGAGGGCTATTACCTTTTTCTTGTGAGAGGACTCTTCTTCACTGTGTTGTTTCATTGTTAGCTCATGCGTCATGAGGGATTCAAGAAGCTCCTCGAGTGGCAGCTTGTTTAAGTCCTTAGCTTCTTGGATTGCCGTCACCTTGGCCTCCCATGACCTTGGCAAACAACGAAGAATCTTCCTGACAAGGTCACTGTTAGTATAATTTTTGCCAAGGCTTTTTAGGCCATTGACAATGTCAGTAAATCTAGTAAACATGCAAGTGATAGTTTCATTGGAATCCATCTTAAATAATTCATACTTATGAACTAATATATTTATTTTAGATTCTTTTACTTGATTTGTGCCCTCGTGGGTCACTTCAAGTCTATCCCAAATCTCTTTTGCAGAATTGCAAGTAGAGACTCTATTGAATTCATTTCGGTCTAAAGCACAATAAAGCACATTCATTGCTTTGGCATTTAGTTGTGCCTTCCTTATGTCATTGTCATCCCAATCCTTTTCAAGTTTGGATATAGTAACACCCTCTACAAAAATTGATGGGATGTATGGTCCATTCAGTATGGTGGTCCACATCTCATAGTCTTGTGCTTGGATAAATATTCTCATCCTAGCCTTCCAATATGAGTAGTCGGATCCATTGAAGAATGGAGGTCTATGGGTGGACTGGCCCTCAATATGAGAAGATCCAAATGGGGTTGTCATTTTGATCTTTTACTCTTTTGGTAAAGGAGTTCCGGCTCTGATACCACTTGTTGCCCAGATAGACAACCCAAGAGGGGGGGTGAATTAGGTTTTAAAATAATTATTGCAATTAAAAGCTTTGTGAGTAACTAATTAAAACTTTTTGCTAGTGGATTAATTAGTTGCTATATGCAGTGGATGAAGGAAAAGTAAGAGACAATGGAGCAATCACAAACACAAGCAATTTTATAGTGGTTCGGAGCTAACCCTTGCTCCTACGTCCACTCCCCAAGCCTCACTTGGGAATTCACTATAATCCCTCGGATTACAGTCGGTTGTTTTACAAGTTCACAACCCAACTTGTTGTTTTACGAGATCACAACGAACTCGGTCGGTTTTCACAGGCTCACTGACTAGAACCACCCGATTGTTTTTCCGGGATCACAATCAAACCCTTACACCGTTGGTTTTAACCTTGGCTCACCAACAAACCTTAACACCCTTGATTCAATCCCCTAATTGAATCAAGTAAGAAACAAGTAGTTTGAAAACAAACAGAAAAAGGAAGCTTCTCAAAAGCGTATTTAAACAATTTAAGCAAGGAAGAGTAAGAAGCCCTCAAACTGATTTCGGAGATGGAGAAAGGGGCTTTTCAAACTCTTTAACTCCTCTTGAATTTGATGTAGACTTGCTGTCAGGAGGAGAGCCTTGAATGTGAGGAAGAGAGTTGGAGAGTCGACTTCAATGCACTTCTTCCTTCTTTTTCGTGTAATCACTCTAGAGAGCTCTTGGTTGGTGGAAATCCCTTTTGCTTTGAATGGAGTCTCTCTTTCTTACTCTATTACTGTTCCCTCAGGCTATTTAAGCCATTCACAAAGAAAAATAGCCGTTAGACACATCTTTCTAGCCGTTCTGCACATTCTGCAAATCCTGACAATGTTTTCGTTGGGATCGGAGTCGACTCGCGCGATCTGGAGTCGACTCGCCTGTTGTAGGAGTCGACTCATGCTTTTCAGAAGACGGCTCGGCAACTGTTCTAGATTTGAATTAAAGTGCTGTCTTGACTTGGAGTCGACTCGACTGAACCTGGAGTCGACTCCCCAATGTCTGGAGCTGACCCGACACTTTTGGAGACGACTCATTCTAAGGAATCCAAAGATCTTTCTTTCAAGTTTGCTCACTCGAGTCGACTCGGATATTCTGGTAGTCGACTCGGCACTCAGAGCCCGAAATTCCGATCTTCTGTCTGTTGACTTGTGCTGTCTCGGAGTCGACTCGAACCTTGCTGGAGTCGACTCGGCTCTCAGTGTCCGAAAAAACAGTCTTCTGTCTTTGGGGTTGCGCTGCCTTGGAGTCGACTCGAACTGTCTCGGAGTCGACTCGAACTGTCTCGGAGTCGAAAATACAGTCTTCTGTCATTGGGGTTGCGCTGCCTTGGAGTCGACTCGAACTTTGCGGGAGTCGACTCGGCTCTCAGAGATGAAAATACAGTCTTCTGTCTTTGGGGTTGTGCTGCCTTGGAGTCGACTCGAACTTTGCGGGAGTCGACTCGGCTCTCAATGTCCGAAATTGGCTCTCTGACTTTTAGCCTTGCATTTCTCTAGGAGTCGACTCATGCTTCCTTAGGAGTCGACCTGCCAACCATCGGAGTCGACTCGAGTTCTTCGGGAGTCGACTCGGCTCTCAGAGTCCAAAACGGCTTCTCTGTCTTTCTGTCTGTTCTCAGTCGGAGTCGACTCGTAATGTGCAGGAGTCGACTCGAGCTTGTGCCAGTGCTTCTGATACGCTTGGAGTCGACTCGTAATCTTCCGGAGTCGACTCGAGACTCAGACTTTGGTTCAAATTGAATTCCTTACTTATCCAAAGTGTATTGAACCAAAGCTAGAGACACTTAACCATAAATTTACAAATATTTGACTGAAACATTAGATTGAATTCATTAGTATAACATAAGATATACTCAAATGCTTTGAGCTCATCAAAATCAAATAGGGTTATAATCAATCACTCCACAGATCTGATGATGTTGTTCCTTCTCAAGAATCATCTATTCTTTCACAAGAGCACATAACACCTTATCATGGATGCTCCATCAATGTTCGAGATTCAATAATGTAAGGAAATATGAATCATTTAGTTAATTGGACTCCTCAAACATGCCCATATCCATATCCAAATTCTTCGGTGCCTTATCATCTCAACCCGCATATGGTACAAGTTAACAACATTTTTAGTATTAGTTGATATCTCTTATCAATTTATATCATGATAATAGATGTATTTATATTTTACAGTATTACATGGTTCCAAGTCAACAACAATTGGTGCCTCGCAAGCTAAACTTTGAGAAAAGGTATGGGTATTTAACTAGAAGTCTTTACTTAACATTACTATTCATATTTCATTTTAAAGATTTAAAAGATCTGGTGAACATATCTACTGGAGCTCACCAAGTTTTTATTGCATTGCAGGTAATTGATTGGAAAGAGGTTGCCGCTTGGATTATGCATACCTTTTTTTGTTCATTAGAAACTTTTAGTTGTAAACATCTCTCCATTTTTGGTACTTTTGTATACATTAATGTGAGATGAATGAACCATTCAATCATTGAAAGTTTGGAGAGTTGACATATTCTGACTATAGATAATGTATTAAAAAATCATATAGTATGTATTGGCGAATACCATGTTTTAAATATCATATTCTAAAAACTATATATCAATATACCTGAAGGTGTGCATCACTTAGCCATGTACTATGTATTAATTTACTAAAAGATAGATCCCCCTCCCCCAATCGTGGAATGTCTCCTCACCCCATCCTTGGAACGTCTTCCAAACTTGGCCATTGCTTTTTTTTTCTCGTACAAAAAAAAAAAAAAAAACTGTAGCTATCTTGTACAAAAAAAACAAAAGAAAATCTATGGCCATCAGAAGGCCATTGCTTTTTTTTCTCGTACCACAAAAAATAACTGTAGCTATTTTGTACCAAAAATAAAAGAAAAGCTGTGGTCATCGGAAGGCCAACGGGATGAACATGGTGGTAATGTCAAACATTTAAAACGAAAATTTAAGATTCTTCATATATTAATAATTCTACTTTACTCGGCTAAAGTTTAAGATATGTCGGGAGAATTCTAATTGTTAAAATGAAACATATTAGGGGAGAGAGATCAAATCAAATTCATTGTAATTTGGTGAACCGAGTATCGAGAATCATTATTATACCTGGAGGTGAAGTTAGTAGGTGAGTTAGTTAACCCCCACTTTATCTCTTTCCATCATTCCCATTGCGAAGTTGACACAGCGTCTACCACTCGCGGACCCCATCTCTTGATATTTTGATATTAACTAACTTCACCTTCCGGATCCCGTCGCCGACCCCATCGCTTGGACGTGGCCGAAATCGTATGGTACGCGCCCCATATGATTTTTGTTCCATTAAGGCTATTTAGTAATCTTCGTTTTTGGCTTGATGGAGGGTACATCCTTCCGCCCTAGGTGGAAAATCTGGATAACAAGGTGAGAAGGTTTAGTTTAGCTTGGGGAGGACACTGAGCGAAAGAATATCCACATGAGTTACAGTACTTTTCATTGGGTGACAAATGACCTCAGAGGTTTTCTTGACTACTCATCGTGCTTCTTGGTTTGATCAAGAAGGACTTGGCCCGACCATGTAGGATACCACATCAGTTTTGAATCCGGTCACACCATGTCATCAAGCTCATTTTCCACTATAATCATAAAAAAAATCAACAATAATATTTAGAACATAATAATTACAAAATATGAAGTACGACGGAATATAGTGGAAGGCCACCTTAGAACTTCTAGTTTCAGACTTCTTTGGTACGACTATGAATTATTATAGAGATTAGCGGCGTGTCATTTTCTTATAAGATCAACTAGTTATAAACGAAGGCTTAGGTTGCATAAATAAGCAATTAAAATGAAGAACGATAGATAAAAATACACCAGCCAAAAAATTTGCCAAGAAAAACCAGTATTTGTTGTCTTTTATCTTATAGAGAGAGAAGTGCATGAAAACATAACAAACTCAGAGCAAGATGGAGTATAAGTTCTTGTGGATTAGTTGTTTGGTTGATGCTAACCACAATGCCTAGAGAAGTGTTTGGTATTGCTTAAGGGAAGTGGTTTTATAACTTTCAAATCAAAAAGCGTCAAAATGCTTTCTAAAGAAAATAATTGTTTGATAACATTATTTGATAAGTGTTAATAACAAAGTCAAAAGAAAAAAAAAAAACCTTTGAGAAAAGCTAGAAAACCTAGTTTATAGCTTCACTTTTTACAAAGCAAAAGAGTCCCATAACCAAGGTTAATCAATGCAAAACTCATTTTTAAGTGGTAAAGTGTAAAAATTCAAAAGAAAAACAACCTTTGATTTGAAATAACCTCTCAAATTTCCCTCAGTTTCTTATGAAGACTAAAAATTATTCTAAGCACATTTTAAGTCCCATAACCTTTGTTAACAGTTGCACATTATGATAGTTAGAGTGTTGTTCACTTGGTTCAAAATCCAATGCATCATGAGCAGACCAAGTATATTGATGTCAAGTATCACTTTATTAGGAAGATCATCAATAATGATATTATTGCAGATCAGAAGATAGCTATTGCAGAGAATCCAATTGATATATTGAGTAAACCAATTTCAGTTGTCAATTTCAAGCATTGCTTGAATTTGATTAGTCTTGTGGAGGCCTTTAGGCGCAAGTGTAAAAGAGATGGTGAGAAATATTTCGATATATTTAACTTAGTAAACTTCAAGCCAAGATGAAAATTTGATGAGTATGTCTTTAAGTTTATAAGTTTTAGAAAGTTGACTTAGTATACCGACTTAGGACACTATTTATATGTTAGCCAAACCTGATTATTATAGGAATATCAGTTTGAGTGTATATCGATTTACTCTATTATATATATCCCTTATAATACCAAGAAATAAGTGTCCTAAAGATCGGGTGTATTAGAGGTTAGAGTTTGTGAGGTAATTTTGTACTCTTTATAATCTCCTGTTTTTTTTTTCATATATATAATGAAATTTTGCATCATCTCTATCTGGTGAATAGAGTGATCCATGTAAATATTATGTGCTCTTGTTTTTCTCTTACTTTTCACTTTTTAACTTCTAATTTCGTTTTTCTCCTGTTGGATAAAAATGTTAAAGGTAAATCCGAACATAGATGAATGTAGATAATCTGGTTATTGTTTCGTAAGCATAACTTCATCTGAAAATCCATTCGAAAAGACATTCTTTACACCAAACCACCTTAGAAGCCAACAGCAAGACTAAAAAGAATAGGAATTGTAGTTGGTTTGACCATGGGGCTAAGGTTTCACAAAATCAGTTTCAGGTTTTAGATTGAAACTTTTGGTAACTAGACGTGCTCTATAGCGCTCAATACTTCCATCGGGGTTTTTCTTAATCTTAAAGACCCCCTTACAACACCCATGTCCCATGTCTGATTTTTATGTAAAGCTGCCATCTCATCTTCCATTGCAGCTCGCCAACAAGCATGTTAATTGGCCATATAAAGGATGTTGGTGCATTATCAACAAGTGAAAGAAAGCAAGTAGGTAACGGATATTTAGAAGCAAACCAAATTTTGGGTTTTCTTGTTCTAGCATGGGTGCAAGTGACCATGTAATCAGAGGTTTTCTTGTTCTAGCGTGGGTGCAAGTGATCACCATGCAATCAGGGGGGAGGTTTGTGCAAAGGAACAAGAGTTTGATCCATGATATCATTGGAGGTTACAGAAATAGGTGGTGGTGAGACTAGGGCCATTGGAGGGACTGAGGGTAATGGTGGTGGTGGTGGTGGAGGAGGAGGAGGAGGAGGAGGAGGTGGTGGAGGTGGTGTTTATGTTAATGGAGGCTATCAAATTGATGGCAAAGGGTAACACCGTCATGAGCACGACATACTCAATTCTTATGTATTGGAGGTGGGGTATGTAATTTGAGTCCATTTGTGGAAAAAAGTGGGTTGCATCAAAAACCACATGACGACTCAAAAAGATTCATGGAAAACTTCACACCCGGTCTTTTCTTTGACCGGACTCTCAAGCATACACTTCATCTATATCGTACATACTTTTACTAGTTCTTACGCACAATTATATCATCCCTGCAACCATGCACTTACATCTGTGCACGGTTATTTATAATATGATTTGCATAAACATCAACATCCAAAACCCTTCAGGTTTCAGAAAACCTTCAACATCAGGTTTCTCGTGAAAACTACTCATAAAAGAAAATATTTTATTGGATTTTGGTGGGAAGAATGATACAACGGTAAAAGCTTCAACCCAATAACTTGTTTCCACACAGCATTTCTCATACAAAAACGGATATCTGCATCAAGATGTAGAAGTAGCTAGCTATCATGTCGGACTCTCAAGCCCTGATGTCAGCCTGGTAAGCATCCTTGAACGAGTTCTTCCTCGCTGCAGCCAACACCGTCTTGTCCGCAACTATGAAGTACGCCGCCCCCGCCGCTGCATGCATCCAAAGTCCCATTCCTTATTAATCATACAATTTCTATTTCTTTTCTTTTTGCAGTATATATATATATATATATATATAGGCAAGTAGATAGAGATATAGATATGGACTTAATCAAGAACCTGATGAAACGATGAGGGCTTGAGCAGCCGGATTAAGGAAGGACCTTGCCCATGGGATCATCCTCACGCTAGCTAACTAAGTAAAAGAAAAAAAAAAAAAAAAAAAAAAACATTCTCAAATGGCTAAACCCATGCAAGTAACGAATACATGATAACTAATTCAGATGGTTATATGTGACGAGAGTGGGGAACTTGTGATCTTACAGTGGGAATGGCCGAAGCAACAGTTGCAACCATGGCCGCCTTTGCTCCCGCGACAACTCCCTCTGCTCCAACAAATTAAGAGAGTGCCATCCATGAGATTAGTGATGTCAAGGAGACACATTTGAAGCGTAACAACAAGCCTTTCTCCTGCCCAGCTTGATGGCAAGTTGGCAGGAGAACAAGTATCATCATCATCTACATAACTGCAGAGAACATAATGGTTCATAAAGGAAGCAGCACAAGGACTTACCGTGGGAGCAGCGCTTCGCCATAGCCAGCTTCTGATCCAGAGAGGGGCGAGAGACGGAACCCATTCTTCTTGAGATCGATCTCTAATGTGGGGAAGGGGGTGGATCAAGGCTTGGGGCTGTGAGGCAAGAAAGGGAGATGGATGATTCTTTATAGGCTTAGTGCAGGTGAGGAGCCAAGGGAAGGGAAGAGAGCGGCAGCTGATGGTTTTTTTCAGTTGGATTCCTCCAAACTGGTGGGTAGTCGCTTGTTTTGCTCCCGAGTCCTGTATGGGTTGGCAGGATAGTCAGCATTAATCTTAAAATGCCCCTCCACTTGAAGGAAATAACATTTGCATGCCCAGAAGCACGTCGGTGGTTTGAAGTTTAACAAATCATATGGTTTGAGTCACCAATCAACTGATACAAATCCACTTTACATTAGAAAGTAATAACCTTTTATTTTATTATATCGATCAAGATGTCATTATCGATCCAATTCATGTTATATGAGAAGGAAGTTTAATTTCCACTTTAAACCTACTTTTCATATTCAATAGATTTAGAGAGATATACTACTCATTACATGTTATATCATACTAAAAATTAAGGTTGCCTGTCATGCATGGGAGGTAGGTAAATGAAAATTTAATTTCAATGCATCAAATCTAGATCTATCCTTTATCAGCATCAAAAAAAAAAAAAAGAAGAAGCATTCCTATTCTTTTTCTAGTTTTCTCTCCTTCCATCGAATCCAAAATTAATAAAAATCTTTGTAGGTGGTAGGTATTTTAGTATTTAGTAAAGTAATATAACCGGTACATGGTTTTTATTTCCAATATAGCATTTTGAACTCGAAACTGAATCCTCAATAATAAGGTCTCTCCAGTTACATCATTAATCAATAATATAATTCATGGCTTTTAACCTTTTTTTTTTTTTGTTATTGGAATACTGATAAAATGGAAGGTAGGAATGGTGTTAGGCCATTCTCGTAAATATTCTTTTGAATAGGGGTTTTATGTTTCCGTGCTTCGGGCTGAGAGCAGCGGCGTCATACATCGTCTCAGCCACAGTGGCACGAATCAAGATCCCATAGATTAAAGAAAAAGAGAAGCCCTTTATGCGATCCGCCGACGGTTTTGGACATGGGAAGTTGGGGATGCGTCGCGTCTCCTGGGTGATGGCACGTGTCGCTATCAAAAGAGCCATGCGGCACCCGGGAAAATGGAGTTGTTGGACCGGCAAATGGTATTTGCTCCCAAACAGCAGGCCACATGGCGGTGGCTGCCGGAAACACCGCGAAAGGGTGGATCCCTCGCACCTAAGACTTGAAGGGAGAGCCTCCTAATTAAATAATAATCAATACATTTCACCGCTGCTTTGCGGGGGCTGTTTATGAATACGCCCAAATTCAGAGGTACCGGAGGGAAACCGTCAGTCTGCTTAGCTTCATAGCCAAAACACGCTTGATCCAAAGGGAAAGTGGACTTCACACAGTGCAAAAGAGACGTGGACTCTTCCACTGGGGACATTTGCGTGAGTTGATTGATGCTGCTGGACAGGGTGAAGCACAACAAAACATATTTGGTCATATCTAAATAATCTAAAAAGAGTAATAAGATTATACTGCAAAAGGAGAGAGAGAGAGAGGGTGCGCTTTTAGTAGAATGGATATGGACGTCTCAATGGTGAGAGTTTTGTACAAAAATATAAAATATATAAATAAATATATTTTATTCTATCAATTTAAGCTTTAGGGATAAGTGGTAAATCATCAAGTTTTATGTAGAATTAAGATACCTTTCTTCGGCTACTAATGATACTAAAAATATTCATTTCTCTTTGCCTTTTTTTTTTTTTTAGAGATTTAACACTTTCGGGCAAATGCTGAGGAGATTCGAAGTTCATCTTACTCTCTTTGTTGATTCTTTCGGTGGAAGGGTCCAAACACTAGTAAGTTTTGTGTTGAGATCTATACACAAGAAAAATGCAAGATCTAAATTGAAACTCTAGTTTGTTATGGTTGTAGTATAATAACTTAGGACCTTACTTAAAATGGCTAGTCGGAAAGTATTATTTGAGTTTCTTGATCCTATATAAGTACTTAATATCTTTTCGACAAATAATTGATGTGGGACTAATACATGCCTACACGGGTCCTCACATACTTGCTCCGTTCAAGCCTTAGGAGTCCTCAATTTACGCTAGATCGAAGTCTTCTTTTCTCTGCTGCTTCGTGCCACAGGGTACGGTGTGGCCTTGGGGCTGGCCAATTTGGGCCGGCCCACTGGTCCAATCGTGTGCGGGCCGGTCAATGGACCGGGCCCTCACATGTAGAGTCAAAGAAAATGGTAGCACCACCTTTCAAAAACCTCAAACAATGCGTAATCAGGTTTTCTTGCGAAAAACATCTCATAAGGGGAAATATTTTTGAGGATTTTGGTGGGATAATTACCTATAAGAAAGGAACTAGTGGTAAATGCTTCGAGCCAAAAACTTTTAGGCATGAAGGCTTGATCAACAAGGAGGAATCCTATCTCCACAACATGGCAGTGCCTCTGCACTTCCATCCCATTATGTGGGCACGACTCGCTTAGCTATTATCTCGCCTCAAATGCAGGACATAACACAACCACACTACCATGAGGTATAGCTCACAATAACATAAAGCCAACTTTAGAATTATATAAAAAAATCCAAAAATCTATTTCATATAAAATATAACAAAAAGGGTCCACAAATTTGTACAAGTTGTTAGCGTGAAGCAAAGGAACCATACAACATCTCCGCAACATGTCAATATCATGGCTAAGATGGTTGGTGAGGAGTTGGTTTAAATGGTTAGAGTTCTGAGGACAAGGAAAAGTAGCATTTGGGGTTGTCATGACCGGTGGATTAGCAAAGGGAAGATATAGAAATTAATGGAGAGATAGGCTTATCCTGGAGGCTCTGCCGAGAAACAATGAGAAAGAGATGAAAACAAAGAGGGAGAGACAGATTGTGGTTCAGCTGTGTAGCTGCAACCACGGGGGAATAGCTCATCCATATGTGATTCTAGCTAGATATTTATAGCACTTATTTTTTCGAATGTTACAATCAATCATCCCTTTAGTTAAGGGAAATAATATGCAACACAGAGTTGCCCTCAAATCAATGCTCAATTAGCAATCATTCCCTCAAATCAATGCTCAATTAGCAATCAATGATTCCCTATCGTATCCCTCAAATCAAGGCTAGGTCGGCAGTCAGACGATTCCTTCGTAGGTCCCTTTCTTTTATGTGCTCTTAACGTTTCCCATCTAATGTGCTCCAGATTTTCTTTTTCTTTTCTTTTTTTTTTCTTAGGGTAGAGAGGGGGGGGGGGGGGGGGGGGGGGGGCGTTCCCCGTTACGAGAATGTTCGATGCAAGCAGAATTGACCGTGTTTTGGGCATGCTGGCCGTTTTTACTCATACCCTCCTCACCCATGGTCCAGCTCAGTTATCCCTCTAAGCCCCGATTCGAACCTCCGTGTGAGTACGTTACACCCGGCACCAGCGAATCTATCAACGGACCAATAAGCCCTCGCACCCTATGTGTCCGAGCGGGGAGCATCCGGTCCCCGTATCTAATCAACGCCCGCACATTTCGAGCTCGAACCGCGCGGGTGGAAGTAAAGGCTCAGTTCCACTGAGCTACCACCTGTATGAAGCCACTAGATGGTTGATAGCATGTATTTATTAAAAAAAAATTAGAAAAAAATTTTTAAAAAAAAACATAGAATATAGCTTACATTTGGCATAGAAAGATGGATCTCCCAGCCATATATTTTCTTGATTTCCATTATTTAGGGAAGAGCTTCGTAATGATGACTGGGAAGGCTACAAAACCATCCATTCATTCTGTGATTTTCTAATAAATTTTGAAATCATCTTTTGCAAAACACTCGCCCATTCAATTAAGATTTTAAAATTCAGTTTTGGTTTCAGTTTGTCTCCCAAGTGGAGTTTTGTTTCAGCAGTTTTGGTAGTTTTACCGGTCTCATTTTGAGTTTTCAAGTTTTGGTCGAACAATCAAAAAAATACTAAAAATAAAAGCTATAGAAAAAATAATTAGAAATCAAGATAAGTTATTTCATATTATTTTATTATTTTTAAGTATTTTTAGGATCATAGTTTGCGCAGTGAGGACAGTTTTACATTGAAATTAGACCATGTTGAAGCTTAATAAATTATAATAAATTTTCCATTCACTAGAAATGCATTCTATTTTCTTTCAATTTTTCCTATTTGTTGTATACTACCGACACTTTTTTTCCATTTTCTGTAAATTTTCTATATTTACTCTTGTTTCTGTAATATATTAATTTTTTTCCAATATCTATTTCATTCTGTTCCATTTTAATAACTAGTCTAAGCAAGGAAAAACATATCTAGAAATATTTTGTTTTATTTCCATTTTAAACTCATCTAAGTAAGCAAGAAAACACCCATCTAAGAATATTTCATTCTATTCAATATTAATAACCCATCTAAGCAAAAAATGCTAGTAAACAGGTCCAATCATTGATATATTTGTGTTTTTAAGGTACCTTATAATTTCTTTTGCTTACAGAACTTGAATGCCATGAAGTAGATAGAAGCTAAACCAGCAGTAGGATCGTGACCACTTAATGTAGCATAATCTGAAATGCCAAGCACAAAAAACCTTCACTTATTGATTCAGAAGTTCATAGTTTGTCGGATGATGGATGATTAGGAACAATGTTTTATGTTGGAGCCAATCCATTTTTCAGAGCACATATCTTGGTTAAAATTCAGAACTGGTGTGCAGGCAAATTTTGTACTAAAGGGCATTAACTGGTGATATCTACATGGTCTGGCGTCCACAAGAGTTTATTGTAATGGTTTCAGACTAAAAATATTTGCTAGTAGACTGAGGTAAAGAAATTGAAATTATAAAAAGAAAATCTGCAATCCCGATATTGGGTACCAAATTGGTACGTTATCAGTTTGGTACAATAGGTATGGTACATCTCTATACTGAATTAGCACTTTTATCAATTTTTTCAATTTTTATTTTTAGTATATCTTGGTACGGATCGATGCACACGTCGGTATGCCTAGGTATGGAGCGGTACATCTAGGTACGAGACGGTATGCTATTGTACTAGCGGTACGAAACTTGTACCAATTTGAATATGTATTTTATTTCGATTTTTTTTTTCTCGATATGGTATGGCATGCCTCAAACCAAGCAGTTTGGGATGGTACGGCCGACTTTGTGTGAAAAGGAATACTACAAAAGCGAGCATTTTTGCCTATGTTTATGAGTGAGCGATAGAGGATGAATCAATGGTTTGCCATATTCCTGATTGACAAACTACATCATAGTCATATTTTTATTGGAGGATTATGGTACAATGGTCAATATAAAAACCCTTTACTAGTTTTAGTTGCCATGACAGAGAATAGACACACATGCACAAAAGAAGAAAAGGAAAAATGTTGGTTAGGACAACAAAAGTGGAAAAAAAAATCTCAAAGTTGGTAACAAGGGATAGCATGAGTAAGGATGCAAATCGGTCGAGTTGGGTCGGATCATGAGTGACCCCAACCCAAACCAATTTCTTGTTCGGGTCCTAATTTTGCACCCAAACCCAACCCAATAAAAGATCAAATCGAGCACTACAATTTTTGACCCAACGGGTCATTCGGGTCGGGTCGGGTCCATGTATAACCCGGACCCAACCCAAAAAATTTGGGTCTGGTTCGGGTCCAAGTCTAGTTCGAGTCCGGATCAGGTCCGATTCGGATCAACCCATCCATAGCTTCAAAACTTGTTTGCACCCCCATGGGCTGCAGCTCGGGGCCCAAATAATTTTACAAATTCAGATCGGATCAGGTCGGATTGGGTCGTAGAATTGAAAATCCAAAATTATTTAAATTTTAAATGGATCGGGTCGGGTCGAGTTGGGTCTAAATTTAATAAACCCAGACTCAACCTAGAAAATAGAATGGATCTAATTTTAGAATCCAACCCAGCCCCACTGATCCTCCAAAATGGGTCGGGATGGGTCACAGGTCAACCCGACCTATTTGCAGATTTAAGCATAAGCAACCGGGTTTGCATGCATAGAAAGTTATAGTTGCCACGACGGAATGGCGATGATGCATTAATTGGAATCAAGAAATCTTATGGTCATTGTCTGTGCTTTCTTTCTCTTTAATCAAAGGTATTGAGTTAATGAGTTGCAGCCTGAGATAGGAAATTAATAAGGGAATCATAGGGAACCAATGGATGAAGTTACCCATTATTTCTCACTCACTATCATATAATATTTTTATAAATCTATAGGAACCAAGCTAATGAAAACTTTCGGAGGTTTACCCTTCTTGTTCCCAGCATGTTTCTCTTTTACGCAGAATGAACTAATTGATTTCCCAATATGTTCCCTTGGAAATTCTGTCAATCTAGATTTATCCTGAATTTAGATGGGCATCTGAGCAGCAACCTATCTTTCAACTGCTTGGCAGAGGATGTTTGTGAGGGCCCGATCCATTGACCAGGCTGCACTTGCCTTGGGCGTATGGGCTAGCCCGAAGAGGCCAGGCCCAAGGTCAGTATGCTCTATGGCGATGCAGGGAGAAGAAGACTCTGATAGGAGTCTTGGTCCTCCTCCGCTTCCGGCGGAAATCAGGCACTCCCAAAGCATTTTGAGTTCATCTAGAAATCAGAGACTTCGGCTATTTAACTTTCCTCCTCCTCCTTAGGTTTCTTCCACTGGAATCGTCACGAATAGTTGCCGACTCCAAGCCCTCTTTCTGAGCTTTTTTCCTCAATTCTTCGCCGGACATAGCCGTCGGAGGCTTCACCGGACCAAGGTAGATGTTCCTCATCTCGCCGGACCTAGCTGCAGTATAGGAAGAAGAACTAGACGTGCTTCTTGCACCCATGAGAAGAACCCTAGTTTCCCAATTTCTAACTCCAAGTATTCTGAACCTCACAAAAAGCTCTAGGACAAGTTGAGGATCAAGTTTATAGGATATCCCCTTAAAAAAAAAAAAAAAAAAAAAAAAAAAAAAAAAAAAAAAAAAAAAAAAACTCACACGGAAGAGACGACGGTTATGGAGTATGAAGATGGGTGTTATCTCCAACTCGGTTACAATAAGATGAGAAAGGAAATTTATCTCTTATTCTAAGAACCACATTTATATCCTATAACAATTCTTACCGGAGGCCTTTATCTAAAATGCAAAACCCAAATTAAAGTGTATAGTAAACCAAATCTTGATGATAAGTTAGTGTAGGCCACATTCGGATGGGTCTTAAACAGATCAAATCCAACAATGTCCCATTTGGCCCAACATAACATATCCACCTTTATTTTAATTGTTCAAAACATTTGAAAACCTTAAATGAAATTTATTTGGGTCTACAAATTAGAAGAATTGAGTTGGATTTACAATTTAAAAAAATGTTCCACCATAGCTATAGGATTTTTTATATACTCTTTCACAAAGCAATCATCAATGTAAATTAGAGAAAAATTAAGTGACGGCAGGTCACGCTACTCAATCTATGATAAAGAATTCTATGCGGCAGTGCAAGCTTTTCAACATTAGCGATACTATTTGCTATCGCAAGAGTTTGTATTATATTCAAACAATGAGATTTTAAAACATCTCGACTCCCAAAAGAAACTAAACCATAGACAAGACCAATGGATCGACTTTCTTCAAGCCTATACTTTTGTCTTGAAATATAAAGCCGGAGTTGATAATAAAGCTGCTGGTGCGCTCAGTCGACAGATCTTCCTCCTATCCATGATGAGCACCGAAGTAATTGATTTTGAGAGGATCAAGGAACAATATACTACTTGTCCTGACTTTAGTGAAGTATATCTGACCCTATGAGATGGAGTAGAAAGAGAACATAATGATTTCTTCCTACAAAATGATTACCACTTTTGCTCCAACCGATTGTGTATCCCTTGAACCTCATTGAGAGATTTTCTAATATGGAAAATACATTCTGGAGGACTCTCTGAATATGTTGGGAGAGACAAAACTATTGAAATGGCGGAGAGACGTTTCTTCGGGCCGAGTCTCAAGAAAGACGTGGCCAAAATTGTGGGTCAGTGTCGCAATGTCATTTAGCCAAACAACGTAAGCAGAACACTGATCTATACACTCCACTACCTGTTCCCGAGTATCCCTGGCAAGATATTAGTATGGATTTTGTGTTAGGGCTTCCACATACTTCCACCAAACACGATTCTATTTTTGTAGTTGTGGACCGATTTTCCAAGATGGCTCATTTCCTCTCCTATTCTAAGACTTCTTACGCTTCTAGGATTGCGAAACTTTATTTTGACGAAATCGTTAGACTCCATGGATTTCCAAAATCTATTGTGTCTGATAGGAATGTTAAATTCATGAGTTACTTTTGGAAGACCCTTTGGCACATGATGGGCACCCAATTAAAATTTTCTTCTGTCTATCATATGCAAACTAACGGCTAGATAGAAGTTGTTAACCATAGTCTAGAAAATCTTTTACAATGTCTAGTCGGTGAACATGCTAGGACTTGGAATTTAGTATTACCGACAGCTGAGTTTGCATATAATAGTTCGGTCAATAGATCCTTAGGCATAAGTCCCTTCGAAGTGGTGAATGGTTATAAACCTAGACAACCCATAGAGATTTTCATGTCTCATCAACATAAAGTCTCTGAGTCTGCACAATCATTTGCATCACACCGGAATTCATTGCATTAGAAAATCAACAAATGCATTCACTCTAATAACTTAAAATATAAATTTATTGCTGATTTGCACGGACGTTATAAAGAGTTTAATGTAGAAAATTATGTCATGGTGAGAATTAGATCTGAACGACTTTCTTCGAAAACGTTCAAAAAGTTGCAAGCTCATAATGCGAGACCGTTCAAAGTCCTAAAAAAAATCAGTCTGAATGCTTATGCTATAGATCTTCCTGAAGACTATGGGATTAGTACAACATTTAATATTGAAGATTTAGTTCCATACAAAAAGACAACATTCATTCCTTCTGACCCCTTTGTTGATACACCCATCTTTGTTGATCACCCTGACCCATTACCTGCTGTTGAGCCTCCACCTCCAAAATTTCATTCATGCAAAGAATATATAGAACATATTTTAGATGAGCAGGTTATATCTACTAGGAGAAAAAGTTATCAGCGCTACCTTGTTCGGTGGAAAGGTCGACCAAAGTCGAATGTGATGTGGATTTCGAAAGCCAAGTTGCAGCGCCTTGACCCTGACCTTTTGGAGCAGTACGATAGCCGACCAGACCTGCACTCGAAAGAGTCGAGCTTTTTCCATCCAGAAGGAGTTGATGGGGACATCAGAGATAATCATATGTCCGTTTAGTCCACTATTCTTATTTTGAATTTTATTTTTTTTTGTTTTATTTTCGACTTGTTTGCATTTTTATTGTCGTAGGGATTTATTTGTGTTATTTTAGGCTTTATTGGTAATTATTTGTGTATAAGGGGTTTTGTGTTAATTTTCTTGTTTTGGGCCCTATATATATGGGACCCTCGTTGTGATTAGGGTTTAATGCAATGAATTGAGATTTTTTTCCCCTCATTTCCTCCTCTCTCTCTCTCTCTCTCTTTCCTATCCTTCTTCTCTTCTCCCCTTCCTCTCCTCCTTCTCTTCCTCTCTCTTTCTCCTATTTTCTCTGTTCTGCCGCCACAGCAACAATCTCCCATTCTTGGTGCTGCATCAGACCAGGGAAGGCATAGTCACCAGATGTAGCAAAATAGAAAGGAGCCAGCCGACACTAGACGATGACTTATCGTATCTCAAAGGAAATAGATATGAAGCTTTCTGTGAGGATCCGTGCGGACATGTGTTTAGTCCCAAATCAGTTATTCGCTAGGTAGATATTGGATACTTATATATGATCAAGAAACTCAAATAATACCTTTCGGCTAGCCATTTTAGATGAGGTCTTGAATTGTTACAATAGTATTAGAACGAACCCAGCACATAACCTATGCGGATTAGGGGACACTGCAGCATGGATCCATTGGGACTGACCGCGGACCGATCGTGGTGTTTATACATAGATTTGAATGAATTTGAACCCTTAGCCTGATAATGACATTATGGCTTAAATGGAGAAAATATGTAAGGACCTATTTGGACGTATGTTTAGTCGCACATCGGTTACTCGCTGGATAGATCTTGGATACTTATACAGAATCAAGGAACCCAAATAATACCTTCCGGCTAGTCAATTTGGGTGAGATCTTGGATTATTATACTTACAAATTGTTCCGAGGTCTTAGAGGAATAGAAACCTTAGTTGACCCAGAGTAGTCTATGCTATCAATCACCACTGCATCATTTACAAACGGCATGCACTGGTGGATCTAGTATTAATTATCACTTATCACTGGTCTAAATCAATCAGGACTTCAAGCTGAACCAGAGTCCATGGAAGCCATAGTTGCCACATGCAGGAAACTAGCAGAAAAAACTTGACAGTTCACCTGGTCCTGGAAAAAAATTATTTGAATCTTATCCTAACAGTACATGGAGCACCCTCGGTCGAATAGGGGCAACGACTAAGAAGAGTCAACCATCTAGTCATTTGAGAAACATAGAAGATACTGCAATGATCCACACTTGTTTCTTTCATGTGCCCCTCGATGAACACTGCACTTGAAAACTGGATAGCATAGAGGATATTCTCTGGTATGAAATCAACTAATCCATCCATTATAAGTGCTAAAATTTTTAAGGACTTGAAGCTTACCACGATTCATATTTGACAGGTTTTGGATCCCATGGTACCCCCACAAAAGGCATCCATATCATCAGAATTCAATTTTATATCTCATGAGAAGCAAGCTCTGAAGAAAGCTGGTTGGAATTCCTCACCATCTCTTTGCCTACAAGAAGGGAATACCCCAAACATAGGTTTCAAGAAGGTGTCAAAAGGGGCTGTCCAGTTGAAGTAACAGATGGCTAGGCATCAGTATATCTGCAAGACTCACTAGTAATTCTCTCCCTTATGCAACAATATAGACTTGAATTTACCATTACCATAAAAAGCACAGATATGAAAGTACATAATAATTGATGAGCCAATCCCATGACTGCACAGAACCAAACAACAGAGCCAATCCTATCAACCACCCCTGTGGCTGTAATCGAATACATTCAAGAGGAAAGCCATGGTGGGCACGTAAAGAAAGCCACTTTGGCTTCCATCAGCCTGGTCTCACGAAGATTTTGTGAAGGATCCATTAACATCGTCATGCATAATACGGTAAAATGAAAAAGACCAGACATTGACATGCCCAGTCTTCATTGACCTACGTGCCGTTGGTTTCAGGTCATTGAGCTGTTAAAAGTTAGCATGCAACCATAAAGCGGAACATGGTCATACTTACTTCTATCTTGTTCAAATATTTGACTAATGACAACTATTAACCATCGAAGTCTACAGGTGCACATCGAAGTGTAACTAATTTAGGTTACAAAAAATAGATTTCGAAACCTGTAATTTGGTATGCACTCTTACTGGATGCAAGCTCCCTTTATAGTTCAATAGCTGTTCTTCTTCTTCTTCTTCTTCTTCTTCTTCTTCTTCTTCTTCTTATCATTGTTGCTTTTGTTATCTATCTACTTATGATGAATGCTAAAAGCATGAGAAAGTTTCCTCCTCTGAACTTGGTTCTCTTTGTTACCTTGGTTTCTGTAGAAACCCATCTCTGTCTCCAAACTGATACCATCTCTCCTGGCCAACCTCTTATGGCAAACCAGACCATAGTCTCAAAAGGAGGCAACTTTGAGCTGGGTTTCTTCAGTCCTGGAGAATCTCGAAATTTCTATATTGGCATTTGGTACAAAAAAATCCCAAAACAAACTGTCATCTGGGTCGCAAATAGAGAAAGGCCTATCTCCAACACCTCTTCCACTGAGCTGAAAATCTCCGAAGATGGCAACCTAGTTCTTCTTAGCCACTCCAAAATTCCAGTATGGTCATCCAAGTCAAGATCACCTGCACTGAATTCTGCCATCGCAGTGCTCCTTGACACTGGAAATCTAGTTTTGAGAGACCAATTAAATTCTTCCATTGTCGCTTGGCAGAGTTTTCATCACCCTACAGACACATGGGTACCAGAAAGCTTTATTGGCATGAACAAAATCACAGGGGAATACCAGAGTCTGACTTCATGGAAGAATGCTGAAGATCCTGCTCCTGGTTTTTTCTCTGATAGCATCGATCCAGCCGGGACCAGTGAGTACTTTTTGCTGTGGAATCGATCCCAAAGGTACTGGCGTAGTGGAGCTTGGAACGGGCAATACTTCAGTTTGATCCCTACAAGGAAACCACTCTTTAAGGTAATTTTTATTAATGATAAGCAGTGGAGGGGCACCACTTGCACTCTCTACAATAGATCAATAATCACACGAATGGTGATGGACTTGACTGGGCAGATCAAGCAGTTTGTTTGGTTAGATAGCTCCCAGGAATGGCTAATGTTCTGGGCTCAACCAACAGCGCAATGTGATGTCTACTCTCTCTGTGGTGCTTTTGGTATATGTGACCAGAGTGGCCTGCCACCCTGCAGATGTCCACATGGTTTCCAGCCTGCTTCCCCGACAAATTGGAGATTGAATGATTGGAGCAGTGGATGCAAAAGAAGAACTCAACTGCAATGCGGAGAAGAAGATCGGTTTCTCGTGATGCCTAACATGCAGTGGCCTGTAAATTCTCAGCCTTTGAAGGTTCGAAGCGATGAAGAATGCAAGGTAGCTTGTCTGAACAACTGCTCTTGCAATGCTTTTGCATATACATATAGCAGTGGATGCTTGCTTTGGAGTGGGGAGCTTCAGAATCTTCAACAACTATATGATGATGGTGGCTCAAACATGACTCTTTTATCTCCGTCTTGCAGCCTCAGAGCTGATAACTTCCGGCCGTAGCAATAAAACAGTGTATGTGGTTGCTGCAGTGGCACTGGTTGGGGTTCTTATCATTCTTGTGGGTCTAGCCTGGATATATCACAGAAGAAGGGTAACCAACTCCATGAAAGAGTTAGAAGGCTCCCTAGTTTTGTTCACTTATGCCGACTTGCGACGTGCGACCAGGAACTTCTCCGAGATGTTGGGGGGAGGAGGCTTTGGCTCAGTTTATAAAGGATCATTGCCAGACTCCACCGTCGTGGCTGTGAAGAAACTCGAAGGCCTCAGACAAGGGGAGAAGCAATTTCGCACTGAAGTTAGCACATTGGGATCGATTCAGCATGTCAATCTGATTCGACTCCATGGATTCTGCTCCGAAGGTACCAAAAAGTTGTTGGTTTATGAGTTCATGCCAAATGGATCCTTGAATTCTTATCTCTCCCATAATAACTGTATGTTCTTAAATTGGAGAGCTAGATATGAAATTTTCCTTGGGATTGCCCGAGGATTGGCCTATCTCCATGAAGAATGTATTGGGTGCATTATACACTGTGACATCAAGCCAGAGAACATACTTCTCGATGCCCAGCTCCGTCCCAAAGTTGCAGATTTTGGTATGGCAAAGCTCGTAGGCCGGGACTTCAGCCGGGTACTAACAACCATGAGGGGAACCATAGGCTATTTGGCACCGGAATGGATATCAGGCCTGCCCATCACTACGAAAGCCGACGTTTATAGTTTCGGTATGATGCTTTTGGAGTTGATATCTGGCAGGAGAAACAATGATCATCCAGAAGTTGGAGAGGGCGGCTTTTTCCCTGCATGGGCTGCAAGTAGAGTTGTGCAGGGTAAATTCCTCAGTTTATTGGATGCGAAACTGGAGGATGATGCGAACATGGATGAACTGAGCAGAGCTTGTAAAGTTGCCTGTTGGTGCGTCCAGGATTCAGAAGCTCATAGGCCTTCCATGGGGCAGGTTGTTAGTATCCTGGAAGGTTTCGCAGAGGTAAACATGCCTCCTGTTCCACAAGCTTTTCAACATCTCCTAGAAAATCAAAAATCAACTGTCTTCTTTTCTGGATTATCATCCGTTTAATAGCTTCACTTCATGCAAATTATCCTAGTTATTCTTATGCTTGCATCATGTAGTCATAAAGATTTTAGATTTTTAAATCCGGACCAATTTGGTACTCCTGTTCGATCAGTGTAAGTTGTACGAGTACAAAAGAAAAAGAGTTTGTCTGATGTATTTGTATGAGCAGGAGTTGTAGCTATGGAAAAGACTTCTAATCTGAGTTCGAGTAATTGCTGAAAAAATCTGAATTGCTACTGCATCTAGTCCCAGAAGAAACAGTAATCACCGCAGCTTCGTTTTACACCATATATCAGTCTTTGAAGTCATTTCTGAAGCCTAAAACAAGATATGCTACTAAGTAGGTTCTGGCTGATGTAGAACATAGGTGCTGGTTTTCTTTTCCACGCATCGACCTCCATGGCCTTTCATTACACCTCAATCCAGTTCCTTTTATTCAAGGCAAGTTGTAATACACCATTAACTGTATAGATCAATTGAATAGTTTGGAATATCCATCCAAAGCTTCATTTCAAAGGGATCTTAAACAAAAATAAATAGGATGATTGCCAAACACTAAACACAACACCACTAGGGTCGTAGAGATCTAATTAGTCATTGAGTCATAAGCTTATGGAGGGTTTGAGTTTCCGACCACCCTTTTGCATCATCAAACCATAATGAGACACAGAAGCAGACATTATTAAGAATATCAAGAAAAAAGAAAGGCCTTCTTAGTGAATACCTCTCTCTTCGGATTCACCAGCAAAGAATAGAAACAGTCAGATCCCTTTCAACATGATGAACCTTCTTCGTCTGCCTCAACCTCCATGATGTCCGAAGAGAGAAGCAAAGTATCTAAAATCCTCAAACTTGTGTTTGATAGATGATGACAACCCCCTCCAAAGTTGCTTCACAAAGGTGAAGCACCTTTGTTGAGTTTCTAGTCAGTCTCTCTTATTTTACCAGAGTAACAAGTCTATTTAAAAGCATGATACAAAGGATTGGATTAAAAAGAAGAAGAAGAAGGAGAAGAAGATTAACCTTTAGAGAACACTCCTTTAGAATCCCATCTTCACAGCCAACAATCCTTCTCTCTGCAAAGTTTTTGATTCTGTACAAAATTCATTAATTCTGAAACATCGGTTATGAGGTCTTCACTAGTCCTACACCTGAATTTTGGACTCCAAATCAAGTACCCCACAGAAATTTGAATTTGGGAGAGCACGGAAACATCTTAGTCCCAACCAAGCTTAAATGGACTGAGGCAAAATATCTGCGAGTTTCCAAGGGGGAAACCCAATGACCATTCCAAAAAACCGACGTTTCCACCTCCAAAAACCTTGCTCTAAGTCCGGACCCAAAAGGCTCCAGCCACTTCAAGAACATTTTTCAAAAAGAAGCAGCACACCAAAGGGTCTGAGTTAGCCATTGTTCTCTCATATTAAGCATATAGCTTTCGGACGTGGGAAGGGTACAACAGCTCAGTCTTCTGAGATCAACAAAACAGAGCTCTTCATGTTCAAAAAAGGATGGTACAACAGGAAAGTGTTGGCTGGAAAATTTTTGTGAAATTGCTTGGAACTTTCAGGCAATGAATGCTCCTACTTGTAGATCTGGATGAGGTCCTTTCCTCCACTATTTTTTCTTATGAAAATCAACATTTTATGTCCTGATTATCAAACACTCAGTTTGGGGCCATTTAGCTTCTTTTTTTCGCATCTGTTCCTCTCCTCTTTTGACAATGCAACTCATCTCTGTCCTTCATCTTTATTGTATATATGATTAATTTTCAATAAAAGTCGGGTGGCTCCTTTTTGCCTCCCTTTACATCCAAAAAAAAATATTCATTAGCTTTCTACTACAACCTGCCAACTCTCAAATGACTGCTTAGCTACCAACGCCAGACCCTGCAACAAATGCATCCATCAACTAAGCCAACTCAAGGTAGCAGTTGATCTTGAAGAAGCTAAAAACAAGGATCCAATAGGCCATGAACATATTGAGATTGTGTCACTTTTATAAATGAATGTCACTGTTCAGCTTCCTAAGCATTTTCATGCAGAAACTTGTATGAGCAACAAAAAAAATTAAGATCATGAAGCTGCAGCCTACTCTTTCAACAATCTTAAAATCAAATTCAAAGAACTTGCACATCACCAACATGATCTTGGTGTAGACATGCCCCAGCTGCAAAAAGAAATACTTCCTAAACAGTGATAGTAAACTCTAGTACATCCATCCTAAAACTTGGTCCATCCAACCTACATGCTAGTCCATTTGACCCATATTTATATTATCCATCTAACCTAATGTGATCCTATCCTTAGCCAACCTAATCCTCTCGATTCATTCTTTTAGAGTCAAATATAGCACGAGCCTAACTATCCTCTAAGTTTCCATTTGAACTGAAATTGAGCTTCACATAAGCCCAATATATCATTTAGCTAAGCTTAGATATCATTGGATCTATTGATATCCTTACTACATGACCTATAACACTATATGATTAGTGAACAATCTTCTCTAATATATGAAGTGCAATATGATAAAATCATTCTCATGTTAACTCACCATCCCTCTCTCCCTTTAGGACATCCTAAGAGGCCTCCACTTCAAAATTCCCTCTAACTAACTTTATTTCTCCCTTGATCTTCTCTTGCCATGTGTCTAGCAAAATCCACATATGCTTCCTCCCTCGTATCTAATTCTATATCTATTAAGTGACAAAAATCAAGATTTTTTCTTGTAACCAATGTTAACCATTTGGATACCAAATCCTAGACATGCATTGGCCTATCTTAGTGCCCCATATTTGCCCCTTACATCTTTTCTAAAATATCTAAATAATCCTAAACCCTCTAAATCCAATGATATTCACAACAATATCATTGTTAATAATCAGCACCATTAGATTCTTTTCTCTCTCTCCTACAACATCCTAGTTATCTAACCACCCTCCACATCACCTATCTTCGTGAGGAGAGGAAGGCCCAATCAAATTCCTCCATCTAGTTTTCCTTCTCGCCTATAGATCAAACTTTCTCCTCTGATCTTAAACCTTCCTCCCTCCCCCAATCCTAGAATTCCAAAAAGACAACCAAATAAGGATACTCTTATCAAATCCTCTTCAATCATCTCTTCGTACCCTTAGCCAATAGGACCTTACAATCTCAAATTTATGATAACCAAGGTATGTCGTACTGGCCCAAACCAAACAGTATGGGATATACCATACCATACCCTACTGGTTTGATACTGATATCCAATACAGGTGGCGTACTGACACTCGGTACTTCAAAAAAATCTCGTATTATACCATACTAATATTGTGCTAGTATAACACCGATACAGGGTTCGGTACTAAGATGGCGAACCTTGATCATTTAGATTGAATTATAGCCCCAAGCCAATCCCTTCCTTCTTTATATAATTCTAGCCTTTCAAAGAAATATACTCTAAACAAAAAACATCTTCCTCGAATCCTTACCATCCAAATCTTTAATCCTCTCTTCATACTCCTTAGCCAATAGGACCTTGATATTTGGAATTCATCATAATCTATAAATATCTTTACCATCTATTTCTTCCACTTTACCAATCACCTCTCAAACCAATTAACCCATAGGATTAAGATATTCAATTACCCTCTTCTAACCTGTAGATGTAAGATAAACCTCATCCCTCATTAAATTCTGACCCTGTGGTCCCTCACCTTTTCCTATAAATACCCCCTCCATTATTCTAAAATTTGTAGAAAAATCCATAGAAAATAGGAGAAATCACTTAGAATTAGGTTAGAATTTGAAAAATCCTAGAAAACTCTCTTTCTCTCTCTCTTGGGTCTCTATAAACCCTAATCATCCTCCGTTTCCTCTCTCTACCATGTGCCTTGAATCATAATCCATCACTAGCCAGTCATTACGGAAGAAAGAAGGAGCTTTAAAGTAGCATTGGGCACTTAGATCCCTTTCTTCTCTTCTCCATCTCTTCTTCTTCTCTATTTTCTATATTTTTGCTATGCATGCATAAACCCCAAAGAGAGCTTAGAAAATTAATCTTCCTTTATGACCTCCTTATACGAGAGGTGGTGTGGGGGCACTCATGGCCCTTCCCCACCATTAAACTAGATCTTTATTCATGGCCTTGTCTATCAACTAGATTCCTAGCACCTTAGCTAGGTGGCAGCTCCAAACCAAACCATAGGTCTAAAGAGCCTCCAACACTTTGGGATCTACATGTTCACTGCATCGCATGATTTTTTTAAGTGGTAAGTGTAAATAATATAAGGAAAATTACCAATATGAATTGCTTATTGTAAACAAAATCATGTTTCCTTGTTCCATCTACATAAAAAAAACTTAAATAAGGCCTTCAACTAAGGATGTTCGCACCTAAGTGGAACCTAAGTAAATTAAAAGAATCGAAAGCATGCAATTGTAATCAAATTTCTTAAATGGTACTTTTGAGAAGATGAAGTTACTTTTGAGAAAACGTCTTGAGAATGCGAAGGCAATCAATAATTGAAAAAGAGAAGCAAATCACTAAGACAAGTAAAATGTCGTTAATTTTACAGTTGACATTGGTTAATGACACCGAAACTGTACACATCTACTTTTTGGTAGGCCTGAAATCCATTCTGGTGCTAAATAGCCTATAGTTCCTCTCAAGGTTGTTTATACCTAGCTGAAGTCCTGGCCTACGATTTTTGCCATACCTAATTCTGCAACTTTTAGATAGAGCTGACCATCAAGTCTGGTAATAATCCTTCATAAATTGAGCCAAATCCTCCTCCCTCCCAACTTCTCAGAGTAGTTCCTGGTGATATGTTGCAAGTCGGCATAAGTGAAGAAAACTAATGAGCCCTCTACCTCTTTCATGGAGTTGGTTATCCTTTTCCTGTGATATCTCTAAGCTAGACCCACACAACCATAGATACTCTTTCATTGTTATGGCCAGAAGTAATTCGGGGTTCTCATTTCAAGTTTTCAATTCTCAAAATTTAAATATTTTCAAATCAAAGAAAGTGATTTTGAAATTAAAAAAAAAAAAAACAAGCAACACACAACTTGAGCTAACATGAAAGCAAATAAATAAATATGAATAATCCAACCAACATCCAAAAAGACTTACTTATACTAGTGCATATGGTTCACACCCAACATATGGTATTTTTATTGTACCAACGGATAATACATGCAACGTAGTAGGAAAACTTTGTTCCACACTAACTATTAGCAATATTTTCATCTTAGACCCATATCAAGGAGATTCATAATTCTAGAAATTTTGAATGCTGAATTTCGAATAATATAAATTTAAGATAGGTCCTAAAAATTCATTTCTTTCGCATCGTAATTGTAATCTTTTATATATTCTTAACTATAAATATACATAATTGATGGGTAGATAGAAAATGTTCTTCGTATTTTTTTCTCTCATATATATCAATGAGTTTAGAACGATAAGGGTCTCCAATCTCACCCCCCTCATGTACCCACCCACTTGCCGCTTTTCCCACCAACTCCCGGGCCCCAGCGTATTGAGCCTAATGCCCATAAATAGTAGAGCATGGTGTTGAGGAGGGCCCAAACGAGGGGGTGACAAGGCATGGAATCAAACTCTTGCTCCTCGCCTAAAGTGGCAAAGAGTTCTACCATCTAAACCAAAATTCATCTAGCGCAATGGCACCTTCCAGTTCAACAAACCTTTCATGTATTATATATATTCATTGTGCAATATTTTTTTTATTATTTTACAAGAAAACCAAGTGAATATACTCAAGTATGAGAATAAATTAAATAAAGGGTTTTTTTTTTCACATATTAGTGATCAAAATCTTCCTTACCGTTTCTTGCTTTTTATTTTAGTTCATTAAATTTTGTAACTTATTGCTTATACATCCCTCAAGTTAAGTAAATTAGATGATTATATAAAATTCTATTTCTATTTTTCTAACTATGTTAATTTCAAATCTTCTAGATATTTTTGTGCCTAGCTCCTACGCACAACTATCTGTTTAACCGTGCCCTTCATCATTCATATCCTAGTAGCTAAGCCAGTTCCAAGCATCATTCTCTTTTGAGCCGAGGGCATATTTTTCCTTCTATATTTCTGGTTAATCTTAGCCAATACTTGCTAAACAAAAACTAGTAAAAGGATCTATTGGTAAATCTTTATAAGATTTTTTATATAAGTATGAAAATATAGAAATATATATATGTGTATATATATGTGTGGAAGATTTTGGGGACAGAATGAGCTGGCCGCTAGTTTTTTAATTTCATAATCTCCTCCTCCCACGGGGAACCCTAAGGGGACATGCGTGGGGCGCCCTACCAATACGCCTTCAAAAACACCTCTCAATCCCCGTGAACCGGATCCTCCTCCCCGGTTTACACCTCTCTCGGGGACATCCCGGGGGACGCGTAGCCTTCCCCGGAAAAACCCTGGCCTTCTACCTTCCGACGACCACCACTTCCGGCACCTGCCGCCAACTAGATCCCCCTCCTCTCCGGTTCGACGACATGTCCGGCGGCCCCGCCTCCAATTCCGGTGTCCCTGAGCCCCCTGCCTTCTCTCCGGCCGCCGCCGCCCCATCTTCCGCCGGTCAGAATCTCCGTCCCCGACGGCCGACTTCGATGGCGGAAGACGAACCAACTCTGGAGCCCCATTCGTCTCCAAATCCTGCTACGACGCCACAAGCGGTGCGTTCTCTCTCTTTCTCGCTCTCTCTCTCTCTCTCTCGTTCGCTCGCTCGCTGTTTCAGGAGTTTTTGAATCATGGAATTTGGCGAGTTGTTTCATAGGAAGATGTTTTGGGTACACGAATCCCTAAGTTTTATCTTGGTTTTTTGTTGGAGTAAAAGAATTTGAACAATAGAAGCTATTATTACTTAAGATTCTATTTTTCTTTGAAAAATTATATTATTGTAGACACATAACATGAAGCTAGTGTGAAAGATTTGCATTTGTCGATGAATTAGGATTTTAATTTTGTTTCTTTAGGTTTGCATCTATGTGAATTTCAGTTTTATGGATGTTTGTGTTTAAATAATTATGAGATCCACTTGAAAGTTATGTGCGCCTTGATGATTAAACTGGAGTGCTTGTATTTGCAAGCGCTGTAAACACTTGTTATAATCTCACTTTTGTTTCACTTGAGCATGAATCCGTGCACTTGTTTCTCATATGGGTTTTCTAGTTGCTTAAGTAAGCTGTTCTCGGTCAGCGCTTGAACTCATGATAAAAACATCTTCCATGAGTTTGATCAGAGACTGGATAATGATTTAATTATTGTCTTAACAAGATTCATGATTTGTGGAAGCGTATCACTTGGCTTATGCTTTGCCATTTTGAAATTCTACTTGCATTGTTATTTCAATTCAAAGATTTCAGACATTGCTGCTTGGATTTCAGACAATGCACAAGGATGCTCCAGGAAGTGCAGACGATGGTTTGGTTCCCAAGATAGGAATGATTTTTGAGTCAGTTGACGATGCTTTCCAATTCTATAAAGCGTATGGTTATCGGACAGGATTTGGGGTTACGAAAAGATCAAGTCATAACTTCGATGGGATTCGGTACCGTTCAACGTTTACATGTTGCAAAGGAGGGAAGGCAAAAGTAAAGCCAGGTAACAAGTCTCGAAGGAAACCTGTGGTGAGGACTGAATGCAAAGCCATGATGGTTATAAAGGATCAGCATTTTCAGAACCGTTGGGTGGTTGATGATCTCATATTGGAGCACAATCACCCGCTTGACCCAGATATGGTTAGATTCATGAAATGCTTCAGAGAATTTCCTTCTTCGGTAAAAAGAAAGCTGCAGATTAATGATGATGCTGGCATGCCTCTGGACAACTCAACCACTGCAGTGTCTTCTCAGGGGGTCAGAAATGAAAATGGGTCATTCACAAAAAGGTTTTGCCGAAATCATTTGGATAAGACAAAGAAATTAAAGCTTGCGGACGGAGATGCAGAGGCTCTTATGGAGTTCTTTGAGAACCTACAAGCACAAAATTCAAACTTCTTTCATAGTTGGGATTGGAACGATGAAGGCTGCCTTAGAAATGTTTTTTGGGCTGATATCAGAGCAAGAGCTGCTTATCAGTACTTCAGCGATGTCATTACATTTGACACAATGTACTTGACTGATGAGTATGAAATTCTTTTTGCTTCATTTGTTGGAGTCAACCACCATGGCCAGTCTGTCTTGCTAGGATGTGGTCTTCTTGCGGATGAGACTATGGAGACCTATATATGGCTTTTCATGAAGTGGCTGACATGCATGAATGACAAGCCACCTAATGCTATAATTACCGACCACTGTAAAGCCATAGCTGGAGCAGTTGCAGAAGTATTCCCACATGCTCGACATCGTTTCTGCCATTGGCATATTATGAAAAAGCTTCCTGAAAAATTGGGGAGAATGAAAGAAGCAATTAGCTCTAAAATGAGCAAGGCTGTTTATGATTCTCTGACGGTTAACGATTTTGAAAGTGAATGGAAGGAAATGATCGAGCAGTACCATCTTCAAGATAATGAGTGGTTGTCTTCCTTGTATGAAGATAGGAGGAAATGGGTGCCTGCGTACATAAAGGACACATTTTGGGCAGATATGTCCACCTCTCAGCGGGGCAAAAGTATGAAATCTTTCTTCGATGGGCACGTGACATCCAAAACCTCTCTCAAAATGTTTCTCAAACAATACGATAATACTCTGAAAGGCAAGTTTGAAAAAGAGGCTCAGGAAGATTTCCGCTCATTCCACACAAGCCCACAGCTACTATCAGGATTGGAGTTTGAAAAGCAGATAGCAAAGGTCTATACTATGAACATCTTTTTGAAGTTTCAGGATGAGGTGAAGCAATTGATGCAATGCAATACCAACTTAGTTGACAGGAGTGGACCTGCTGCCACATATATGGTGACTGAATTAACAGCTGGAAGAAAGGTTGATTATAAAGTGGTTTATAACCCTGATGAGGAAGATGTTTGGTGCATTTGTAGGTCTTTTCAGTTTAGGGGTATTTTATGCAGACATGCGCTGTGTGTGTTGCGACAAGAACTTGTGATGGTGCTGCCATGTAAATATGTACTAGCACGTTGGAGGAAGGATTTCAAGCGGTTGCATATATCTGCCTCATCACCACATATTGCATCAATGCGTGAAATGAGGATTTATGATGACCTGTACATGCGTGCCCACCAGTATTTTGTGGATATTGTCGAGATTGGGGCGACTGACCATGATTTGAAAGAATTTGCTCTGACGGTATTGAAGGAGTCAAGGGACAAAGTAATAAAATATGCAGAGTCACGCAGCGATAGAAGAATTGATGATAATACACCTACAGAGAGGCCTGCTAGCCGGAAGGAAAAGGCTGTTCACAATTCAAAGAAGAAGAAGAATAAGGGACCAAACAAAGAAAAAAGCACCAATCTGGGGCAGGTGCAAAACACAAGAAACACCATCGATACAAGTACCAGTGTGCATGTAAGATCTTTTTTCCCCTCACATTCTTTTGTACCTTTTCATAATTCTGTTGTGCACACCAAATTCTCTTAAAATCATCTGTTAATTATAGCTTTAATGTTTTTGTTTTTCTACAGGTGCAAGCAAACCATCCTAACGAGGCATGGCCAATGACCCCGATTGGTGGACCAGAGAGTTTTGGTCACAGGGTTTGTTCATCTCGCAACTTCAGAATGTCTCCACTAGTATATTCTACTGTTGTTTTCTTATTTTCCTGTTTCTGATTTGTCATAGGTGGAATCCATTCCAATGGATTGGTTGCTACACAATCCTGCTCCTTACACTCAGTGGCGTGGAAATTGCAGCTTTTATCCTTCTCGAAGAATGTAATGTGATCGTGGTAGTTTTAAAGTCAGCTAAACTGATGTGTAGGTGATGGGTGCTCTTTCTAACGATGAAATGGCATGAGTTGCTGAGCTTACTCTTCATGTTGGGTAGAGTAGGTCTAATAATTTACTGTTATGATCTTTGTACTTCCTCTGAACATTTGTGGCGTTAGGCCATTGAACTAGTATGGTTTGTTTGCAAAATCAGAGTCTTCTGGTTTGTATTATATATTTGTACCATGGTTAATCTTTGGGTTTGTCTGGATAACTATCATGTATATTTTGATTGACTGTAAGGATAATCTGAGTCATGTGAATCATTGTGATTAACATGGTGTGTTATCAAGATTTAAAATTACTGCACGATTGCTGTAGATTATGCACAGCTTTCCTTAAAAATGATATCTAGAATGTATGAGTTGTATACAGGTTCTCTTGTGGTAGCTGAGTTATAGGCTTTGCTTGTTAGCGGAAAAAAGAAGTGTATGTACCAAAAATTATGAGCAAGTGTATGTTGGAGCTAGTGTAATGGTGCCATGGGTTTCAAGGGAGGACTAATGGGTAAGTATTCATGATGTCTTATAGCTTTTCTTTCATGCATTAAGCTGATCATGTGAAGGATAACATTGGTGTGTATCAGAGTAATACCTAAGAGCTGGTGGCATGCTATTGGAGTGTGTTTTCTTGAAGTATCAGGTATATATTGGAGCAGAAATACATAGATTGCTCCACAGATGCGTACCATTGATTTGTGGGAGACCTTCTTGGAGGTTATTTCTGAAGTTATCCAGTTTTTTAACATGTTAAGTCAATAAAGTGAAAGATAAATATGTTGTGTATAAGAGGCATTGATTGTGTACTAATTTACTGGTAAGAGGCTCATGCAAAGAAATGCCACTGCAGCATGTATTCTCTTGGTACAGATGTGTCTTGAAACTATGATGGATGTATAGCTCCACTGTATGCTGTAATTGGTCCCAAGGGAGGCACTCCTGGTGGTTCCAAGGGATCCATGGGCAGCCATGACATCAGAAATGAACCTCTCCAGTTTTCTTCACACATTTTAAGCTGACATTTTGAAAACACATTCTTGAGTGTATCCAGCAACGGTAGGACAATATATGTGTATTCAGGCACTGGCAAGATTATATCATGTTTTCTAGCTTTTTCTTGCATTTTAAGCTAAACTTGTAAAGGGAACGTCTTTTGTGTATCCAGGTGGGTGCTGGCTGTGAGATTAGTCACTAATACAGTGGCCATCCACAATGCATCTGGGATATGTATTTCTTGGTATCAATTTGGCTTTCTGTACTGATCCTTCTTCTGACTTCTGATTCGGATACTGCTTCTGCTGATAATCCGAATCTTGCCCACCAGATATCAAAGCAAGCGGGCCATGTATGTCTTCTGATGATATCTAGCTTCCCAAAATGATGCCAGGGCTCAAGAGAAGGATTCTTGGTGATTATCAATAATAACTTCTAGTTTTTGTTATGGAGTTTTTTTCCATATCGCATAAAACATTTTACTGCTATTGCATATTAAACCTTCCCTAATTCCTGTTTGCAAATGATCCTACGTAATGCTTTCTTCTTTTTGAAATCCCTGTTGTTTGCATGCCGCCACCTCTATAAACCTGGGCCCAGGTTTAGTTAACCAGACATGCTAAACGACAATTATACCCCCAGTTATTTGCAAACATGGTCTACCGTGAACCATAAAACTCAACAAAAAATGGAAAATTAGGGTCCACTGATTAGAGAATAAGTTTCCATTCCTCCTATTTGGTGTTTAGGGTTTGCCTGACTTTACTTGACTTCCTCTCTCACCACCCCCTCCGTTGCAGTACCTTATCACGAAATATGCATAAGGGTTAAAATAAGTTATTCCTTCCTATGATCGTGAGTTGATCTTTGTGTTCCTAGGAAATGTTGAGGCCATAAAAGTACACAATTATCTGAAAATTACTATTCACAGCAGCTTCAATCCGCATGCCTATCTTCTAGAGGGGCTAGGTACTAGGTCTCTAGAGCATGGATATATGGAGCACATATTGCATTACTAAACCCCTTGATAACTAGGATGAAACTGATTAGTCTTTTTGTTCCTACACAAACTATGTCCGACAATACAATCCCTTATCATTCTAGTATCCTCAAATGGCCATTGACTATAATACTATCTGACCTTAGATTAAAAAAGAATATTAATTCAAAATAAAATTTTAAATACTAGTTGGATATTCAAAATAGAAGATTTTGAATAATCAACTTGGAGGCATACTTGACGTCGACTTAGCCAAGTCAGAAAATTTGAAAATGGAATCCTAAAATCTGTAATGTAGATGAACTTAGAACTAAAGACAGTCTAAAGATTATGTATATTCATGATCCATTAGACTTTGAATTTAAAATTATCGTGATTGAACTATTGCATAATATTAAGGTTGTTTTGCTTAGATTATGATAAAATATTTGGGTTAGATTTGAAGACAATTAAGCATAGATTGCCAATCAAAACCAAGTTTCGTACCTCATCACTAACCTTCGAGGAGAATGTCGGCAAGGTAATATTGAAAGTCTAGGAAGCCATAGAGACTACTCAAAACAAGCTTTATCGGAATTGCCCAATATATAGAATGGTTGTCTAATATAGTTCTTGTGGTCAAAAAGAGTAGGAAACATAGAGTCTATATAGACTTTAGGAATTCAAACACCGCCAAACTGAAGGATGATCCCTATGCCCATTGCTGATCTTTTGATAGATGGGATAGCATGGCATAAAATTTTGACTTTTATGGATAGACATTCGTGCTTATAGCCAAGTATACATAACTGAAGAAGGCATCGATAAAACAACATTCAGATATCCAAGTCGCACTGGTACCTACAAATGGGTAGTGATGCTATTCGATCTAAAGAATACTGGTCCAACATATCAAAGGTCCATGAGTACAATTTGCCATGATGTGTGTGTGTGTGTGTGTGTGTTTGATTTATGGTATATACATGATAACGCTGTGGTAAAGTTAAAAACCAAGAACAATCATTTGATTAACTTGGAGATGGCACTACGAAGGATGATACATCATCAAGTGAAAATGAATCCTCTAAGTGTGCATTTGGAGTTTCAGCAAGAAACTTTTGTGAATTCTTGGTGCACAAAAGAGGGATCAAAGTGGAAAAAGATAAAAGAAGGCCATTCTCAATGCATACCTCCAACCAACAAGGGGGAGTTGCAAATATTTTTTGGCCACGTAAATTTTGCAAGAAGATTTATTTATATTTGTAGGTGGCTGGAAAATTTCAATCATTATCCCCTTTATTGAAGCTCAAGCAGAATGAAGAACTTGTTTGGGGTAAAGAACAATAAAAGTCATTTGACCTAATACGGGTATATTTGACTAATTTGCCTATTCTAATTCCACCAAAACATGAAAAGCCACTTAAATTATATATATATATACCACTCATGTCTCTCTTAGGAGTCGATTATCACAAGATAGTGATAAAGGAAAGGAACAGGCAGTTTATTATTTGAGCAGATTTTTGAATACTACGAAATATGAATATATGCCATTGAAATGCTTTGATTGTGCTTGTATTCTACTCAACTAAGTTAAGGCATAGTTTGTTGTAGAATACGACCTATGTGATAGCAAAAACTAATTTGACTTGATATATGTTATCACGCAATGCATATCTGGAATTCCAATTTGGTGAATTGCTACATGGAAAACTCAAGTCTTTGAGATTGATGACAATTTTATGTCTATTTCAAGTTGTATTTCTAGAAAATATTGTGTAAATGAGGAAAAAAATTCAACAAATTTGCATTATGAGATGCTACGTCTGAGTTGCACAAATAGACAATCTGGTTATTGTGTTTGTTACAAGTTCTGTAGGAACCAAAAACTGTGGGGAAATGGGAACCATAAATACACAATTTAATACAGAATTGAAGTTATTTGTCTGTCAGGATATACGCATACGAACAGACAACACAGATTAACCAAAGCATTTGGAGCTTATCAACCTGTTGAATTCTACAATAAGAAACAATCTTTCATTCAAGAAGCTGAACTAATTAACCAAAGAAAAATCTCACAGCAGGTGGGAGACCTGAAACGATTACTACATTTAAGAATCTTCCTTCAGGTGTTTTATACGTTCACGTTAAAGCAGAAATCTGAGAGTCATGTTCATCCTGAAATGGTGTACTGCCAGGTATTAGCAGCATATTTTGCATTATCATTCCCAATAGGGTGTTGGTTGCTAACTACCTGGAGAATATAGCCCACAATATTTGATCGTCATTCACCTTTATGTAGGTAACGTTAAACTTCACTTATATACAACAGTCAATTTAGGATCCTAGGAGCTTCAATAAGCATATATCAGAATCAATCTCTTATAGAGTAATTTATTACATGGACCCCACAACATCAAGAACTTAAGCCCTCAATTGTTTACCCTCTTTGCTCTGACATCAAAATGCCAAAAGTGTGGAACCACGTTCAAAGCACCAATTTGGGAATTGTAATAAAAACATTCCAAGCCGTCAGGTCTGATTTATGCTGTGTTTGAATCTGGCTCTATAGCTGATTGCAGCCCCCTCCTCAGCATCATTTGTGCATAGAATTCAGCATGCTCCTGTCCAATGACAAAGATTAGAAAACCATGTCCACAGGCAACATATCATCTAGCAAATTCCATGATATCCGGCTCTTGGTAAGAAGTATTAAAAAGCAACAACAAATTAGGTCTCAACATCCTAGATTAATGGGTTGGCTCAATTCTCTTGAACTTTAGAATACCTTTACAGTAACAATAACGACTGCAGCCCCTTTCTGCCGAGATTCATGAAAGAGCTCTCTTGCATCATCAATTGTGACTTTTGGAACAGCCTGTGGTAAGGCCTTTACCACTGCAAAAGAGTAAGCACAATATCTTTTATTTTAGGTTCACACAATGTGGTCCAGTCCAAAGAAAAGAATCATGATAGCAGAACGAACAAGAGATTTTATAAAGGCAACCCAAAAAATTGTTAGACTGGCAGTAGGAAATAGGAATATGTGTAATCAGCATGCTGTTGGCTCCTCTGCTAGGATTTTCAAGGAATGGACCTCTGAAGTTAAAATTATAAATGTCTTTCTTACTACCTAACTTCTCTGTATGATGATCATGATCAATCAGCAAAACCTTGTAGCTGTCTCCACTCCCCAGTCCTCTCTTATCATGCAACTGTCCTCTATCTCCTCCTGGCAAATCATAATGACCTTGTCAAATATAGTAAAGGATGGTGACTATAAGAAAATTTTAAAAGATCTAATATGCTTAAGATTTGCTTTGCTATCTTACTATTTCAGGACAATTCAAAAGGGGGACAAAAACACCAACATAGCAATATATCTATGGTCAATTAACAAACTACTTTGTTAAACCCCATAGAAGCAAATTTCTTAGTAAGACACTATATAATAGAGTACAAGTTCCACACAGCTAGAATAAAAGTACGAACTCAAGAACTAGTTGAAAATGATAGTCACAAAGTTATTTTTGACTGGAATGAAAAAGTAAGTTTCATACCTGCTCTGTGATAATTCCTACTACAGTTCTACCATGTTCAATTTTAAGAAAAGAAGCACATGAATTTTTAAACTTATGTAGAAATCAAGACCCGCTAGGCAATATTTACCCAGATTTAATATGTTGGGGTCCGATTGGCTAGATGTCCTGGTAGTGGTATCCAATTGAAAGCTAATTTAAAATTACCACAGGAACAAAATTTAATGAGCAAAAACATGCAGTAGTGGCAGCTTCAGGACATTGAAAGGTGAGATTCACAACACAACATAAAAAATGAGTATCAAAACCCCACCTTAGAAAGGGAAGCATATAAACTTACAAGTTTATCAGTATTAAAAGTAGAAATGAAGTGGGCCAAAACTCTTTAGAATGAAAATTTTCGGATTCTTTCAACCTGGATTTTTGGAGGTTTCTTAAAGCATGGAATAAGACAAGGAGATGTTTCCTATAATATTTGATTCAATATAAACTAAAGGATGGAAAGCAAAGACTCAAGGTATAGAATAAAAATATAGTTGGAGATTTTATATGGTAAAACTAGCAATGTTCAGCAACAAATGCAAAATTTCTAAGCTAAAGAGGAAGATGTTATGACTTTAATAATGATAAGGAGAGTAGTAGAATATGTTGCAGAATCTGTTAAATTGCTTTGCGGAAACAGCAAGATTGAATGCTCTGTAGAAGCATAAAGCTGATTAAATCCAGAATGGAGAGACGAATACCAGAATATTCACACACCCATTGCAACTAGAATACATAAAAACTGTATAGAGGATCTTGAGACCTAGTAGTACTACAATTTCTGAAAAAAAATGAAATTCGTAGGGTCGCCATGGAATATTTCAAAGAACTCTGGGCTGACAATGAAAGTTCTAGTTGGTTGACACTATGAGCATGCCTAAGTCATCAGAGAAGCAAATAAGTTTCCTTTCAATGGGCATGCTAGAGGAATCCAGAAAGATTTTATCTACAAGGGCAGGAGAACTCCAAGCTGGATAAAGCACCAAAGGTATTTTACAGGCATGTTTGTTTGGAGGGAGTTGGACTCTGGAATGGGAATGAATGACTCCCATTCCAGTCATTTAGTTGGAGAGAGTCCCATTCCCATTTCAATTCCAAGGGGAGAATGAGAATGTCCCAATCTCCCAAAATCCAATCCCTACTCTCGCCAAGTATTCAGATCGCATTCCGATTCCAGTCATGAACCAAACACGTCAAGGAATATAACTATTTCGATATTTATTCCAATTCATTCTGATTCCGACTCCGATTGCCAACCAAATGCACCCTTCATGTACTGTTGGAGCAGTAAGTAGAAGGATGTGTGACATGGGGAAGAGATTTCAGAATTTTGGTATTTCCAAAACATTGATGAAAAGGATTATTGCCTTAATCTCTAAACATCGGAAACCAAGAAGGGTTAAGGGCTGTAAGCAAACAAAAATAATTGCTGAAGTTTTGGCCAATAGATCAAGAAGCTGCTGACCTTTCCAGATCAATATGGAATCTGATTCTGTACCGGGTTGAAGCATAACACCAGTCTTATGCAAGAGATATTTTATATTATTAAAACTGCCACATATGGAAATCATGCTGGAGGCATATGCAAAGCTGGGCTATCATAAGCCCTCAAATTTCTCTGTAATTGATGCAACAACTTTCACCTCTCTCTCTCTTTCCCTCTCTTTCATGCATATACTCACATACTTATGCCTGTCATCTTTCATTCTTTCTCTTGTTTTGAACCTCATCTTTTGATTTTTTCTCAAGCCTACCTTTTCACTTACTTCCAAGTTCCAACATACAAGAAGGAAGTGCAATAGCATCCAATCCCATCAAAATTTATTCATTGTCAATTATACCAATTTTTCTGTCTGTTTCTTTGCTGATGTATACTATATTCAGGGTTTTCTCGGTAGTATTCTGTAACATTACTAAATTGAAAAGGCACCCATTTTTTGTTACTAGAGGATTAATATAGACTAATGCATCCTTTTCCTGATTTGATTAATTAAAACTAACAATTGGTTAACTAAAAACCATTGACATCAAGCTTTTAATTATAAATGGTAATTAGTAATGTGTTCAAAAATGCTATGATTTATCTTTATAGTTCAATCAGTTGATATATAACAGCTTCTCGGAAACTACTATGAATTGTCGTCTATATCTAGTGATGAAAATTATCCATTGATGTTTATGATTAGCTTCATAAAGCATATCAGTCTAACATTAGCTGCTAGAACTGTGAGCAGGTATATGAAAGTGTTCTAAAACCACTTGAAGTAAAGAAGCACTTGGGAAGCAGGTGCAGTTTGAGTTTCCTGGGAGTTTCTGAAGCAGGAACATTACCCCAAGTAGAAGTATGTTGCTACTAAGCTCTAACATTATGTGGTCAGGGCACAAGATCTATGGTACAATTTTTTCTATCAACCATCGCTTGCTAACGTTTTCTGAACCCAACTGCTCACCCCCCCACACCCCAACCACACACTATTCAAGTAGAAACTTGGCTCTACCCTTAGACGCCAGACTATTTTGATCTAAAAGCATCACATGATCAGGACAGGTAGTAAAATGTTTTAAAGGATCTTTGACAAATGAATTTTCCTAGTTGCTGGATAGAATATATTGAGCAATGCAAAGTGGTGGCACACTATTCTTATCAATAGGGAGCTATTAGGGCTGAAAGTGGGTCGGACTTGCTTCTCATCAGTAACCTACTGGAAATGACCCATCTGATATAAATCAGTCATCTGGATGATGTTTGGATCAAACAGTTGAATAATTTAAAATATGACTTTGATATGGATCATATGAGAACTAATCCTGCCAACCTTTCTCTCCTCAAATTTTAGACTATTGAGATGTCAACACGTGCTTCTGTGAATTTGATCATCAATTTGTCTCACTATAAAAAATTTGATGAAGTTGCAGTTCAAAATGCTGACATGTGGCCAAAACATTGACACCATTAAGATGCCCAATTCATACATTTTGCTCATGGTCTGGCTGGAATGCAAAACCCAAGTAATCAATAGAATAAATCCTAAACCTGAACCATCTGCCAATGCTGAACAGAATGGAAGTGGACAGTTCAGGAGCACAACCCAACAGGAATACTGATCAGGCTTGGCTCCTCCTAAACTGAGTCCAGCCCAACTCACTACAGCCCTGGTAACTACTAGGTTACGCTGAGGTTGGAGAGGTCTTAGGCAAGGATCCCTTGTTTCCTTGTCATTTGTTCTTGATCAGAAAGCCCTTTATAGATTGAAGAATCAATTAGAGGATATTGGATTGTGGACAGTTTGATCTGATCAAGGGAAACTTCATATTAGTCAATATATTCTATGCTAATGATGGTTTGGTAACTATTATAAAATCATTTGGTTAATGTAGGACGATCCACCAAATCTTGGACAGATTAAAAAGGTTTATGGGGTTGATATATATTTTGAGAAATCTTAATCAAATTTTCTATCCTTGCATGATAGATTGGTGAAAGCAAGGTCCGCCGTACCGGGTCCAGTAGGCATACCGGTTGCCTACCGGACCGGTACGGGCCGGTTCGTACCGTGCTCTGGGCGGTACGAACCGGGAAGCTCTTCCCCGCCGGAATCGGGGAAGAAGAAGAGAACCAGAGAGAGCGCGGGGAAGAGAGGGAGGGAGCCCACCTTCGGCCGCCATCGGAGAGCCGCGGAGGGGCGTCGGAGGCCGGTGAGGGAGGGGCGGAGCCCGGCGGGGGACGGAGGAACCCGCGGGGGCGCTGCAGAGGCCGCGGCCGCGTTTTTTAATTTAGAAATTTTAAGTGAAGTCGGCAAATCGGTTGCCGACTTCACTTAAAAATTTTCATTTTTTTTAATTTGGGGATTTTAAGTGAAGTCGGCAAATCGGTTGCCGACTTCACTTAAAATTCCTAAATTAAAAAACGCGGCCGCGTCCCCTGTTTCTTTCGAAACAGTGGACGCGGCTGCGGCCGCGGCCTCCGCAGCGCCCCGCGGGTTCCCCCGTCCCCCACCGGGCTCCGCCGCCCCCCACCGGCCTCCGAACGCCCCTCCGCGGCTCTCCGATGGCGGCCGAAGGTGGGCTCCCTCCCTCTCTTCCCCGCGCTCTCTCTTTTTCTCCTCGTCTTCTTCGTCTCCGGCGAGGAACCGGCCTGTACTGGTTTCAACGGCTCCGGCGTACCGGTAGCTGGCCGGACCGGTTTGTAGCGGCCCGTACCGGCCGGTACGAGCCGGTTCAGCATACGCTGGGTGAAAGTGATCAAGCCTATGCCAAAAATCATTAAGGACCTATTTGGATATTCCTAGAGAATTGGGCTGAAAATCATGTGGGAATCAGGATTGTTGGCCCATCTAGCTTGCATTTTCTAAAAGCCTATCCAAATTCAGCCCAGATTCTAGCCTTTGGGCTATAGAAAGAAAAAAAAAAGATCTATGAAAGTCTTTTTCTCTCTTTCCAAAAGATTTGGGCTGGGTGGTGTTTGGTTGATATTGGGCCATACTTAAATGGACGGCCCAATTCACAAATCCTACAGAATTTTTAGCCCAATCCTGTAGGAATATCCAAACAGGCCCTAAGGGGTGTCCAAGTTGGAGGTATATAGGCATGCCAATGAGAGGAAAGAAGCTGAAAATAAGTGTCTTAGGCATGTCAATAGACTAGATTCCCAGAAAATTGGATGGACAGAAGAATGCACTTTCATCTAGTACAAGAAATCAGGTGCTTGTCCTCTCTGCATTGCAAATATTGACAATCAATTCCATGCGAGTTATTATTCTTCCAATTGTATATGCAAAATAAATAAACATAGAATGCATAGTTTCTGGTGGTCTGGGAAGAAAATGGCTAGGTCAAATATTATGGTTTCTTAACAAGGTGGATGGGTTGGAACTGATGAATCTTGAAGCCGTACAAAATGTTTTAACAATGAAACCAGGTACAGAGCTTAAAGAGAGCTTATGAACATAGATGTCACAGCTAAATATGGATGGAATGGTGTTGTCTAAAATGCACACCTGGATCAAAGCATTCAGATTTACAGAGAAGCATCTGCAGGGTTTCTTCATAATTGAAGCAAGGTTTAGGATCCATTTCAATAAGAGGAAACAACATCAGTATTTGTCCAGATTGTTGGCTATTGGATTACCATTAATTGTGAAGGTCAACGTGGAGGAGGAGAAGCTACTAAAGTTGAGTAGCTAGATAGATAATAAAGATGTACTGAATGTTATTCTAAGTGCCACCTAAATTTATCATGGCCTCCAAGACAAATTACCAGGTATACTGTTGAAGGTGGTTGAATAATGAGCAATAAGAAATTTCCATCTGAGTGGAAAAGTGACCGCGGATATGCTTAAAACTATTGGCTTATATGAAGGTCAAACAGAAGAGAATAGTTGTACAAGTAAGGGCAAGTTCTGAAGCATTTCAAATAGAACTGAATCAGTCAAAGGTTCTAACAGCAGTTTAGCCTTGGAAATGAAGGTTAAGGTTGATTCAAAGGTGTAGTAGAAGTCAAGTGTCGGATCAACAATGAACAGCATTTTTTGAATGTAAATGTCAAAAAACAGAGGTTCAAGATAGATAAAGAGGTACAGGAAAAAATCAGTTGGTTCGGTCTACATCTGAATCAATTTGGTTGGATTATTACAATGCTAAATTTGTTAGAATGCTTTGTTAAATCAAAAACATAGTTATACAATGAGGGAAATATTTAAAGGTAGGAAAAATCCAGTGGTTCACTATATTATATCCTAAATCAGATCCAACCAAGCTGAAATCTATGATCCAAATTTTCAACCTCATATGAAATGGTAAAGGTTTTGATCCTTCTAGTGCATCCATCCCAACTTGCTGAGGTGCTAGAAAAGGAGATCCCTTATTTTCCCATTTTCTAAATTGTTTTTCCAAAAGCCCATTATAGATTGCAGAATCAAGTAGACAGCATCGGATTAAAAAAATGTTTAATTTGTTCGAAGGAAATTTCATACTAACCAAGTTATTTATGCTATTAATGTTGATAACTACTAAGGCATCTCCTGATGAATGTAGAAAGATGCACCAAATTATGGACAAGTACAGATGGCATGTGGGAAATGGTATAAATTTTGAGAAATCTTAGATCAATTTTTCTCCATTTTATAACAGAAGAAAGTTCTCGAGCATGTGCCAAAATGAGAAGGAAAAACTAATGTGAAAGTAAATGAGCGGAAAGGGGCTAAAAATAAGTCTTTTGAACATATCCATAGAGCAGATTTTAAGAAAGCTCTGATGGATGGAAAAAAGCATATTTATATAGTGCAGGAATAGCATGCATGTACAATCCATATTGCAATTTTTGATGATCAATAACATGTCTGCTGCTCTGGTTCCAATTGCTATGTATAAAAGAAGTAAACAGAGAACGCATAGTTTTTTGTTCATTGGGAAGAAAATGGCCAGGAAAAAGTTAACCAAAACTTGCTCTCTGAAGAAGTTGCGAGGGCTGGGATGACTTCAAGTCACAACAAATAATGTTTACTGAATTAAACCAGCTGGTGACCTTAAAGGCAGATTATGAAATAAAATTTGTACGGATGGAATGGTTGTCAATCCAGATAAAAGAATTCAGTAGTTGGGAGAAGTATTTGCAAGTTCCTAATGAAAGCTGCATTTAAGATTTACTCCACTAGAGAAGACAAAACCAGTCTTAGTCAAGATTGTTAACTCAAGGATGTAACATTAACTATAAAGGTCAGTGTGGAAGAAGACCTGCTAATGACTAGTAGTTTAATAAATACAGAAGTGAGCAGAACGTTAATTTAGTTGCCGCTTACTTTCTTCATGACTCCAGAGAAAAATATTCTTCTATACTGTTGAATGTTGGTCGTTGATGAAAAACTAATATCAAGTTTCCACTTGGGTTGAAAATTCCGTGCTAATCTGCTTCAAAACTATTTGGCTAATAGGAGGTCCAATTAAAGAGAAGAAACCTCAATAAAATTTTGGAGAGTGCCAGTTCGGCCAACCATGAGGCGCTTCTTACAAAAGCTGAATCATAAGAAGCCTCTAAAAGCAGTTTTGCTTTGGAAATGCAGATTAATGATGATTCACAGTTGTAGTATGAAGAAACAATGGAATATCTTTTTATGTAAAAAGTTAAAAATAAAAAGGTTTGTGTAGATTGAGATATGGATAAAATCAATTGGTTCGCTCTAAATCTGTATGAATGCTGTTGGACTATTGGAATGCCAAATTCATTAGAAAGTATTGTCTAAATGAAAAGCATAGTTAGTCATGTAATGAAGGAAATATGGAAAGGTAGGATCATGGTAATGCATATGCTTGTAAAGGTCGCAATTTAGGAGGAACAATCTTCTGCAGTGTGGCTTCACCTAAAATTTCCAAATTGGGTATGATTACAACCTGTGTAATTTGGCTTTTCCAAAGGTAAGACATGTTTCCAAAAGCCCTGCTAAGGCTGGTGCCTTCTTGCTAGGTTTCCAAATAAGTGAAAGAGGTGAGTCCATATGGGCTAGTGTTAACTGGACTAACACAGAACTGATTCAGAAAATTGATGTGCGGGTCTTACACTCTTAATAAAAGGATTTTAAGAATGCTTTTTTTATATGAATTATAGGAGGATCTTATTCAAGGTTGATGCACAAGGATTGTCAGTTATTTTAATAAAAGAACTGTTTGGCCTGATATAATGCTGATGTTGAGCCTTTCTGATAAAGCAACTGTGCAATATTTTCCAAGGAGCAACAAGAAAAAGCATGTCGGTTAGTAAGTTGGGAGGTTCTCCCATATGAATATAGCAGAAGAATGGCATCCCGATATGGTTGTATAGGCATCTTGGATACATTAATTTTAAGTAACTGTTGTATGTTGTTCTGCTTTTAGCCAGTAGTTTAAGGAGCAAACAATCAAAATGATGGTCGAACATATCTTGCATAAACAGCTGAGTCATACAAGAGTTCTAGCAGGAGAAAAATCAAATTACTATAAAATTCTTAAACTATCTTGAAACTATAAACAAAATTCTTCCTTGAACTTATCACAATTTCAGAAATAATATGCAGTTTCAAGTTCCATGCATTTTCTAGATTCTGTTCAGTTCTAGCACAGTTTCATCATGTTTATAATATATTTGGATTTATTAATATCATTTCTCCTGTTACTTCTGAATGAGATATTTTTGTTCATGCCAACTTAATCCCATAATCTACTTAAACAAAATACTTCCAATGAAACTCTCCACTCCCAAGTTTTTCTGAACACCACACCTTGAATTGAAATGCCCTTGGTGCCTGCCAATCAAGTATTGGTAATGCCACACATTCACCATTTTTATAGCATAATAAATCCATTCAATGATTTGCACAGGCATTTTTCCTTCTTCCTTTTGTATTATTTGTAGGTTGGCATAATACACCCTCAACCTTCCAGTGGGATTAAAATCTATCCATCTGCAATATGATATTGATGTTTCTCATTTTTATTTTTCAATTTTTCATCTATTTTTCTATTTAATGTTTCTCAATTTTCGAAAGAAATCAAAAAATAAGCTGAATAATTTGAAAAAAAGTCTCTAACTGTTCTGTACATGTATGGCATTTTGCATAACCATGTATGCTATCAACTTAAAGCTTCTGACAATTTTATTCATTTCCCAAATTTTGCAAGTTTGAACAATTATAATTTTCGAACCCTCCAAGTTAACCCCATTTCCAAAGCAGCTCATTAGTACCATCAGTGAAAACTAGACCTAGCATGAAAGAAGGAATAGGGCTCATGAAGATATCAAATCTCTAAATGGTCCATTAATGTAACACGAAATTGATCTATCTATCACGATGGTCCATTAATGTAATAGGAAATTGATCTATCTATCAAGTATTGTGGTTTGCACAGCCAAAGATTGTAATGCACAGCAATCAACAGTTACTTAAGCTTAGCAATTATTAGCCTATGATCTCTATAATGAATGCCCTATTTCTGCAATTATTAGCCTCAAACAGTTACTTAAGCTTGGCAAGATACTGCTGTTCAACCTTACGAGGTTACCATGAACGTGATGAATAGCCTCAAACAGTTTAAAATTCTAGTCGTTCAAAAAAAATAAAAATAAAAAAGGAACAGAGTGATGGAAAAACCACGAGTCAGAAGAACATATACGCCCAAGTTCTTGAAATTATCAGAATAGAGGAATAACACATACAAACGGGCACAATAAGAATAAATAAGAAAAAACTGAACCTTCTTGGACTTGAGGAACGGGATCGAACTGCGACTGGTCAAAACCAGGTCGCTCCAAGAGACCCGTCCCACCTCTCAGAGATCCCAAACTCCGGCTCCCGAAGACCAACGCCGTAATCGCCCTTTCCCGGGTCTTCTCCAAAGATGGGGACCGAATTCTCGCCAGCTTGGAGGACTCGAAGGCCACCGTGAAGGTCCGGGGGTAGGGAGGAGGAGAGGGGTTGAATTGCTTGAGAACGGGGAGCGCCCCCTCTCTGATGGTGATCACCATTAGAGAAGAGAGAGCAGGGAAGCAAGGGGTTTGGGGGTTTCAAGGAGAGGAAAGACAAGGCGCGGAGTTGAGAACGGGATGACTGCGGGAAGGAATGGGCTTGGCCGTTAGGCCTCGAAATATTTGATGATGAAACAAGCATCAGCTTGGTACCTGCAGGAAATTACCTTCTGGACTTTGCCGTATTTCATGTACATCTCCCGCATTCTAAATGTTTCGATTGCAGTATTTTTTTTTTTTCAAATCAAAAGAAGAAAAAAAAAAGATGATATAGAAAGTGGGGTATATCTCCGACCCTAATCCAAATCACTCCATCCGAATACCAGGCCACAAAGAATGCGACCTAGCATGTCCAATAAATATATGCTACCCAGAAGAAACCTGACTCCCTGGCCAGACCACGGATCTCACGAAGCAGCGGGTGCCCATCTCCATCCGGATCCACTTCCCATATCCAGTCAACTACCGTGGCGGAGTCCTCCTCTAGAAATATCCTGTTGACTCCAAGGACCCTCCTTGCATAGGACATGCCCTCCCAGGCAGCCTGCAACTCCATCTCAATGACGGCCTGATCGGTAGTACGTCGCCCTTCAGCTACAATCAGCATGTCCAGATAATCTCTAATCACAAAGCCCACTCCTCCATATACTCGATTGCATTTTCAAAGTTACATTTTTGGTCATCATGTCTAGCTCTATTAAATGGATGTTAAGAAATTAAATCATATATGAATCACATGATAATTTACAATTATTATAAAACTAAAATACACCCAGATTTTAATGATTAAAGAGAATGCTTGACTAGCTCTGAAAAATTATATCATGTATCATATGCATCATATCATCGTAAATCATATCAATCAACTTGCTTTATTTTTATAGGCTCCATTCATAATATACTCATTTGGAAAATGACACGGTATAATTTGTATGATACATAACCATGTTGTTACATATTTTTCATTAAACTTAGCCTTCAACTAGATGGGACTTAACACACGTTCGCATGGATCCTCACATACTCCTCCCATTCAAGTCCTAACATCCTCATCAGGCTAAGGATTCAAATCTATTCAAATCTAATCCTCTAGCCTACATAGGCTATAGGGCGAACTCACTCTGATACTATTTGTCACAACTTAGGATCCATCCCAAAAGGCCACCGGAAGGTATTATTTGGGTTCCTTGATCCTGTATAAGTACCTAAATTTTTTTCAATGATATCGATATGGGATTAAATACATGCCTGTATGGATTCTCACACCCTCGGACGCAGCCAATGACGGCCTCGCTCGATGCAAAATCTCATGGAACACCACCCTCCCTCGCCTCGCCAAATCCCACTGGTCTCATTAAGCCCTCGCCTTCTTCGCCTGCATGACCTGAAGTTCCACTGAACCTGATGACTTCACCTACTCCACTATCTTTCCTTGCTGATTTGGTTGTCATGAAACTTTGCTTGAACTTGGACTCTTTTATGAGTACGATTATCTTAACCTGATAACAGTATTTAGATTTTGGGAGTTGACATTTAGTTGTCATAATGGTGCACAAAGTTATCTAGAATGATCAAAAGTTGGCAAGCCTATGGAACCAAAGATCATATATTTCAATATTTTATCTATTAAAATTCTCTTAATTATCTAACAAACGGCATATCATGCACACAAGAAATATAGTAATTATATGCAAGCCAGAAGATATTTGTGATCTTGAGGCGTGCATCATCCGAAGACCCCTTCAACTAATTGAAGAGAGTTCATGGGCAAATATCCATCTTTTGGCCTCCTTGAAGTGCATCTAAAGAAGAATGCTCACAGTCGAACCAAACTATTTTCCCTGGCCTCCATATTAGTCTGCTCTTTTTTTTTGTACCTCCAAATGCTGAAGCTTTTACATCAAAAAAAAAAAAAACAAATGCTGAAGCTCTATTTTCGTATTGATCATTCATGAAGGAGCCTCACTTACTGGAAAAAGGTTGTTCCTTTTGCTTATTAACTTACATAGCCTAACCCTAGGCTTTACTAACTTTTCAAATATGAATAGGTAAAAATTTCTCATGAGAGGGTAATCCCACATGGCTCTATAGCTTGTATACTTGCATCACATTTTATAATTCTTCCTCTTGCATTGCCTGCAACCAACCCAAGCTTTAAGGATTTATTAGTCTGTATGCATTCCAAATGAATGCAAGCGAAAAAAGGACCATATATAGAACTCAACAGTCTCTCACCATGTTATTCTAGGAACTGCCATACTTCATTGGTGAATGAAGTATGCTGAGAGGGCTTGAATGTCATTATCGATGGACCCTCGGATGATCAAAGGCCAAGACAAACGTCCCACTTCCATCATGTTTAGTCCCCAGTATTATATGGCATCCATACTCTGCCAGCTCTGCTCGTCTGAGGTACGTACATAACTCTGCATGCATGTTCCTACCACTACAAATCAGGCCATGAGATTATGATGGCCGATGCTTGACGAGTCTACATCCATCCTTGTTAGGATCTTACACTGGCCAAAACCTTGGTCATGATTCACTGTTTCAAGAGGATCTATCGAAGACACCACTGTCCTCTAAGGACCAATAAGAATCGGTCGATGAGATCTACATCATATGTCGCCAGGATGCAGCAATTACTTTGGATTTCCAGCGCTGGATGATTGAGAACAACCAAGTAAAAGAGGTGTGTAAGGTTATTGAGGGGGCGGGGCGAGTCAAAATGGTGATGCTATCAAGGATATTGCCAATACCTATGCTTGATTGAACTTGTGATTTTGCTCTTTCCAGTCGCCATCGTTGCTCTTTATCTTGTTGTTGTCACTGTTTTGCTGTTGTTCTGATCTTCTAGTTCTATTTTACCTAGCTATAAGCTTATTGACATGTTGTATGTGCTATAGTTAATCAGAATTACTAGTGGCCAGTAAACTGTTAACCCTTGGGGTCTAATAATATGCGGACAGAATGATGGAAAACTTGGGAGGAGGAAAAAGGGGGAGAGATAGAACGCAACACTATAAAAAAAAAAAAAAAAAAATCTCTCCCTGTATTACATTAAATCAAACTAACCCGACATTTGCAAGCTCTAATACATGATCACTCAAAGATCAGACTGAGGAACTGTGAAAAGTTAACATCCATATCTATTTTCCAACTAACCTCACCACCATCTATGATCACATTATCATAATGTCCCATCCTAAATTATCCTACTCCCATGAAAACTCATAAGTCTATTACTGATTACAGCTCAAAATTATCTGCTAGAACTTGCATACTTCGAGAATTACCCAAACTCATTGAGTAATCAATCAACTAAAAACCGACCCTAATTCTAGATGCCATCCTGTTAGAAATTTGTATTTAAATATATTAAGGTACGCATTCAAGGAAGCAAAGTAAGAAAGAGGGGATAAGTCTACTATGGAGTTTTGAAAGTAATGTTTTGAGGTGTATAAATAGGCCATCTCAATATCATTGTAAGTATATAATTTATCAACTCAGAAATAGGTTCAGCCAATTGGGTCAAATTTATAATCCTTGATCAGCATAATAGACCATCTCAATATCATAGGCTATACTTAGAGCATCCAACATCACAACCTATTGGGTAGAATTATCAACCATGGTTAGCATAGTAGACCATCTTAATATCAGTGGCTATATTTAGAGCATCTATGGCCACACCATGTAGTCCTCCTCTTGTCAATCCAGCACGGAAACTGCCATATTTTCCTCTCCAATATGTTCGAATATTTTGATACATTCCAGCTTTCTTGTATGCATGAATGCCATCCTACAGAACAATATAATTAATAAGCATTTTAGCATATGAGTAGTAAATCAAGAAATGGTACAAATGTAATGTTTGGAGATAATGACAAAGTACTATTACCAGTAGAAAAGGATTTTCAACACCTTCCATGACTAAAATTATTGCTTCAAATTGATCTGTAGTACCATCCCAAAATGTTATCTCTTTGCCAGAGACACCCCTTATCACATGTGCAATCTTGATTATCACATATAAAGAAAATAATATGATTAGTTCATTTCATGACAACACATGGCAACTGTTACGAAGATAAATCAGACTAGTAAATATGTTCATGAATTCAAAGTTATTCGACATTTTCTAATTAACAGAATAGCTCATATAATCACGGTCATTACATGTGGTCTTTTCGGCACTTCTGATGTATTATTTTACTTTTTTTCTAATTAACAGAATAGCTCATATATTATAATCATGGTCATTACATGTGGTCTCAATTAATCTAACTACATATTTTAAATTCACACTCATCTATTAGTGCCTTTTCATTATAAAATTGATAATTTTAGTAATTTATTGAAAAAGTAAAATAATACATCAAAAGTGCCGAAAATGACATGCCAAATTAAGTGTCAGTAAATATTTTTAACAGATTACTTTCTTACTATTCTCATTTACTAAAACTATGTCTTTTTCCAAAATATGAGCTACCTATCAAACTTAAAAGTGATTTGCGTCAGTTTCATTAACAAGAGATAAAACTATCATTTAAAAATTATAATTATTCTACAATTATTCCCCCTAAAAAAGATGTTATAATTACTTTACAATATATAGTTAAGATCAAGGTTTGCTGTTTCGGTACCGGACTCCGTACCGGTTCCACACTAGTATTGTATCGGTACAATACGGTATCGGATCTTTTCAGCATAACGAGTGTCGATACACCATCCCTACCGGATACCGGTACCGAACCGATATGATATGGTATGTCTCGTACTGTTCGATTCGGGCTGGTAAGGCAAACAATGGTTAGGATCATTCAAACAATATAAGACGATGTATTACAAGTAATTTCTTATTATCCACATAGAGGTGCCATAAGGTATAGCTCATCTTAGCTTCACAAATTGGATTATTTAATCACAAAAATTCATAAATGGAAAGTATTGTTAATGATATCTATAATGCAATTTCAATAGTTTGACATTTTCTTGAATTAAAAACATATAAATTTTTATTAAGTACAATAGAAATTATAGGTAACTAAATTAAAGATACTCTTAATTTGTTTAGAAGGTAAAGTTATTGAAATATTGGTAAATAATAAGAAAATAGAGCACCAGCGACAATATACAGTAAATGTAATATGTAACTCACGGAGAAGCCTAAAATCTTCATTTATCCCCATTTTATCAACCTGTATTCTAACCTATAGTTTCTTATATTTTAAGCTGAACAACCTTAATTTGCCTATAAACTAGATTCGAGAGGGACCCTGGAGTGAAAAGAGAGGAGGAGAGGGGGTGCAGTTATCAGAAATAGAGATACTATGTTTCTACTTTATCACATGCAACTTGAAGATTTATTTGTGGATAGATATACAATTTATTTTGCAAATCCCAGCATTTTCTAGTATGCTGCTACATTCATAAAATCATACATAGAAACAATATAGCTGATATCTGTATAAGTTTCATAATTTCTTTCATAAATAATTGTTAACTTGAATACAAAAGCTACCATTACCTTTTATTTCCAAGTAATCAAAAAAAACATAATTATATTTTTTCTCAAAATCTAATATATTTATGAAATTCCCACTATAGAGAACAATATCATTGTCCAAGAAATGGCATTAGAATATATTTCTTTTAATCAATGAATTGTATTTTGAGTTAGACCAAACTCTACAGGTGCTTTGATTGAGCTATCAACTAGGGAGCTGTTCACAATTATCTATGTTTGGTTCTTTTCATGGCTTGGTAACATCTTGAACTAGCAAGAACCCAAGCTTCAGAATTACATAACTAGTTCTTGTTCGACTTTAGTTGATAAATTTAATATTTACATACATATACATAGACATATACATATAACAATATACATACACATGTTCTTATAGAACTTGTAATTTACTAGAAATATCTACTAAGTAATTGTAAGTATTCAATATATTATTTCATACAAAATGATTTATGAATTTTTTAATTTGGCCTTATTTTGATGCTTGAAATATCCATTAAACAACAACATTTTATCCATCAAATTAAGATCCTATGATTGCGATTAACTCAATGGATATATTTTCAAGAATCTAAGAGGACTTATGCTCTTGCAAACACCTTAAACAAGTTATTCATGAACCGCTGTTGTCAATATGAAATTTGTCAAATAGAGATTATTAATATCTCAATATGTATTCTGACATTATTTTTAAACCAATGATAACTAATTAATGGTGCGATCAAAATGAAAAGTCCTAGAAGCATATGGTGCATCAATTATATCATATTCCTACCACAAAAAAAGAATGGAATGTTGGAGAGTCAAGCTAACATTAAAAGCATATCCATCATTCTATTAACAAAAAGATGTGTGGTTTTAAGCAATTTTCATTTTCTTTTAGAAAGATTGGGCAAGCTCAATTACTTCCATTAAGATGATGAAATTAGATATGAAAAGAGGGAGCAAAGGAAAGGAGAGAAAGAGAAGAGTAGAGAAAAAAGAAAAGAAAAGAAAAATACATTGGATAAGGAAGGAGAGAAGATAAAGGAATGAAGCAAAAAGAGTTGATGAGAGGAAAAGGGTAGGAGCTTAAGTTTCTTTGCCAAGCTCCTCTAATCCAATTAGAGAACAAGAAAGAAATTAATATCATGGACTTGCCAGAAATCTCTTCGAACATGAGAAAAAATAATTATCATTCCCTCCATCCAAATAATCCTATAACAAATAGTAGCAAGAGAATTCCAACTAATTTTCAGACTCACTGTGATAGACAATCTCTATTGAGTCCAAATAAAGACCAGTTCTTGAAGAAATGATGCTGCCCCTATTCTACTAGAGAAGGATCTCCAAATTGTAAGAAAGCTTATAAGAATAAGTGTTCAGCCATCTCCTAATGTGTATTACAAAGCTTATACCTATCTGGAGCAACCCAATTACAATTTATTAAATTGTCATTATTGTTGAATAAGAAAACAAAGAAATGTTCTAACATTTTAGGATCACAGCATCCTAAACTAGAGGGAGCTTAATTAACTAATAGCCCTATGTGGTGGGAAAAGGTATTATTCCTTTACTATGGAAATAATTAGAATTATCTCTATTTAGTTCATCTGACCAATGGATTTCTTACAAGAGAAAAAAATAACTAAAATAGTTCAATATTAAAGGTCACATATGACGTGAGGCTTGTCTGGAGAGTACTGTGGATCAGACTGGAGTGAAAGCTGATGTCAATGTGGTAGGCTAATCATGAAGGGAGCAGATTGTTAAAGGTCATATGGGAGGTTTAGGCCCACGTAAAGCAAATAATGTGATCAAGAAATATTATATATACTCGAGCATAAAACCTCATGGATTAAGTTTTTGGATCAAATTGGGTTTTAACATGTATATCAAGGCTCCTTATGTTGGACTCTCGTCCTCCGTATTGAATCCCTTATGTAATCCAAGAGTTGTTATCTCTTGATGAGTGTTATCTTCTACCGTGCCCGAGAGAGGGTGTGAGATAAAAGAGGGGTCTCTTGATACTATGATTCAACAATGGTATCAAAGATAAGGGTAACGATCCCGTACATAACTCTTAAAGCGATGATGAGTACCAGTACTAGCGGATCTTATAATGGCAACATGTGGGCTAGTAGAGTGGAGTTTTGTAGCCATAGTGCGCCAAGTTGATGAAGTGGACTCGATGTAGTAGTGCTGAGTTTAAGCACAAGTTCAGACGTCGTTCTTCAATAGTCATGCTTATAGTGTAATGAGTGAACCCGAGTGTGGTGAAAAGCATGCGAGAGCATATGATGGTGCAGCGGAGAAGACACATGATGTGAACTTGAATTTGGTGTAACATAGCTTAAAAGCATGATTTCGCAGTTGGAGCACTACATGGAGCACATGAAGCACTCAAATGGAACTGGCTTAAGAGTAGTGGATCAGATGCAAGGGAGTGTTGATGAGGATGTGGGAAGAATTCAGATATCATGGTGAGATTATTAAGAATCCATGTATAAAAAGACAATCCTACATGAAATAGTAACGAAAAAGGTTTGATTTGCTAGTTGGGCCCAAAACTCATGCTTAAGCTTTTAGGCCAGCTTCGGTTTGAACATGTATCCCAAGTTCCTTGGGTTTTGATTCTGTGCGTCCCCAAAAGTATCAGACCCAAGGTCCGCAGTACCAGAACTGACACCTGTGCCAGTAGGCCAACGGTACAGTATGGTATGGTGTTGTGTCATGCCGTGCTATTCTTGCGCATAACGACAACGGAACCAGTGAGGGAGGGGGAGAGGGAGGAGAGAGAGGAAGAGAGAGAAAGAGAGGAGGGAGGGAGAGAGTGGGAGGCTGAGGTAGGGGGAGAGAGGGCTTTCAAAGCCCCTTCTCCTCTGCAACACTATAATAGGGATGGAGTCCCTGTTTCAAAATGAAATAGAGGCTTCAGCCTCTTTTTATAAATTTTTTTTTAAAGTGAAGTTAGCAAGCCCTATCAAAACCTCTATTTCATTTTGATATAGAAGCTCCACCCCTGTTATGGCGTTGTAAAAGAGAGGCGGCTTGGGAAGCCCTCTCTTGCCCCATCCCTCTGCTCTCTCTCTCTCCCACTCCATCGCCCTCTCCCTCTCTCTCTCTCTCTCTCTCTCTCTCTCTCTCTCTCTCTCTTTCTTTTTCTCTCCTTCTCCCTCTCCCCGTCACCTGCTTCTCGAACCGAGGGGCAAAACCGCCCCAAACTGGGTTATTCGGGTGGTACAGCCTTCCATTATCAAACTCTTATCTTCCCTACAAGCAATATCAGAGCCAAATTTGTAAAGATCCTTGGAGTTCCAAGCAATAAGGTGTTGATATTAGTGTCTTTTATGCAGAAAAATAAGACATATACTCAGATAGGATTTATAAAAGAGCACAAAATTATAGAAGTTTGATATAGCGTGGTTCTATAAGAGTGACTAGCTCTTGGACTAGAGCGATAACAATGGACTCTTAGAGTGGAGAGAAGTTATGATGGATGTGCGAACTCTTATGGAACAAGCTGCAAGATTGGCACAAGGTCTCAATGGAGTGTTCTTGTAGCATATTTATTGAAAGAGCAAACTTGTAACAGTAGTAAAGTGTGACCCCTGGATGGTAGATAGCTCTCGATTACAATAGTAATGTGGTAAACTTCTAAATTGATAGGGGCACAAAGCTTTTCTAGAAAGTAGTGTATCAACCTTGAGGGAGATGACATTGACGTCAGGCTCATAATGAAAGGTAGGATTCTTGAAAGTCAATTATAAGTTTGAGTTTTACAGAAGTCGTGGACTACACTTCAAAGGGTGTTGACATCAATTTGATAAGTTCACATATGAAGAGGGAGCTTGGTTACAGGTCAAGTATGAAAATAAATAATGTGAGAAAGAATGGTGAATGTATGGTTGGACAAAAACCTAATGAATAAGCTTTTATGTCAAGTTGATTATCAATGAGTATATTTAAAACCTCTTGTATTGGTCTCCAGTCTCCCTAATATTCAAATTCAACCACCTCTATCAAAATCCCATTGAACCTAATATTCTAAACTCATTCGCCATTTAGTAAGTTATTAATAGGAATACCTCTATGTTGTTGATAAGTGCTTCTTTCACATCATGGATCTCCCTAATTTTCTAGTGATTCTTGCTTGGCTCACTCAGTTCCTCCAATCTTTAACCAATGATCTTCGTGCTGATTTAGTTCAACCATATTCTTCCTCTTACTCCTATTCTATCTACTCCTTGTATTGGTTGTATTCTCATGGTTCTATTCTCTTTTGTTTTGTTAAAAGTATGTGAAAATGATTTACCTCAAAAAAAAAAAAAAAAACTTCTCTTATCACAAGAAGAAAAAAGTTTTCATGCGGCTAGCCATCAATAACAAAATCCTCATAGCAGACAATGTCATTAAAAGGAACTAGAATGCCCTCTTGGCTTGCCCCTTACTTCTGCAGCAAGAGGAAAGTATGGATCACTTATTCCTTGTTTATCCCTTCCTTTTGTCATTGTGGGAGCACTTCAGGTTGCATCTAAGCCATTCTTTATTCCTGACCTCTCAATCTAAAGTGTGAGTATCCTACAGACAACAGCTGGTCTGGAAGAATTCGAGAACTCATTGGGCTGTTATGGTAAAAATTACTTCTTGGTGTATATGAATGGAAAGCAATTTAACTTTGAAGTATTCAAGTTTGGATCAAAGAGTCAGGCGGAAAAAGGGGTGGAGCTCTCCGTTCCTGGTTCTTCTATAGTTGGACTCTCCGGAACCACAAAAATCCTTAGAATGATATTCCAACTTAGCACCTTTTAAGATTTTGCGAAGAGTTGCTCTTTTGAGAGCACAGTACAATGAAATTTGTAAGCTGTGTTCGGGGGGGGAGTTGTCTATTGTTGGCCTCTATGATAGAATCAATCGGGCGGGGCCTGAGAGGAAGTGGTTTACTCTGTGGCGGATGTCAGCGGTTCGAATCCACTTATCTTCAGCCCGTGAACTTAGCTGATACTATGATAGCACCCAATTTTTTTAATTCGGCAGTTCGATATATGATTTATCATTCATGGATGTTGATAAATCCTTCCATTTAATAGCACCTTAAGATGGTATAGTCTTAACATTAATGGCGAGGTTCAAACAAGGAAAGGCTTACGATAAATACCTAGGCACCCAGAGACGAGGAAGGGCATAGCAAGCAACAAAATGCTTTAGGGAGTTGAAGGCAACGCCCAATTCATTTCTACCAACGCAAAGATCAAATCTTAAAATACTCAGGTACACCTCCTTTTTGTTCATGCACGCTGTTAAACTATTGATAGGAGAGACCTGTGGGATGAATTTAGAAAAATGACTCTCTTCCCGCCCTTTCCTCAAAAAGCTTCTTAAAAGAGATTTGAATGCTGTTTTGTCACTCTCTTTTTTGAATTGAGGACTCCTAAATCAAATCTGGTCCCAGAGGCATCTCGAAAGAAAATATCTATTTTCTGAATTTGACGTTGAGATTGATGGCTGGCGTGCTTTACTTATTATTGACTGGTCCAAATTTGCCCCTCAATCAGATTTCGGTCTCCCTACCCTCTATGTTCACTTAATAGTGTATTTTAGCTTTGTTTTTATCTTCTGGTTTTCATTCACCTCCACTTTCTTTTTTTTTTATTTTTCTTTATCTTGGGCCCTTTTTACACTAAAAGTGATTTCATATTTTCTCAACCCCTTCTCTCAAGAAATAAAAGGGGATCACATGAGCCCATTATTCATCATGAGGGAACTATTTGCAAGTTTACTCAATTTTCATCATTATTGCAATGGATGCAATAATTGGTAAAAATAACAAATTTTGGAATGTTGAAGGAACCAATGGGAATATAGTAAGGAAACAATGGGCATGAGTCATGCACTGATGCTTAGCCCAAGCATTTATTGCTCATCCATTACAGAAAGGTGGTAATGGTTTTGAGCCATATCGAGATATACCTAGGTTTTTGTGTTGTTTTTGATTTTTTTTTCTTTTACAGTAGAAAATGCCCATAGGCAATGGGCCACACAATATGGAATGTCTTCTCCTATATACCAACAAGCCTACCAAGCTTAGTGAAGTTGAGATTTGAACCAACGCTTTTAGTAAGAACACTAAGAGACATGACCAACTTGGTAAGTTGGAACCTTCAAGTTGATTAATGGAGTGTCATAGAAGTACTTGTGGTACGATTAGCATAAAGCTTTCTAAAGTTATGTAAGCAATGTCTGCGGAACCATCCCCATAGCCTGGTTTTGAGTGTACTCAGCCATACCGACGCCGGATCGAGATGATTTTTGCCTTCACATCGAGAAACCAACAAGGAAGGGGGAGAGGGAGAAGGAAAAAGAGGAAAAAAAAGAGAATGAGGGGGGAGTGAGTGTGGTGGATGACTGGCGGAGGTCAGCGGTGAGTTGCGGAGGGCCGAAGCGGGACGCTAAGGGGTGGAGGAAGGGCTCCGCCCTCCGAGTCCCCTGATTCATTCGAAACAGGGGTCCCAGAGGGGCCCCTTTTTTACTTTTTTATTTTGAAGAATTTAAGTGAAGTCGGCAAGGGGGTTGCCGACTTCACTTAATTTTTTTAAAATAACTTTTTTAATTTTAGAAAAATTAATAAAGTCGGCAAGCAGGTCACCGACTTTACTTAAATTCTTCAAAATAAAAAAAGGCCCCTCTGGGACCCCAGTTTCGAACAAAATAAGGGAATCGAAGGGCGGAGCCCTTCCTCCGCCCCCTCTGCAGCCCTCCATCAGCCTCCGCTGGCCATCTGCCACCCTCCCTCTCTCTCTTTTTCTCTCTTCCATTCTCCCTCTCCCCTGCCCTCTCTGCTATGTCCGTAAAGAGCTAACATGAAACGGCATGGGGGCATAATGAATTGTGCTGCCGAGCAACTAATATGGGCCCTAGTACCGACACAGCGATCCTTGTATGCAAGAGAGTCTTTATATTGGGGAGGAGCTACCCACTATCATGTAGACCATTAAGAGAGTCTTGATATCTATTCTTGAAGCTCCATGACCAAGAAAAAGGGTTTGCAAAGAAATTACAAAAATTGTGACACTTCATTTCTCCAAAAGCTTTTTCCTCTCCATACTAATAAAAATGCGGACTACTTGACCTTTGACCATGGACCATGAGCCTACACCTTTATGTAACATTACTATTTCTAAACCAATTAGGCATTCTATATTATTTTAATAAATGTGCACTCCACTCCTATGAATTGAATTCTTACTTCAGAGAGACAAATAGGGGGACCGCATTAGCTACAAATAGGACTGTATTATTAGACCGGATCACAGTCATTTATTATTCCTCTCGCGTGATTACTGTCATTCAGGCTTTCTCTCACATGCATTGAACATGTTGACAGTAATATGCATTATGTTAAACTACCACAAGGATTGGACAAACTTAAGCCCTAACAATCACTAATCCAATCTGATATTCTTTTATTTAATTTAGAATTAGGACTGAATTTTTGGCACATTATTGTCATGGATCAATTATCAATGAAGAAAACCTTTTTCTTATTCAACCTAAAAGCTATTGAGATGTTTTAACCTAGCTATGCATGACCTTTGTTCTAATGTTACCAATTGGATCATGATTAAGCAAAAGTTTGTCGATTGAATGTATCATGTTGTAGTTCATTCTTGTAGTTGGCCCATCCCAACACATTTACCTTGCCAGAAAAGTCTTTCTAAAAACAGTGCTTCCAGAAAAGCATTGAATGATATGCTTAGGTAGTACCAAAATTTTTTGATAAAAGAAATTAAAGCATAGGACTTATGCATGTCATAATGTAACATATGGTTGCTTAGTTTTAGATGTGAAGTAGTATAACAGCAAAAAAAATCTAAAATTTGAAAAGAAAGAGTAAAAAACTGTAGACGAGAAAGTAGGGTCAAAGAGCAAAAGGGTTGTTCAATACAACCTTAATTTCACAAGTTCGTGTAGGGGGAAATGGGTGTTTATGATGACGCAACCTTATCAATGTCAAAGAAGCTAAAAGCATTAGACATGTCATTCATTTCCTTGGCCCCTTAACAAGATTATTCAAGATCACATTAGAAATACTATGCATACAACCATTGGACTTATCTACTCATCAAATAAGCACATATATCCTTTACTTTCCTTGAATACATTATCTCATCTTTTTACAATAGGAGAATATGATGATAGACTAGACCTCACTTAGAAAAAAATAATAAGCTAAAAACTGCCATATCAAAAAAAAATAAAAAACTATTCATATGTAACCCTTGCAACTCTTCTTGCACAGTTCATAACAGTTTTCAATATAATGGTTGTCGTCATGATATTGCTTAACAAAAAGACACTCATTCCTAGCACATCTCACTGAAGCACACAAAAGACCAAGTAAAAAGGAAGATGAGAGCAACATTTGAAGTTTACAAGCATGTCAAAGAATAGATATTCAGTAATAAAATATGACTAAAGCTTATCATCTCTGCCAATATTAACTTTTTTTTAAAAAGGAAAAGAAGAGAAAAGAATAGATTTATACAATCGCACAAATAACTATTTCAAGCAAATTCATTATGAAATCAAGAAATCAAAGCATAAGGAATACTATAAACAAACTGAATTATATTAATAAAACCATATAATGAACAATACTCTAATACAAATCTTCATACCGGGTTCCAAATTGCAATAGTTGGATTTGCCCCAAAAGTTGAAAGATTATGAGCAATCTCCGTCACATACGCCCCACTGCCGGCAACAAGAACCTTTTGTTCATTGTACCTTGCACCATTCCTATAGTTGTGGAAATGGACAATCTCCCCTGTAAAATTTTCAAGCCCAGGATGATCAGGGATCAAGCCTTTGCTATTATTCCCTGTAGCTAAGATAAGGAACCTAGCCTCATATGTGACCAACTCTCCTGTGTCGGTGTTAGAACCTTCTATCTTCCACTGCTTGGCCTCTTCATCAAACTTCATCGAGTGCACATTTTTCCCATATATAGGGTGTATCTTTAGAAGCCTCTCATACTCGTCTTGATAATATGTGATGTCTTTTCCTTGAAGAGAGGTGGCAGGGTGTGGCACCCCAGGTTGGGAGCAGAATAGCCTAAGGAGATCAAGTTTTATCCTATCATATGTCCACATCTTCCAAAAGGAAGTGCGGCAATCTTCCTTCTCGATGATGGTGAAAGGGATTGCAAGAAGGTTAAGCAACGCTGCAATGGAGAGACCTGCAAGACCAGCACCAATGATGAGAACCTCTTCCATGTTTCACCTATTCACCTTATTACCTCTAAATGATCACTTCTCTTTTTCTCCACTCCTAATCTCTCTTTCCTCTCCTCTCTCACTCTTTCTATCGAAATGTCTATACGGGGTGACTATTTCTTCCTTAATGGGTTTTAATGGAGAATAAAATATAGAGGATGTATATTAGCAAGAAGACTCTACCAATTGATAATAATTAATTGGAAATTTTAATGATTTACATATATAAAAGAGTTAAATGAACTGGGTTAGAGTTGATAGGAGAGTAATAATTAACTGCTCTAGGTTCATGCACCTTTTTGCTTTTAGCTATGTGGGGCGGTTATGCATTTATAAATGGTAATAATTGTGAAAATTACCCAATACACCTACTCAAATTAAGGTCAATTTTACTCACAACCCCTCATATTTATAAAGTTTCAATTAAATTCCTTAAGTGATTCAATGTGGTCCCGCCAGCCATCTCCATTTACCTGAGATCAAGGTTCACCATAACGGTACCAGTCAGCGTACCGATGGCGGCCCAAACCGGTACGTACCGGTCCCGTACCAGCCCCGTACCGATACCGCAGTCATACCAGCCAGTTTTTCAATAAAAACTTCCAGTATCGGATCCCACGCTGATCCGATACCGGTCCCAGCCCGGACCGATTCGTACCGGCCGGTACGGCATACCCTGCCTGAGATGATTGCATAATGTGATAGTCGTGTACATATTTAGGACTACAATACCCTTAACTAAGATAAGGGCTCAACGAAGGAGTTTGGTGGTTCTTGGCCCTGAAGGTTTAGGGGACAGCTACGAGAAAGGTGGCACGATAGCAACACTAATAATAGTAAAAAAAAAAAGAAATCTTAAAAATACAGAATCTTTAAAAGAAAAATCTCAAAAAATAGAGAAGTTGAAAGAAAAAAGAAGGCACGGATTCACCATTCACCATAACTGGTAAATCTAAGAAGTCGTTTGGTATGGGGCGATTATCCTAAGATCAAGGGTGATGTGGATGGAGGTGATGAGATCACCGCCTTTGGTTACACCACAATGATCCTATGTGGCAATGATTTCAAATCACTCCAATCCTCAAATCACCATCCAACCCAGTGATAGAATGCCCGTTCTTGAGGTCGGAAATTTAAAATCACCCCAGGACAGTGATTTTGGTGAAAGTTGAGGACAAAAATATCCTTCAGTCCAGCAGAAAAATTGGTATATCAAAATACCATTAATATATTATATATGATATTGTATTATATTGATATTATATATTGCATTATAATATATTATTAATCATATTATTGTCATATTATTATTCAATGATAATTTTAAATTATAGTAGAAATATATTATTGTACTTTATATTCTTATAATGAAAATATTTAATATATTACTTCTATTTACCTTATTTTCCTAATCAAAAGAATTATTAGTATTAAAAATGATATATTATAAGTATAAATAAAAGTATTAATTTTATAATAACAATTGATATACTTTATAGGATTAATAATATATTTTTATGGAATATATCAGAAGTAATTTTGGTATTATATAGTGAATGATCTTAGAATCCCATAGAATACCAAATAGGTTACTCATGGACTCATGGATATCCGAAAATCTTTAATTGCTGGAACATAGTATACCAAACGCAGTGATCTTAAATCATCAAAGATCAGATTATTCGGATATAAGGATCACCAGTGATCTAAGATCACCTCGATAATTCCATTTGGGTCAACAAATGCCACCTAAGTGGCTGCGTATGGTTGCATACAAAAGAACAGCAGCAGGCCATCTAGTTCGAATAATATCTTTCATGCGAAAGAATGATTGATCTTCTTTTGCAATGTCAACCATTTGATCGTGCCTCGCATAGATTGCAAAGCAATCCGAACTCTTTCTTTCATATGCCTGCACAGTCTTGAAGGGGCTATTGCACGATCCAATGGTTGACGTGAAAGAAAGTAAATCATTCTTTCGCAACAAAGATACAAGAATGCCTTTTAAGATTACCTCACCGTCAATAAAATAGCCATTTTTCGCTCATCAACGTAGCAAAACCCTCATCCAGGAATCATAACAGCCTCCTCATAAACCCAAAAGCACAAACAAAAAGAAGAATAGAAGCATGAAAGAAGAAATATAAAAGGAGAAAGAGAAAAGATATCAAGAAGCACAACAACACGGCAATTACCCACCTGGGAGAGCACCACCGTGGCCAGCAGCATGTGTACAAGCACGGCGATGGAGGGGCGCTCCCACATGCAGACGGAGTGGACCCAGTGGGCCAGCCCGGCGGCCTTGGAGAGGCACCCCACCACCCCGGCAGGGGATTCGAACCCTTGTTCCAACTTACTTCCACTTCGAGCCCCAGCCGGGCCGGCACGATCCGTACGGCCGTTCCCCGCAGCACATCCTGCTGGACCGTCCCCGGCGGCAGCATCGGGCTCCCGTACGCCTGGATCAGGCTCACCCACGACGCCAGCTCCAGCTTCCCCATCTTCTTCGTCTCCGCCTGCTGGACCGCCGGCAGTGGAAACATCTTCACCTACGGCGGTTCGCGTCTAGCATCCATAGCCGGATCTGGGCACTGTCGAAAACGGCGATGGTGAGGACGGTGTAGTGGGGGTCGAACACGGGTCGAACACGTCCCAGGCATACTGCTCCTTCCACGGCCACCAGGTGTTGAAGTTGTCGAGGATGGTGCAGGTGCGCGCGCCCCACTTGGGCCCGTACTTGAGCACCATGTACGCGGTCAGTGGAGCCGCAGGCCCCATCCATGGACACCTTCATCGGCACCAGGTTGTCCGCCGGCCGGACGCCCACCTCCGCCAGCCTGATAGGGCGGCTTCGGCAGCTGCTTCGAGGCCACCTCGTTCATCACATGGTTCCCTCCTTCCAGGCAGACCTACACGTGCACCTGCAGCCGCTCCGCGTCCCCGCCGGCCAGGTTCAGCCATCGCGATGGCGGCTCCGCCCAGTCATCCACCTTTCTTTCTAAACATGAAGCGGGTGCTCATGCAAGAACAGCAAATTACTTATTTTTAATCTTCTTTTAAAAACTCAAAGATCCAAACCAAATGATATATGGGTGGGAATGAAGACTAAATGAAAATTTTGGTGATTAAAGGTGGTTTTGAGTTCTAGTTTATTTGGAAAGTTGAATGAACTTTCCAGGTAAAAGATTGAATAAAAGTCTATATTTGTTAATAGAAAAAATTACAGAGATATTCCTTCACGATTGGGTTCCAAATTTGTAAAAATTTCAATTATCCATTGCAATGTAGCTCAGCCATCTATTTGTCTCCTAACACCATTAACGAAAAATAAAAAATGACCATAATACTTTGTCTTTCATAGGGGCTACAAATGGAAGAAATTGTTTCAACTGTAATTGTTGTTGAGAAGGACACGAGGTGAGGATTTGGGAGAGAGGTGGAAAAGAGTTGAAGGCCTTGCAACTCCGGTGGACGATGGTGCCGCCTAATACGAGAGAGAGAGAGAGAGAGAGAGAGAGAGAGAATGGTTGAGAGAGAGAGAGAAAATGAGAGAGTCGGAGACAGAAAACAGAGAGAAAAGAATAGGGCTCCTAATATAGTTTAGTCGAGGGAAGAAGATGGAGAGGAAATGGGAGAAAGGAGAGCTCCCGAGAACCATGGTGGTGGTGGGTGGAAGTTGGGGGACCGGCAATCGATTAGCGGCAGCATGCAATGATGGGCAGCCGCGGAAAGAGAAAATGAAGAAGAAACAAGGCTCCAGAACCCCAACCATCTAACTTCCCCAATCTCATGGCAATACTATGCCTACCCAAGGCTTTCAAGAAGACCATCCCCTCCGGCCCTATAATATTTTTTTGAACTCAATACCATTGGTAACAATCTAAAATCTCATCCAAAATAACTAGTCGAAAGATATTATTTAAATTTCTTGATCCTATATAAATACCCAAATTTATTCAGCGAATAATCGATTTAGAACTAAACACGCACCCGCACTGGTCCTCACATCAACTATCTCCTTAACTAAACCCTCTTCCATGCTAAAATTTCAACAATACTATCCTCAACCTCACCAACCTTCGCTACCTCTATGAGCTCGGCGTCAACAACAATAACATGTCTAGCCCTCTATGGTGCAAAACATACATCACAACTTCGTCTTCATTCCAAAAGACCCTCTCACTCTCTTAGCCTCATCTATCAACGACTCTAGTACAACTCCTCTTTGGTCCCATCTCTCTACCCCAACCACTTCTGTAACTCTCCCTTTCTCATCACCAAACATCTTGTAACCAGTTTCAATCGCTTCTTAGCCATCCTCCACAGCCACCACCTCCCCATTGCCACTAATCCAAAATGCGACAATCTCCACATGAGTGTCCCCATTAGCAGGGCGCATTGGGAGGAGCGGCATGTTGCCTGCCTCCCCCTTCTCCGTTGTCCTCTGTCACTTCCCCTTCTCCCCCATGCCCAAGCCCTCCTCCCCCGCGTGCGCTCTCAATCCCCAGTTCATCCCCGATCGATTCTCCTTCACCATGTCCGAGGTTGAGGGCTTCAGATTCTAGCCGGCGAGCTTCGACTGCTTTCACCCTAGATCCTCTTCCTCGCCACCCACCGCCGCTCCCCCCCCCCCCCCCCCCACCCTGCTCAACTGATCATCCGGACCCGGCAACGAAAATTAAATCGCCATCGCACAAATCTGAGAGCACTCCAATTTCTATTATTCATCTATCTACGTGGATCTCAAAGCAACTTGTGAATGATCCAGCAATGGATCACCTTAATTTTTTTATCTTTTTTTATTTTTTTTCAATCTTTCACTATCATTTGGATGTTTCTTTATCATAGTGCTGACCAAAAAATACGTGCCAAAAAATGTGACAAGCTGCTGCATATACAGGACTGGGCCCCACATGGATAACTTGTCAATTAAACAATTAATAATTAATATTTCTAATATAATATAAATTCTAAAACTCACTAAGCCAAACTCCAAAGCATTCTTAATTTCCATATTTAAATGAAACTATACTTCGACCAATATAACCAAACAAATTGCAAGGGTTGGTATGGTACAACTAAATCTAAAACTATATTTTAATCCCACAATTCAACTTCTACCTATTTCTTTCTATACTTCGGCTCTATAAAAAAAATACAGAATAAAAAAAGTGAACTAATAGCCCATTAAGTAACCAAAACATAATCAAAGGAATCAAGTAAGTATAACAAATATGAGTGCATGGTATAAAATAATTTATTTAGCAAGGTAAGATTTTGTGATATCATGCATATAACTCCAATATGCTGCAATACATATAATTTCCCAAATGAATAACTTACAAATAATCCAAAATGCATTTTAGAAACCAGTATCAAAGCCAAAGTTATTATGCCAAAGTTTCAATGAATATCTTATAATCATATATTTTCAAAAATATTTTATCGACTCATCAATCTATATAACTATGACCACATAAATTCTCTATGATAGAGCCTATAGTACCATACTTACCCCTGCAGAGTAGGCCCATAATATCGCATTTAACTCTTATGGAGTAGATTTATAGAACCACACTAAACCCCTACAGAGTAGGCCCATAGTAATCAAGTTCTGGAACAAACGATGCCATAGCCAATGTACAACCTTTGTTTGGTAGGATCCAAAACATAATCAGACTGATAATCCACTCAATATGCACAAATTCAAAGTATGTAATCAAAATTTCTCATATTTATCTTTGCAATATTCAAATTTGGCTTAACATCTATAAATCCACAATGATAGGTAATTGTCAAAATTTCAAATGGTTGATATGCAAATGTGATTTCCAAATTAATACAGTTAAATTCATCAATATACAGATTCCAAAGATTCATGTAGAAGTTTCCAGAATTCAATTACATGGAATAATCTTAGCAAAAACTCATGATTATCAATTTACATGGATATCATGTACATTAGATTCATGCTTGATCCAACTTTTACGAATATACAAAACAAACAATGCAATTTTCAAAGTATTTGTCATTAATTAATACAAAGTATATGTCCAAAAACTATGTACATGTTATTCAAAATTGCTTTGATTAGGTGGAGGTTACTTACCTTCTCGCGCTAGCCAAACAACTTGCAAATTTGTGCATATTTCAAAATCAACCTAAAACAAGATAATTGAGAGTTAAATGCTAGCTTTTATTTATCCACCTCTTCATACATGATTAATTTTTAGATATTTCCAACTCCCAAATCTATACCATTACTAGCTAATTTCATATCTATATAGTGCAACAATTAATCCAAGTTAGTACCTTACAATCTTTCCTATTTTATGGACAACTATAGTATTATAGAATTTTCCCATACTTCTTTTATGGAATAATACTTATAACTTTTCAGATCAACTATAGCACTATTATAGTAATTTCACCAAAAATAATATCCAAATACTAAGGCCCATTTGGCAGAACTTTTGGTGGGCCAGAAAGCACTTTTTGATCCTCCAAATATACTTTTGGATGGAATAGAGATGTTTGGTAAAAAAATCGAAAAACTATTTTAGCTCTGCGAGAAAGCTAAAATAGCTTTTTGGGAGAAGCTCCAAAATAGAGCTTTTTTGAAAAAGCACTTTTAGCATACATCGAAAAGCTATTTTGATTTACAATTTTTTTTTATTTTTGGACCAAAATACGCATAATAAAATATTATATTTATAAAAGATGTCCTTTTATATTTATTAATATATAATGATAATGATTATAATATTTTATGCCTTTATTATTATATTATACTATAAATATAATATTATATTACATGATCTCATAATATATTGTTATGTTATGTTATATAATATCAAATTATGTTATATTATTATGCTATACTATACAATATTATATTACTATATAACAATAATATAATATTACATTATGGTAATATTATACTATATCATATATTTATATATTAATACATATTATATTTTATTTTGCTTTGTTATATAATACTATGTAATATCCTTTATGGTCATTTTGTCATACCAAAAGTACTTTTTCGGTTTGTTTACCAAACACATATTGAAGTTCTACAATACTTTAGAAATGTAGTTACCAAACAACAAATAACTTTTTATAAAAGCTTTACTTCAAAAAGCTCTAGTTCAAAAACCTCTACTTCAAAAAATTCTACTTTTGAAAGCTCTACTGCCAACAATTCTGTCTAACGGGGCTTAAGTATAAGTAAGGGTCTAATCAAATCTAAGGCCAATACTCTGTTATGTCATTCCCTGCATATTAGGCCACTTTAATGATTTAATTGACTAAGCTAACATCCTTCAAAAAATTTCAATTTTTGTAAGTTCATTGATGGACGGGTCAACAACTTATAGTTAAAATTTCTGATTAAAATACTCACTGATTTTAATTTAAAATTTTTGGATTGTAACAGGGGAGAACTTGTCCACCTTCAGATCATCATCAAAATAAACAATATTCTCTCTCCCCTAGTTCAATGTTACCTAATCCTTATGAATGCTAGAAATTATATCTTACCCTAAACCTTTCAATTTTTAGTCTTATGTTTTCAAAAATCTGATTTTAAGAAAAAATTAGGGTCTTACCTTGACAATGGCTTCAGTAGATTGGCATTTCCCCCGCATTATCTTCTCCTTGAAAGCACTCCCCTGAAATTACCATTGTCACAGCAAGTTAGTGAGGAATTAGAGATTGAGAGAGAAATAGACAAGAAAAGAGAGAGTAAGGGGAAAGAGAAAGGGTAATAGATGATGAAAGAGAAGTCCAGTTTCCTCTACCTCTTTTCCTTTCCTCTTGTTTTCTTCTTGTTCCATAGAGAGAGAGATAGAGGGAGATTATGCAGTGTAAAAATATCAAGCAGCATGCATTACCGGCACTTAAAGTTTACTATGCAGTATATACTAGCAAATAGGCCTTATGCAATGCATATTAAAGAAAAAATACATATAAAGATTTAAATTATTAAAAAATATTAAACAGAAAATATTAAGCTTTATATCTATATCTTTTAGCCTTAGATTTTAAACCAATAATTACTTTCAAAATCCTAGACTTGGTTAACTCTGAAACTCATGCCGGCTCTCCAATCGATATCAGTTTGTCACCATTCTTTTATCGGCATTATGACTCTGTTGTTACTCCTTCACCAGTGCCATGGGATATTGCTATCAACATGGTTTTCTTCATTGTCCCTCACTACTATAATGACTCCCTAGTCATGCCTTTATCTTTAGAGCAATGTCGCTAGCCACCACCATGGCTCATTCTCTTCCTCTCTCCCTCCATTCCCCCCTCTCCCATCCAAAACTGGAGTGCCTAATTCAAGTTTAATAAGGTGAGCTCAAGGTAGTTTGAAACTTGAATGAGCCAAGCTTGAGTTGCGACTTCTCAACTTATGTTGAGCCGGAGCCAAGCTCAAGTTGGCTAGCTACAATTTCGAGTTGATCTCGAGCAAGCCTTGTGTTCAGCTTGTATACTAGCTCTTAGCTATGTGTATGCAACATAATCAGCCTTGCCACGCTTGAATGGTTGAACCCTTTTTTTTATTTTATGAAATACGAGTGTCTTTTTGGAGGGATTGTAATGGAATTATAGTTTAGAAAGAAAATACCGGGTTCCATGAATGGTCTATACATCTGGACTCCGGAGGGAGATAAGGGAGCAAGGATATCGGCTGATATGAATCGGACATATTCTCATATATCAACTGCTACGATGGATTTTCTAATCTAATTTTAAAAAATTTTAAATTAATATTTAAATTTTTTTGTCTGAATATTTTTTTTAAATATCGAATTTTGCATGAATATCCTTCCAAATTGATATTTACATGTATACTCTTGTAAAACACTTGTTTTGCTATTCTATCTTTTTTTTATCTTTATTTTTGTATATATACCTATGCCATCTAATGCCGTTAAAAAATTAACGGTTTTCAAATTAAAATAACTAAACTACTCTTAATGGGTAGATGTGTAAAAAGAAACATTTATAAAGAGATCATAGGAGGAGAACAAAAAGTAATTTCCAAATTTTATTTTATTTTTAATTAAAGTAAATATAATTTTTATTAATGATGCTAGAAGAACCGCCATATTAGGAATATTTGTAAAAAATAATATTTTATAAAAATAAAAATAAATATAAATTTTTAAAAAATATTATATAAATTTAAATTTTTATGTAAAAAATTCTTAATATTTTAAAAAATCAGAAAATTTGGGCTCCCGTAATTTTCTTTCTCACTAAATTCCTATCTCGTCAAAAATAAATCAAAACGAATGAGATTTCGTCAATCGAAAACCTTGGTGAGCCATCACTGAGGTGGTAGCATGGTGAAAACGAGATTTTAATTCCACCGGAGTGGCCCAGATTCGAAACGTGCAGGCATCAATTAAATATGGAGATCGGATGCCTCCCGCATGGTTTGTCCGATGAAGTCGCTATCTGATCTGTCGGTTGCTTAGGTGGTGCTGGTGTGACGTATTTATATGTGGAGCTTTTCATGAGTGGAAAGGATACGAGTAAAATTTATCTCCCGATAAGTTGTTTAGCAGAGAGGGCTGGTGGAGGTTGTTACGCGGATGAGGCTCTCCTTAGCACCCCAACACCCCCAGGCCAGCAGTCACATCGCAGCTGTTCTGCCTTCCTCTTTGAGCACAACCATCGGAGCGCGCGTGTTGCAGATAAGAAGCAAGGGCCGACTCAGAATGGCCGCGATAAGAAGATATTAGGATGACGGTAGGGAGCGGCAGCCGCTGTGTGAGCAGTGGCAGAGTTCTATTCGGTCCACCCGCTCCTTCCCTCCGCCGTCCCCCTCTCAGAGCTCCCCTCTTTCTCTTTCCCGTACCCCGGATTTCTCCTGCAAGAGATTGGACGCCGAGGGTGTTCTGTTGCTGCTCGGATGGACCTCGGAAGGGAGGAGCCAAAGCGAGATGGGGGTTTGATTCTTCCTCTGTATTGGGTGGAGGAGGACAAGGGTCCAGCGAGGAGGATTTCTTGGTCGTCAGCTTCTATAAGTTCGTGTTCATCCAAGACCCAGAAGCCGAGGTTTCCAAGCACCATTCTTTCCTCCAGGTGTTGTTTTATTACTCTCTGCCTGTTCTCGAGTATCTTTTCTTCTTCTTCTTTTTTTTTAAAAATGTATATTTGGTCAATTTGTGTTCTTTCTTCATGATTATTCAAATGGAATATGTGTATATATATGTTGATACATTTCTTTGTTCATTTTACATGTTAACCTTTGCATCGACATGTGCGTTTCTTCATGATTATGTATTTATATAGTGTGAAGACCTCACACCCTTACAGGCAGGTGATTAGTCCCACATTGGCTATGCATTTATGTATTTATTCTATCTATGTAACTTCTTTCTTTCTAGGATCTCTTCTCACCAATCTCTTTACCTCTTCCTATTCATCATGAAATCTTTCTTTTTTCAAAGAAAAAGAGAAAACAAAAACTGCAAAGGAGTGGTCCTCCATGTGTTTATTGAAAGGCAGTTGCTGAACTCTCTTTCTTATTCTATCTAAATTGCATTCCTATTCGTTACGAAATATTTCTGTTTTTTTCAAAGAAAGGAAAAAACCTACAAAGGTGTGGTCATTCATATATTGAAAGCTAGCTTCTGAACTCTCTTTCTTATTCTATCTATATAACTTCCTTCTAGGATCTCTTCAATCTCTCCATCTCGGTTCCATCCCCTCAGTTCTCTCTCCACCCACATGCCTCTCTCCTAGATTTGGATATCCTAGCACAACATTTTTAGAAAAGTAAAATACTATAAGGCTAGGATGCAACAATGAATAAATGTGTATTTTGTTCGTAAATGTAAGAAAAGGGTGGGCCTTGGTGTAACGGTAAGGTTGCTCCATTGTAACCTAGGTGTCACGAGTTCAAAATACGGAAACAACCTCTTTGCTCATGGGACTAAAGCTGTGTACGTTTGACTCCCTCCAAACTCTTTAGCAGTAGGAGCTTCGTGCACTAAGATGCCCTTTTCTTATACGTGTATATAAGAAAACATCTATAAAGCACAATGCATTAGCATTTGTTACTATCGATACCATGGTTGTTGTACCGGTGTGTACTACCCCATGTTGGGCGCACTGTATCGTATCAATACCAAATTGAGACCTGGTATAGAAGGTGTATTGAGTCTTGATATGCTGACCCTCTTATCGGGTGTATTGACACTATACCGCATGGTACCGGTATGGGTATGGTACTGAGACAACGTACCTTGATTGGTACTTTGTAAATAATGAATCAAGAGTAAAATGCAGCTCAGAATAGACGGTAAAAATGCTTGCCTTATCAAGATTTCCTTCTATTTTGAGTTAGAAAAGGCTTATTTGAAACTTAACTTGACAACCATATTGAATATGTACAAATCAGAAGTAGTACTTGCGTCATTCTCCAAGTTTTCTCAACCGAATTCTCATAGGTTTTTGTGACAATGATGGATGTCCATAATCATGAACAATAACCTGGATTTCTTGGTCATATAGGTATTTTCTATCAAATAGTATACACAATTATCCATGCTTTATAATTCCTATCAAACTTTAGGGCAACCTAATGCCTGATCTTTTGTTTGGCTGGAATTTGATTATTATCATTACACAGTTTGCCATTTTAAGTTGTCCCTGCCAAGGATTAAGCATGTAGAAATCAAGGGCCAAGAAGAATTTTCAGTCAATAGGGATTAAATGTAAAATGGCATCCAAGCCAGGCGGACCTCAAATTCCCCTAAACTTTGTTCCCACTAAACTTATAATGCAACTAGATAAAATTTAGTTATTTCTATATCCTTTTCAAAACAAACAATGTAAATAATTGTTTTTATATTAAAATCTCTTGTTGTCTCTATCCCATTTATATATTGACTCTCTACTTCACAATGAAAGTTAAGGTTCCTACATCACCATGTAGTTTAATATTTGTGAATGACCCATTTTTTTGTTGACTTTCTCTAGGGACATGACATACGTGGTCGCATATATGTGAATGAGCAAGGGATTAATGCACAGGTATGAATCTATGATTGGTATGATCTAGTTGTAATTTAACACTTCAAGATCTCGATTCCAATGTTCTAGAATTCCTATCTTCCACTTATATTGCTAAAAGAAAAACAATATAAAAGGTAGAATTTCTTTTTAAGTATTAAGTCTTCTTCAAGCACTTTAAATTAAAAAAATTACTTGGCATTCTAATTTAACCCATTTAGATCGTTTAAATATTTTTTGGAGTCATTAGGTAAATGTTGGCAACTTTCTCTAATACTTCCTCTTTACTGCGAGAGCTCGCACATGCTGTGTTAGTCCCCACATTGGTCATGCACTGGAGAGAACTTGGGTACTTATACAAGGCTAAAGAATCAAACAATACCTTTTCACTAAGTATTTTTGTGTGAGATTGTGGTCATTACAACTAGTTTCTTGTAAACATTGATCAAAATTTTGGGTTGCTGTTACTGTTTAGGTTACCTTGGACAATCATGAGATTCTTAAAAGCTTAAATGTGAGGGACTGAAGACAAACATTTGATAATTCAATGCAACAATTAATAATTAATATTTGAGAGTTTTGTAATAATCATGATATTGATCAATTTAAGTTCTACAAGTAATAAATAATTATATATAATGTAGCTTCAGAAATACATAAGTGAATGGGTCCATCAAGGAGACCTTGCATTATAAGGTAATTCTAGGTCCATCAAGGAGATCTCGTTTGTTCTTAGTACTCATCATTAGAGTAAGAAACGGACAAGTTACCAAGTTTCTTAGAAGCCACTATTTAAGACGAGACCTGAAAAAGGGCATCCTAGTGCACAAGTCTCCCGCCATTGCAGGGTTTATGGAGGGCCAGATGTATGCAACCTTACCCTCGCATTTGGAGAGGCTATTTCATATTTTGAGCCTGTGGCATCCAGGCCTAGTGCATGAGGCTCCTACCATTGTGGGCTCTGTTTCTATGTTTCACAAGATGAAGGCGATTCTAGTAATCAAATTCTTAATCACATCAAGAAACTTTCGTTGAAGATAATATGACGTTAAAAGTGAAGTATGACAGCAGTTTTAAATTGATGTTCAGATGCACCAAAACTAAACATGGACTCCAGAGAGCATATAGTTCCTTCCATGTAGCCCTTATCCATACTTCTACCATGTTAATTCTTATTAACACTCAATTTTTCAGGCAGTTTGAAGAACTCTTGTAACACAATGTGAAATTTCATCAATTCAGCTACATGTGCTCATAAATTTGTGATTTGCAATTAATCCATGGACATGATTGTTATTTGAAAAACAAAAAAGAAATCTATAATGGTTTTGCAGTCTAGAAAATTTCTAAAACTATCAAACAGTATGGAAACATTCTGAATATATTTTGGGTTCTACTAGAACACAGGAAATAACAGAATAAACTATTATAAAATTTATGACCATTTCCTTATGATAGTTTAGGGATTTTTGCTATTAGGTGTTCATGCCATTTTTGTATAAGATGATAATCCTTCTCCTATTGATTGTTTGTTTAGACTTGGTTTCTTTGTGGTGCTGGTTATGCTGTATTAATATTTCTATTCTAATTTTTATGGTTGTGTTTCTGGTTTTATAGAATATTTAGTGTCTGTTTGATAAACTTGATATGTGTGGACAAGAAGAAAAAGGGGAAATATTTGCATATAAGAAACATTATGCTTGATATTTTCTCTTATGTGAATTTACCTGCCTTCTCCATCAAAAGCAACATCAAACTGGTAGAAACATGTCCATCTTAATTTTTAGAGGGTCTAGATTTTGACTTCTCATGCATACAATTAAGTGAAATTGTTTTTCTATCGATAAAGTTTCATTTAGAAGATACTCCTACTTAAATGGGACTTTAGACCCTTATAGTATGCTCTTGACAACCTATCAAACTCTTGAGAAGTTCCTTATGTTGCTTTTTTTTTTTGTTAAACAAGTAATTCACTATGAATTGGTGTGATTAAATATGATGGCTCTAGATACTGCTGGATATTATTTTAGCTTGTTATTATGGTGCATCTTGCAAGTTCCATAGACTTGGTTTGAGTTTCGGTTGAATCAAATGAGTTTCAGTTCTGGAAAATTCAGCATTGTCCAGCTCCACTTTTGGATGTTTCTGTTCAAAATTGTTTGAAAAAATAATTAAAATTGTATCATTCCAAGAAAATTAGAAATAGGTACAAAATAAATAATATATCATTTTGAAGTATATTAATTTTGGGACCTTTAGTTGTACTTTTTTCTTGGTTTTACACTAGAGCAATAACAAATTATTTTTCAGAACAGAAATGTTAAAGTCAAGCTCGAAGTACCATTTACTATTTGATGGTGCTTTAACAAATGTCAACCTAAATGTCTATAAGAGCTGAGCTTTAATATAGTGAGTCCTCTGTCAATAGGATTCAGCTTAATGTCTTGGGGATTAGCATCCTGAAGCTTCGAAATCTTTCTAAAAATCTAAGTTTGCTATAAAAGAAATGCTTTTCTGATATTAAAGAAGCAAAGGACTTGTGAAACGGTTTTGGAGTCTGTTTCTGTCTAAACTCATTACTGAAATTAGTCTTAGATATCAAATTGTGATCTAGTACACACTACCACAATCACCATGTATCTTGACCTTGCAATTGTTAAATTAGACATCTAGGTCAGCTATTTCATCATTAGTCTTGTTTGAGAAAAACTCAACTTTTTTTTCTCAAAAAAGAGAAAAACTCAACTCGAAGTTTACATCCTTGGCAGCCTCTTTCTGTTTTCATATATCTTCCACTCTTTTGTATCATTGGCTTTTTATAATTTTTGTCATGCTCATAATTATATATTCAACAGTAGTGGTTTGTATGATTTGCTAGACATTTGTCCTTGCATTATATTTTCAATCTAATGTTGGTTGTAGTTCAAAAAATTCATGTTTTTACGAATCTTCTTACAGAATTTTGATATAGCTTTTGTTGCCAGCTTCGCAACACTGGTTTGTTTCAATCTGTTGAACTGATGTTTTGAGACCAAATCATTCTTTCACCTAAATAATATTTCTTGATATCTGTCTTAGCTTCTCATGCCCATGAATTTTGTATTTCTGACCTTTGAGATCAAACTGATGGGTGGAACAGAAGAAGCAATATGGAATGAAAATCAGATGGGACAATAAAAACAAAATCTAGGAATATAGAAGAGTAGATCATGCTTTAGGTCTGAATGGATTTTGATGTTGATAGAAATATTAATGGAAAAATCAACTCAAAACATGATAATATGAATATGTAAAAGGAAAACACGACAATTTTATAAAGGATTCTTGTTGAACACATTGTATTGAAAGTTTTAGCATACTTCTAATTATTTAAAATTTTTTGTTAAATTCTAAAAACAGATATGTCAAAAATGATCCATTAGTCATGTATGCAGCTAACAATCATGGTATCTTGAATCATGTATAGTAAATAAATTACCTATCTAGAGGGTAGAGATGAATTTTGTGTTTTTGGACAAAATCCTAGTAGTCATGCCTAATATCGCATATTCCAATCAAAGTGGACTATGTTTGTCCAAAATAATAAAATGGGGCATAAACATGTAAGATCTCCCTTTTTGGTTTGTTGGGCTTAGAAGCTGCGAGATCCATATGAAATATTTTAATATTGACTAAATTTAGGTTTGAAAATATTATTTAAGTAGGAAAATTGTATTTATTTTTATGATAGCCTGGTGGATCTTGATATTGTCTTGAAATTTGTTTGTGACTCTTAAGATTCATTTATGGAGGTGTCGGGGCATACAAATGCCAACCAATATGGTATGCAGAAGATTGCATGCTGTATTGACAAAGGGTACCAAGTGATACACTTTGGTACAGCCACATGCCCTTGTAGGTGGAATCTTCTAGCTCGGGTGATGCACCTGATTCGGAATCTGTCTGGAATCTATAGCCCACACCTGCTTCCCAAGCACTTTCTTAGTGTGTTTCTAAAATATTCACTTCCCCACACCCACGCTTGCACCCACTCCCGATTCTGGCAGCTAAGTTATATTCCATCCAATGCTGTGTTTATGCATAAATACAGTAATTGTATTAATTACAATGTCCTAGTCATCCTATTCTAGAGAGTGTTGTTGTAGGCAAGATGCTTAGGGGAATATGATATGACTTCCCTTAAGGATATTTAGGTTTTGGCAATATTTGTGTAGGCTAAAATTCGTGACCTTTAAGATCTGGAACATGCCTTAGCCTGACCCCCCCAAAATTTGAAATTTGAATTAAAGCTAAGAAATCAACTTTTATTCTTAAAAAATGAAATTTTGAATATTCTTATTGAACTCAAATAAGGGGTTGTATTTACATGTAATATCTTATGCAAAAGGTTTACTTAAATGATATTTTATGTAAGCAAGCTTATATTAGTAATTTGTCTATCTATTTATTAGTAATAGCAGTCTATCCTTGACTATTCCCACCTTCAAATGGTCAGAAAAAAAGAAATTATTTGAAGGCCTTTCCAGTCTATCCTTGACTAGTTTGTTCAGCTGCTTCAGCACTTGTTCAGGTGCAAGCCACTTTGATCCGGCCCGTACTGACAGCATGAGCCTGGTTCAACCAAACCAACAAGATGTAAGGCATACCAGTAGTACAACCACTTGTCTGATACAGAACATCCCAGTCAGTGTGTGGCTGGTAAATATGAGATTTCAATCCTTGACTTGCGATAAAATTCAGGTTCATTGAAGTAACTGCAAAACATGAGTTAGCTTCAGAATTTCCAAAGGTCTTCTGTGCCTTCTGTGCTGTTTGACTTTCTCATATCTTTATTATAAATTTCCCTATTATATATAGTGATCAATCTCCCAGTGGTATCTTTTTGAGATATTTTGGAATCTAGTATCTTTTAGTTGTAGACACATTACACAGTAAACTTATAAAAAGGTATAAGTCATGATGCATTGCCTATATGTTACAGATTGTATCTTAATTCTTGAGCATAGCTTATCTTAGCTTCGAAGAGTTATTTTACAGAAACACTTTTCAGATCATATTGACATGCAAGTAAACTTGATAACGCCTCAAGCATACTGTGGTGTAAATTATTCCAATGCTAAATTTCAGCTTTTCTGCAGTACAGTGGTCCAGCTAAGGATGCTCTGGCATATGCAGAGTGGCTTAAAGAAGATCATAGGTTTTCTGATATTTTGGTGCAGACTTCACCATCTTTTGATGGACATTCTTTTCCACATTTGAAACTGCGGTATAAACCTTCACTTGTACAGGCAAGCAATGTTGTTTCTTTTAATATTTTTCTTCTATTTTATTTCTTTCTTGAGACATTCAACTGTCCATACTCCATAGCATGCATGTTATTGTTTAGAAAGCTTTAGAGGCTCACCTTGCATCATGCTATACACATATCTTATCGTAAAGCCTTGAGGCATGTGGGTGAGGTTATTTAAAGGATGCATATTCATCACACAAGGAGGCCCATGTGAAAACTACCTAAATTTTTATGCCTATCCATTAGACACATTGACAATAGTCTTCTATCATTTCTGATCTAACGTAATGGAAGTGATGACTCTTCTATTTATTCTGTTTGAGGCTTAGATGTGATAGGATTTGATTCAGCGCACTTTAAAACTTTACATAAAAAATAATCATATTCATAAAGCTGTTGAAATATGTTCTTCAGTTGGAAGGAGGTATTGCACACCTTCCTTTGTTGGACCCCATGGTGCGAGCTACACCACTATCGCCATATGAATGGAGGAAGAGATTGCAAGCTATGACCGGTGCTTATGTGCTTTCAGGCAAAGCAGATCGCTTGGTTTCTAATAGGAAATTTCTACTGCTGGATGTGAGAAATGGTAACTGCCTTTGAGTTCCTGTAATTTGATATCAGGCCTCAATTATTTTCCTCCATAACCAAATTAATTGGAAAACTCATATGATTTTTTCTGTTGCACATATATGCAAGCTGTCAAGTATAATTGCCCTAAATAATTCAGTACATGATATCTAAAATGATCATAAATGATGAATTTGATAGCACATTAAAGGGTAGCTCCTTTTTCACTTCAATTTAGACATGTTCATGGTCTAGAAGAAACTTAAAATATTTTTACTTTAATTCTTGTGCTTATTGTAACCGATAAGGTAAGCATCCCTCCTTGCTAATTGTGACCGTCTAGATTTTGTTGCTGTTCTCTTGCTTCAAGTGGCCTTGATGAAATTTCATGTTTCGAATAAAGGATATTTCAGAAATGCTTCTTTCTGTTCCTCTGGACATGCACAATTTACATTTGGAGCAGTATCCATGTTAATGTGAGGCTCTGAGTTGATAACAAGAAAATGGTTCAGGATTCACAAATCCTTTCAAACTCATTTTTGTTTTAAGCTGGGATGATTAAATGGTACTGACTTCATTTTTGGTTTTTGATCTGATAACTTGGTCTGCACAAACCTGTATACTTGTATTTGATGATGATTATACTTGATAGGTTATACCAAATCCACATTGAACTGATATTGGTTTTACTCTTTGATCATTTTTTCAATTATGAGCAGGATTTAAGATATTCTTGTTGATCTCCTTTTTATCCTTTACAAAGATCAGCAGAGTTTATTTCTTCACTAATTGATTATTTATTTTAATTTGGGGTGGATGGATGAAACAACCTTATCTACATAAGCATACATAGCAAGCATTCCTCCGAATACTTGGGCTTGGCACCTGGTTTTTTCATATTTTATTTTTCATTTATACCTTCTAATTGAGTAATATGATCTAATTTAATATGTAGTTATGTACCTTTCTATGTAGGGAAAGCACAAAAGTAAAAATCTCTCAATTTTTTCATCATGAGACTGCTAAGCTATTTCTGTAATTGATTATGAACAGGCTATGAGTGGGATGTTGGCCATTTTCAAGGAGCCCAACGACCTAATGTGGATTGTTTTAGAAGTACCTCTTTTGGGCTCTCCGATGAAGAGGTATGGTCATTATTTATTTGAGAATATAGCCAGGTGAGCAGTTATTTTTGATTTTTAGGTCTTTCAATTGTAAAGTAGGAAAACCTTCGAATACAACTTCTCTAGGATGCTATTTTGTCTGAATTATTCTTTTGCTTGGGAGAAAGGGAGGGAGACCCACCTACATTATGGTTACCCATGTTCCAGTACTTAGGGAAATGCACCAGCCAAGATTTGAACCCAGAACCATTGGCTGCTAAGTAGAAGGGTATGACCGCTTAGGCAAGCCCCAATTCATCTCTCTGTGGAACATATATAAGTTAAGCTGGAAGCCAGATCTTTTTGTTCTAGCAAATGAATTTTAGAAATGGAATAATATCAATTTGGGTTTCACTATATGAATTCCTATCTCACTGTCATAGCATTTAAACTTGTTAAGTTGCGAAGAGATTAAAAGCATTGGCTGGGAGTTGGACTGTTCGAACTATTTCATTTGACAGCTAATATGATTTACTAAGGATGCTGCTCACTTTCAATAGGGATAAAGATTTCCCTCTATACTGTTCATGTTCATTTTTTCTGCCTCATGAAATCTACCTGTGCCTTGTAGTCAAACATAAAACAGTTTTTCTTTCGACATTATATATAAACTAGAATCCCAAACATTCTCTTCACGTGAGGAGAAAGGAGAAGCAGATACATTTATTTGAAGTAAATACACTCTCTTTTCTAACTTCTGAGTAGCCTTAGAAAAAAATTTGGGGATTGGAGAACGTAGCGGCAACCAATAAAGCCTTTCACATTCGGACTTCCTAAATATGCTTCTAATAAATAGATGGTTGAGTAGTATTGGAACTCTAAAAAAGTAAATAATGTTGTGCTTCCTTTCTCATGCTTTTGGTTACCTAATCAGCTTTGGAATCTCAAGGAATACGTTCACTGGAACTTCTACTCCTAACACATGTTTGCCTTGCCTTTGTTTTGGACATACATATTTTTTGTCTCACATAATTTCACGTGGGACACTTGAATGTTCACCAAAAGGTGCGATGGTTGGTCAGACTAATAGGAAAGAGTCTCATTATATATTACTAGGAGATATTAGTCTTCCCCCTATTTCTCTTTGTTAATATTTGTAGGATCCTATATGATAAGTGTCATGAAGTATTGGTGCCACTCTTCTATTATGAAAAATGTTGTCTGGACAATCAAGGCATGACTAACTTTGCTAACAAACATGGAATTATAGCATTTGTCAATTTAGTGAAGAGCTAGGACTAAACTATTAATTTGTGCCTATAGGAAGCACAAATACTTAAAGTTGCATGTCATATCTATATTGGATTTGTATTGGATATTGACAATTGTCTGATACTTGTAGGATATGTATTGGATACTTGCTTTAAGTATCCAATTTTTTAAATTAGAAAAAGGTTCAGATACTTTTGGAATACACCTGAGACCATGGTTTGCTGTACCGGTCCGTACCGGCCGGTACGTACCGGTCCGGCCTGGGACTGGTACCGGATCAGCGTGGAATGCGGTACCGGTAGTTTATTGTTGAAGAACTGGTATGGGACCGGTACGGGACCGGTTCAGACCGGTACGGGACCGGTTCAGACCGGTACGGGACCGGTTCAGACCGGTACGAGACTGGTTTTGTACCGGTCCGGGCCGCCACCGGTACGGCGGACCTTGCCTGAGACCATGGTTCTTGGAACCGGTACTAGGGCCTATGCCGATTGGGTACCGGTACGGTACGTACGGATCCGTACCTTACCATGCTGGGGGTGTTTTGGCCCTTTTTTTTCGATTTTGAACTAAAGTTGGCAAAGGATGTGCCGACTTCAATTCAAAATCTGAAAAATAAAAAAATGGGAAGGAAAGGGGTTCTAATCGGACAGTAGCACCAAAAAAAAGGGAGGAGGAGAGAGAGAAGAGAGAAAGAGGGAAAAGGAAGGAGAGAGAGGAGAGGGAGGGGGAGAGAGAGGTAGAGGGAGGGAGGTCCTCAGTCAACATACCTGGGAGGTCGTCGATTAGTGAGACTGGCGAGGGAGAGAAGTGCGAGGGTGAGAAGGTTGAGGGCGAGAAGGGTGAGAGCGGTGAGAGAATGAGTAAAAAAGGAAGAAACAAATTTATTGTGGGAACCCTCCCATCTCAAATTTATTGTGCAAACTATTCCAATAACTGACTAGTTCGATTTGGTATGTTTCGAACAAGCTGGTTCGGTACAGTTTAGTGTTTCTTGCTTGCTAAGGTTCTCCGTCTCAGTACTGAATCTCGTACCGGTACCGGATCTCGTACTGGTACCATTCTATTATTAGTGTTGGTATGCTTGATACGGAGGCTAGTTTCGTATACCGAGTGTCAGTACACCCTCTATATGGCATACCAATTTGGTGCTGGTATGGTACAGTCGGTACGCACCGGTATCAATTGGTATGGCAAACTTGCTTGAGGCTCTTCCTTGATGCATCCAACAATAAGGGGGATGGTATCATGTTCTTCCTTTCATTCTTACTTTCTTTTCCTTTCTTTTCTTTTGGATGATGTTTAGCTGTGAATTGTTAATTTTGGTGTTTTTGGCGTTGATATAATTGTATGAGGCATGGACCTTAATTTATGGATTTGCATGTAGGCTAAATTGTAGATTTTCTAGATGTTAATGCTATTCTATAAGGTGATACTTACCTATTTTCTTTATATACACAGTCACACAAAAGAGGAGATCTTTTTGTAGTGAATTGTTAATTTTGGTGCTTATGATGTTGATCTAATTGTATAAGGTATAGATTGTAATCTACGGATCTGAAGGAAGACTAAATGATAGATTTTCTAGATTGCAATTCTGTTCTATGAAATGTGTGGACATTGTTTTTTATACACACACCTACTTTTTCAAGGTTTGTGGTATCCATGTATTGTACCATGTCGTGTCCATGCTTCATAGTTTTGTTATTCCCTTTAGAGGTTATATTGTGTACTAACATTAGGCCATGTTGCATGATACTGGCATGTATGGCCAAGAAAGGGCCGGTGCAATACAGCTTGATAGTTAAGTACTTTGGGTTAAATTTTCCTAAACAAATTTTCTTCTAAGATACTATGGAATGATTTTGGAGAAGCTCTCTTCCATCCAAAGCTCTCCATCAATACACATATTCTCGTTTTCTTTTACTATATGCTATGCTTGATAATGATATACTTCTAGGAGGCAATCATAGAGCTGAGTGTTTTTGTATAAAGCATGATTGAGATGCACCCTTACATGGCTGAGTGTGAGTTATGCAAATTATAACTCTAGTAGGTAGAATTTGTGATCCGATTTTGTTGGCATGTCAAATATGGGTGGAGATATGACCCATTTTGGGTTGTCAAGAATATTTTTTTCGTGTTTGGTCTGTGGCAACAAAACTTGTAATATTAAACTATTCCAAAGAACCAGTAAAGAGTATATTTGTGCTGAAGTTGATCAATCAGTCCTATGAAAGGTCGGTCGAACTAGTACTGGGATATGTGCCGATCGGCTATCGGTTCGGTACAGGGTGAATCGGGCGGTTCATCTTGGTTCGATAGACCGTTTTCAAGCCTTTTGAGATATTGAAAGAGGGGCACGAGGCGCGGGGAGGAACTGGTGCGAAACGAGCCCGATCCAAGCTATTTTCTGAAAAAAGCGTCGAACCGTGCTGGTTCGGTTCGGTAAGAGATGAACCATGTGGTTCGCCTGGTTCGGCAGATCGTGGTACTTTGTTTGTTCAATGATCGAAGAATTAAAAAGGATAAAATTGAGACAAACTCATTTATTCTCCATTCTCCACCTAAACCTTTACCCTTATAAGAAAAGACATTTATTCCCGTAAATGGAAAGGAAACCTTCAATTTCTTTCCTCAAGCAACCTTTTCTCTCTGTTCATTTATTACTTCTCTTTCAAATACAAGGTTGGCAATACTGATATGAGGCATCATACCAAGTACCTAGTTTTATATAGTACTAGTATAGTCCTAAATCAACACTTGGTATGTTGGACTATGTCAATTGGGCACCAGTACACCTCAATTCATTTTTATGCTTTATTTGCTTTGTTTTTTTGGTTTTTGTAAAGTGATTTAAGTTTAAGGGTTTATATTTGTTACTCGTTCCAAATATTTATGGTTTAGTGGTTACAAGATATGGGTTTTGGGGTTTAAACTTTAAAGATCATGGAACACTAAGACTTCTATCAAGTAAATGTAAACTACAACACATGTACTCACATTTAGTCTCATGTAGATTGTTTGTACCTCTTGTAGACATCTACATGTCATTCATAATTAGGGCCATAGACTTGACTACAACCTATATGCGATCCTCACCCATATAGTTGATAATCTGTTTGATATTGTGCCATATAGCCATCGTGGTGCTAAACTGCCATCTCATACTAGGCTGGTTATCCCATCTTAGGGAAGAAGACAACAAACTGTGACCCATAATTTGTCTAGGGTTGTAGAGGATGGTAAACACTCGAATATGAATCCTCAAATGTAGGGTATGCAAATGGGTTGTAAATCGAGCGCAGAGTACCAACTTTGCATGTCGAAGATGTATAAGGATTTGGTAACCAATCCGGACCGGTACGGATCGGCGTACCGGTGGCCGGTACGGACCGGTACGGCATTCCTTGGTCATTATCATAGTAGCTAGTATCATGATATCATTTAGGCAACTAATCATCCGAGGGCTCAATACTGTCACTGTCAGAGTGAATTGGTTCCTTGTCCGCTGTCTCTAATTGATCTGTAGCCTTCTTTGCCTTCTCATGGTCTGGGTGGATGTTTGGGGCATTGCATTTTTGCCTTTTGTTGGCCCCAGTTGACTAACTCGCCTTAAGTGGTTTGATTTGACCACTACTTTGGTTGACCCTGCCCCCTTGGTTGGCCCTGCTTCTCTGGATGGCTTTTGAGGCCCAAATATCGTGGTGACCGCTTCTCAACATCTTGCTTTCATACTTCTCGTTCAAGGTCTTCGTCCCCATGTTACATTATGATCTCAGTCAGCTCCCCCGGCATCTTGCCTTTGTTGCTGTTGCTAGGATGGCAATGAATGTGGCATGTTCTGCTCTTTCATTGTTCTACATTTACACCTACTTGCTTTGTTGTGATACTGGCTGGTCTAGGGGGAGCATCTGGCTTTCAAGCTTTGGCTTGCCCTTGCCCTCAAGCTAATCACAGGATCCTTTTCATCATAAAAAAAATCATGATGCAATAGATCATCATACTTCGATTCCACCTCTTCAATGCACCTCAATCTTGGTTGTAGATTTTAGTACACATAAATAAATGCATCCATTCTCTTCTAAGTAAGGTGGATCCTTTTTTTTCTTGAAACGGATGATTCATATAGTTCGATTACGGATATACCCAATAATATCAGAAAATAGTAAGTCTTGGAGCGCTCTAGGCAGCTCCTCCTTCTCGGTCTACAGGGTACCTTTGGAATGACTGGCCACATAAGAGGCCACCTAGTCTGCGGCTCCATTAACCTTTTTGAACA